>NC_134354.1:63232733-63570340 GCF_048569485.1 Anomaloglossus baeobatrachus
AGGGCTTCACTTCCTGGAGGCCCCCTGGAAGGAGTCCATGTGGATTAGAGCCGACTGTAGTTTTCCCTGATGTCATTGGCTAGGAATCCAGGTGTATGGAACCTGTGGTCGCTCTGCGCTTAGGGAGATGGAGTCCTCCTGGGGATCTGGACTGACCGGCGTCCATGGCTGAGAGCAAATACACAGTTCCCGGTTGGTGATCTCAGAGAGGCAGTCTTCCTAGGAATCTGTGGGAGCTCTGCTCAAGCTCCTGAAGAGCTGATGGAAACCTTTGCAGAAGGTAAGAGCCTTGAAATCTGTGTGTGTATACTGACTGGGTCAGTTACTAATGCGCTAATGTGAAAGACTGTATCCAAATCTATGTGTGTGATACCGCTGTTAAACGGACTGTAATACCGTGTATAGTCCTGAAAGCCAGAAGAGGCTTTTGTATTTAAGTTGCAAGTGTGGTTTATGCGGCTTTACATAAACCAACTGGACTTTCAAATGGAAAAGTGTTCCTGTGTGCCTCAGTTATAGCAGCGAAGTGAGTGTCCCCCAATACATTCAGTGAGAGCAGTCTCACAGTATATATTTGTCATGAGTTTCTCTAGTCCTTTGAATCTAAGTCTCACATTGCATTGTGAGACTCTGGATATTAAACACATTTGCTTTCTTTTAGTGTAGCAAGGTTTAAGAACGCATTCCTTGCTGGTAGTTTCTTGTTAGTTCATCTCAGGTGCAAAAGATTCGTGATTACTCCCATTCCCATTAAATAGTCACATGCGCCATCACCTGATGCCAATTATAGATTTGCATTCCATTTTGAACTGACCATTGTTGAAGGAAGAAGTATGGTGAAGCTGGTGGAGCCATGCCTCTTGCAACCCAGGTGTTAAGCTGCAATAGTGAAATTGTTGATCTCTAGTCTTTTACAGCCTTGGTGTTTGGCTGCAACAATGGGTGTATAGCCTTTTGTCTATGTCCCCCTGTCTGTCTTCCTTCACTTGTGTTTTATAACAATAGTGGTGATGTCAAGTGCACTTACCAGCCTTGGCACTATACAGGGTGAATGAAGGGACAGTTAGGGACTAAGCATGTGACAGCGACGAGGGGAAGAACTCATATAGGGGTGTTAAGGGAGCTAAGGGTTCAGACACAGGTTAGTGTCAGGAGGTGTCCTGAGCTGCACTCCCTATCATCAGGGCCTTCCTCCCCCTTTCCATGCCAGTTGCAAGCTCTATGTTGCGCCCTGCACCGGACATTCCCTTGCCGTAGCACAGCAATATTTAACAGAATCTTTGCATATCGATTCGATATATACTATAAAATGAAATCTCACAGACCCTGAGAACAGAGCTCAGCAATGCCCCATGTGTATGGAGCCTGCATGAGATAGAGGAGGACACTCATCACCGGTGGAGATGCTTAAATGGTACTCCCTTCAGACGTAGCATTGCAGAGTCCTATTCTTGGGACCTGTGATAGGACCTCCAACGATCAGCACGATATCATCTACCCTACTGATAGGTGTTAATTTAATAACTTGATACACTCAAGGGTAGGTGATATATGGCTTCATTGTTGAGTCACCATAGTTATAGAAGTTGTAAGATATTAATTCTTCCTGCCCCACATCAATTCGTAAGGGAGAAGGATGTATCAAGCAGTGGTAGATCACATGGACTGACACCTTCTTCAAACTATAGAAGCGGGAAGGGATATTGGTTTATGGAGGTTGTACTTATACAGGAATAATACAGAAATCCTAAACAGTCCCTTCATTGATTCAAGGCAAATTAGCCATGTTCTATAAGTAGAAAAAGCCCAAAATTATATTAATAAAAACATTCTCAGGGCATAACTAGAAGTGTGGGGGCTGTGTAGGAAATGAAGTCTCTTTTTGGTCCGCTAGCCACCTGGGACACAAATGGAAAACTCTACCAGTTATAAGGTAGAGAAACTTGTGCTATACGTTTCTGCAGTATCTAGAGCAAGTTACAGCCAATCTTTCAGGTATTAGTTTGCCTCACCAGTCCGGTGAAGACTCACCCAGTAGGACAAACTGTTTGTACAAGTATTGGTAGAATAAATGTGTGCGTCACTATACAGTATATACATTGTCCTGGTGGGAAAACTTTGATGATTTCCCCCCTTCGTGCGCAATCACATTTTTATAATTCCATCCTCCAGGGCTATAATATTGATGACCTATGCTTAGGTTACCTGGCACTCCTGTTGCTACTTCAATGGGGACTGAGTTGGCAGCATTTGTGAATGTCTAACACATTGTGTTAGGAGGTGTAATGTTTTGGCTGTGGCCACTGTGTACTATTGGCCACCGTAGGACATGTTAACCGCTAAATCACAGATATGGGACCCTCACAGATCTGATATTGATGACATAACCTATGGAAAAAACTTTAGCGTTGGCTTTGAGACCACATTAAATTAGATTAATATTAGGTCATCAATTTCACAGTCCTGGTCATCAATTTTCAATGACAGTCTAGACAGTGCAATCATTCTTCAGGCTCTGAAGAATCCACCCATTTGGTACATACTGACTTAAGAACTCTGAGTGCAATCATCTGTCAACCTCATTACCGTCTATTACTCCGATTCTATCAACTTTGGACATTTTCAAGTTTTTACTACTTACTATTGGGTTGACTTTACCTCTCGTATGTACTCTTAATGGCAACCTTTCATGTCCCCAAATGTTAGGGTTGATCTTCCAGTTAATAACGTTGCAAGCTTCCTGGACACTGTGCTGAAATCATAGCTACTGGGAGGAAATGAATTTTATTTTTCCTGGAAGCTTCCAGCTTTCAGCCGTAGAGACATACCAGTATGACTTCAGACACCACTCAGTATACAGTGAGCGGTGGCTGTAAGAACACCTTGACATGTTAACTGGAGATCACTCTACGTATTCATTCAATGAACGAGCAACACGCTTTTTTATTGGGTGAACTAATCTTTTGGTTCCCGAAAAAGATCATTTTCGGCAGCGCATCATCCTGTATAGACAGGACTTGAGCTGCCAAGATCAATGGCAAAGTATGCACATTGAACAATCTATTCCTGATTGCTTAGTGGAAATCTGAAGCGTGGTCTGCCTGTGTCACCAGGATATTCAATGATTGCCGATCGGCAAACATGTTGCCAGTTGGCGGTCATTTAATTCTGCTTATTGTGCAATGTAAATGCCACCTTAGATTTCCAAATCTCTGCCTTTTGAACTCAATGAAACGCACTCCTCTGGTAGTGGAAACCCTAGAAACCTGATTTTTCCTTATTTTCTGTAACATTCTGTAGAAATGTGTAGCTAGATATACAAGAATGAGGTCATGTTACGACTTTATTGTTTTTAGGGGATCATCCAAGCAGCTCGAAGTCTCCAGATAGTATCAGCTGTATTATCTCAGCCTGACAATAAAAGGTGGAGAAAAAGATGGTGAAAAACAACCCAACTTTTTAATGGCAATCTAGTTGTAATAGCTAGTTAATAAATATGACATTAGGTTATTACTTGCATTGACTGCCAACAAAGGAGATAGAAACAGAAGAAAATAGCGTAGAACGGTCGCTTCCAATGTCAGCATATCGGAGGCCCCTCCTTGGAACAGTCATCTGCACTGATCTTGTACTGCAACCTTTCCTGCGCCTCGCATGGTGTTAGCTCCCTGGGTCATATCAGGACAGCGGGTGAAATATCTGTGTTTTATGGAACAAACTTCAGTGCTGGCTTAGAGACCACAATAAATTAGCCAAAACTTAAACTGAATAATAGATTGCAGTTACCATATAAGACAGACAGCTGGCAGCATACTTCCTGCTCTCTCGTTTCTGAAAACATATTATACTTGTTGGCAGGCGATGCAGCTCAAGTGGAAAAAGACTGCTATGTGTAAGTATGGGATAGCACTGCATAAAAATATATGAAACAGCACCGTGTCATTAACATCATCTCCAGGAAATAACATCTAGTTATGGAAGACAAGTTAAAATGACAAGAGCAAACACATATGTATAGACACCATGCACGATAACTGGTGTAAAAAACTGTCGCAGTCATCTCTCTATTTTTGGAGACTAGTGACGGATTCAGGGTTGGGATCCCTCATTTCCATCTGGGGCTCTTCATTTAAACATGGTTTCTTTTCTTTCAGTACATCAGGAGTTAATGTCAGTTTGTTGTCCAGCAGTTCCTAGCTGGGTGTTTCAGCTGCAACTGCTTTGTAGCCACACCCCTTCAGGTTTAAATAGAGGTGTCTTCCCAGTATTCCTTGCTGAAAATACAAACTCATTTGTTCTCTGGCTGCCTTGGAGGAAGGTTCTGCTGTGTAGGTTTCCTGCTCTCAGGCTTTATCCTTTTTGTTGCTTCCCCCGCATTTGTCTTACCTTACTTTGTGTCTGGTTGATGCAGCGGTGAGGTCTAGTTCTAGTGAACCCCACCTGCCCTCCACTTGTCAGAGCACCTATAGGGTATTCTCAGGATCTCAGGTTCCTGTTCAGCGATAGTTGCGGAGACTGTATAGGGACTGGCTAGGAGAGTAGGGACAGCTGCAGGTGAGGATAGGAGGTGTCCCACCATCCTCTGTTACTAGTTCCAGGGCCCCCCACTGTTATTGTGTCCCCGGTGTCCCCTTTGTTAGTTGTGTTTTTTTGTGCATCAGACATATGTAAGTCTGAGCCATGCTTGTCATACCCAGCAAACGTGACAAAAACGATACACAACTTTTATACCATTGTGTTTGAAGTTAGGAGGCGAAAAATTAAATTGAGTGAGATTTCATTCTGACTTGGCCTATCACAAAATAGGTGGCATGAGATTGTCCAAACCCCCCCAAAGGACTGATTTTGCATTGTTCTGCAAGGAAGTAAATTACACTATATGTGTCTGTAGCCCTCCACAGGTTCTGATATAATTGTTGCTTGTCGAGAGTCTTGATACCACATGACAGAAACTTATTGAATTTGTATTGTGGGAAAATTAGAGTCATTAATTAAAGTTCAGGTAGGGGTCGAAACATCTGTAATAAATGAGACTGTAAAAGGTTTTAAAATGTAACATTTATAAAAAAACAAATTGAAATATGAATGATGGTTCAGATCTATCAAAAGTTATCTTGACTCAGATAACAGCTTTGGGACTTCATGGTATCATGGTTGGCTTTGGGGATTGGTCAGCTCCTCTGTCTGCTGGGCTCTGTCTTTTTTCCCCTGTCCAATTACTTATGGTTCTTAAGGTCTTTGTTTTCCTTGCTTGATTTACTCCTCTCCAGGTGTTTTTTATTTTCCCGCTATTCTTTGCCTAGACTTACACTCTGGTCACAGGAGCGGGTCGGTTGCATGCATCTCTATGCAGCCTCTCTTGTGAGCAGTGTGTTAGTCCGTGACGGGTAATGCACCGCAAAACTCGCGCAAGATAGACGTGAGGCAATCGCAAGAGGGACGCCTGCTTAATAGAAAACTTGGTACTCTATGCAAGTAGTGGACAGTACTCGCTAACAGCATAGAGAGTACGAATAACTGCTCACTCAACACTATATACCCAGGTCACTTATATCTGGACTGGAAACAATACAATGTATTAATTTCGACAATCGAGTGGAGTAAAAGTGTCTCACACACTAAACGTCCATTTCACCTGACAACTGACAACAGTAAACGACTGCCGATTAGCCACTTGCTTGCAGGTATGCAGTCGTTTAAAGGGAATCTGTCAGCAGGTTTTTGCTATGTAAGCTGAGGACAGCATGCTGCAAGAGTTGAAACATAGAATTAGGGATGCCCGTCTTGTCAAAGTCCAATCTGTTGTTCATTTGCTATGTGTGTTTAAGCAGTAGGACCCTTATCATTTCTTGGACTACAAAGTCACGTGCACGACAGTGATGCTCCTAAGACAGAACATATGACCAGCAAAGTGGAAGAGTCTTTCAGGAATTTTTGAGGGATTTTTCATGACTTTATTGTAGCAAATAAGATCCATAAATCCTCAAACTCTGCACATAGCTCTACGGATCCTGCTTTGGGCCCCTGAAGTTTCAAGTTTCTTCCTTGGTTTTCTGCTATATGGAACAGAATTACGCCAAATGAATATCATGAATAGGAAGATATATATTTTTTGGAAAATAAGCCAAAAATATAACAAACACAAGTAGAAAATATCAGATTCAAATGGGTTTGTCCAAACCTGATCCACAAGGGTTTTATTTTAGGTAAGCCCAATTATTACTGTAGAACCTGGAACAACTGGAGGATTGTCTAAAGCTCTGGTCGCCCGTCTGACCCTGATTTCCTATTACTCTTTATATTAGACAATCAACCCTAAATACAACAAGCTAAAGGGTGTTACTGCAAAAGGCACGTTCTATACTGTAACTATGGCTGTACGAGCTCACAAGGGATCTAAACTATTCGTAATATATAATCCATTAATCATAAAGTCCTGACAAATCCCATTATCCATTCCAACAATTTTGGGAAGTTTTTATACTCGACAGAAATTGAGTTAAAATTGTTGAGAAGAAAATCAGATCATCTGTCAAATGAAGTGACTTTTCAAGAAAAGTAGCAGTAAAATATATTTTATTCTGACAAAGTTGAACCAGGCACAATTAAGAATTGTGCATAAAGAGGACTGCAAGGCTCTCAAGATTGCCACAACCTCTTTAAACAGCTGATATATGGTGGTGCTGAGAGTCAGATCACCAATTATGTAATATCATCCCCCTGTCGACATTGGATGTATCGATATGTCCTATGTTGCAGTGTGTTCCAGCAAATGGACATACCGTTATGTCCTGGCAATTGCGTGGGCACTGAGTTGTGGTTGCGACTGAGAGCTCAACTTAAGTGATGGCCGAGTTCCATCTATCACAGCCAGGGCCGGTGCCCACACTACTCCTGACTGTACACTCAATAGCATATAGGAGGTTGGGAGAGGAAGTCCCCTCCCTCTCCCACCCGATTGGGACCCCCACAATGTGATCATGGGGTCAATTTTTGACATGTCAACCTGAGGTCAAAAAACAGCCTCCAGGTTACCTGGCTACAGTGGTCTGTTAGACCATTCCAGGAGCATAGTCTAAGAGGCATTTTATCAGTGTCACACTAACAGGCATAATACATTGCCATGCTTGTACATGCCAATTCATTACACCAGCAATCAGACTAATAATAGTTAATGTCCCATAGGTGGACAATATAAAAATTTAAAAAAGCTACATGAAATTGTAAAAGTATTTAAAAAAAATCCCCAAATAAATAAAAAGAAAAAAATATTATACCAATAAGCACGTATAATTATGTAAAAAAAAATAAACAAAAAAGTACTCATATTTGGCATCATTGTGTCTGGAATGATTCAATCTATAAATCTGTCACACTAGTTAACCCCTTCAAAGAACACTGTATAAATAAATAAATGAATAAACATTTAAAAAAAGCTTTTTCATCAAACTGCCTGAAAAAAAAGTGGAATAAAATACAATCAAACAATCGAATTGAATTAAATATGGTATCCCTGAATAGGTCATCTTGTCACACAAAATCAAGCCACCATACAGCTCCGTTAGAAGAAAAATAAAAGAGCTATAGGTGTCAGAATATAGTGATGCAAAATCAATTTTTCATCTATAAAATTCTTTTTATTGTGTGAAGTAGACAAAACATAAAACGTAAAAAAAACCTCATATAAATGTGGTATCGCTGTAATCGTAACTGACAGGAGGAATAAAGCCGTGTTATTACTTTCACCAAACAGGGGTGTAGTTTGTAAGATGGGGTCAAGTATGGGGGATTCTGTTTTCTAGCAACTCAGAGATTCTATCAATGCGACATGGCATCCTGAAACCATTCCAGCAAAATCTGAACTGCAATATGGTGCTCCTTCCCTTTTGTATTTTGCATTGTGCTTCAAAGTAGTTTTTGACCACATAAAGGGTATTGGAGAACTGAGGAGAAATTGTGTAATAAATTGAAGAATTCGTTTTTTCCTATTACCCTTTTGAAAATTAAAACTTGGGGCTAAAGTAACATTTTATTGCAAAAATTGGAAATGTTCATTTACTCATCCCAATGTTATAGAGTTCTGTGAAATACCTTGCTGAAAAATGTATACTACACTCCTAAATAATTTCCTCGAGACGTATAGTTTACAAAAATCTGGTAACTTGTGGGGGTTTCTGTGGTTTTGACTAGTCAGGGGCTCTCCAAATGTGACATGGCATCTGCAATCTATATCAGCCAAAATAGTGCTACAAAATTCAAATGACGCTCCTTCCCTTCCGAGCCCTGCCACACAACCAAAAACTTATTTTCCATCACATATGGGGTATCAGTGTATTCAGGAGAAATTGCACAACAAATTGTATGCTCCATTTTCTCCTATTAACCTTGTGAAATTAAACATTTGGGGCAAAAGCAACATGTTTGTGGGAAAAGGTATTTTTACCATTTTCATGACTGAATGTTGTAAAATTCTGCAAAGCACCTGTGGGACCGAGGTGCTCACCATACCTCTAAATAAAATTCTCAAGGGGTCTAGTTTCCAAAATGGGGTCACCTGTGGGGGTTTCTACTGTTTAGGCACATCAAGGTCTCTATAAATGCGACATGGTATCCGCTACCTATTTCAAATAATTTTGCACTCCAAAAATTGAATCGTGCTCCTTCCATTCCAAGCCCTGCAGTGCGCCCAAACAATAGTTTTCCACCATATATGGATAACAATGTACTCAGGAAAAATTGCACAACAAATTGCATTCCAATTTCTCTGTTACATTTATGAAGTTCCAAAATTTGAGGCTAAAGCAATATTTTGTGGGAAAAAGTAAAATGTCCATTTTTTTCTTCCACATTGCTTTAAATCTTGTGAAGAACCTATAGGGTTAATAAACTTATTGAATGTTGTTTTTAAAACTTTCAGGGTGCAGTTTTTTGTGGGAAATGTTATTTATTAACTATTTTGTGTGACATTACTTTCTGGTTTAAGGAAATGAACATACAAGTTTGAAAATTGCAACATTTTCAAAATTTCCACCAAAATTGCGATATTTTCCCAATTAACTGTGATTTTTTTTTACCTTTACCACAAATTACAATGTGTCACAAAACTATTGAAGTGTTCCAGAGTTATTACCACACACAGTGACAGTGGTCATAATTGACAAAATTTGGCCTTATTAGCAAGGTGAAAACAGGCTTTACTGGAAAGGGGTTATTGGACTATTTAGAGAATAGGGCACCAATTTTAGAGAAAAGGTAACACCTCTTAAAGGGAATTTGGTCATCTCTACTCAATAGACAGAATTCAAACGTCCATATATCATGGTCCAAATATGAATTATACATGGTGAGCGGACTGGCTGCACTTCTCGTGACCCGAACTTCCCAGCCTCATAAATGTAAATGAGTGTCTCAAGTTTGGGTCATGACACTTGTGGCCAGTCCATGCACTCAGGCTGTAATATATGGATTTCTGAGTTCAGCCATATATCCAGATTAAGAACAAATGGTACTAATACCATCCTAATATTACAGCTAATAAGATAAAGCCTGATTATATATATATATATATATATATATATATATATATATATATATATATCCTGGCAGAATAGCCACAATGAGAATTGAACCATGGTGTACAGTACATGACTAATATTACACAAAGATTACTATAGTTTTTTAGGAGGAAATTAAAGTTTATTTTCCTGACTGAAGGACAGGCGGGTGCCTTATAATTTATCAGTCCTGAAGATCCAAATAGAATGAAATACTAGTGCCACCTATTGGGGGTAACAATGCTAAAAGTAAATATCCATCAACAAGCCTTCCCATAGAAAATCTATTTGTAAACACATGTTTCGGGTGTTTTCTCCTCATCAGTGCAAAGCAGGAGAGAACTGGTTTCTTTGGGTGAGAGGCCTCTGACAGAGGAGTTCTAAGGCATAATGCTTCTCCTTGTGGTAAAAGCCAAGCAGGCATAAGGAGACTAAAGGCTGCTTTACACGCAGCGACATCGCTAGCGATATCGCTCGTGAAAGCACCCGCCGCGTCGTTTGTGCGTCATGGGCAAATCGCTGCCCGTGGCGCACAATATCGATAGTACACGTCACACATACTTACCTTCCTAATGACGTCACTGTGGCCGGCGAACAGCCTCTTTTCTAAGGGGGCGGTTTGCGCGGCGTCACAGCGACGTCACACGACAGGCGTCCAATAGAAGGGAGGGGCGGAGAGCAGCCGCATGGAAGTCACACCCACCTCGTTGCCGGAGGACGCAGGTACGGTGTTGTTCATCGTTCCTGGGGTGTCACACGTAGCGATATGTACTGCCTCAGGAACGACGAACAACCTGCGTCCAGAACAAGGAACGACATTTGGGAAATGGACGACCTGTCAACAATCAACGATTTGGTGAGTATTTTGCATCGTTAGCGGTCGCTCGTACGTGTCACACGCAACAACGTCGCTAATGGGCCTGGATGTGCGTCACGAATTCTGTGACCCCCAACGACATCTCGTTAGCGATGTCGTTGCGTGTAAAGCCCCCTTTAGGTTCTGCAATGCTCCTGTGGAAATTTAAATATGCAAATACTTTTTCTTTGGAGATGAAGAAAATTAGAACTGTAGCATCATTGATTGGTTGATAGCAAACCTCAAAATTAATATTGACTCTGAGATAGTCACGCATCTATGACTGTCAGTTTCAAGGATTTACTAATATTCTGGTAAAATGACAATGCTCCAGAAATTAGTATAAAATATAAGACAAGCTGCTAAAATCATTTATCTAAATGAATGTATTTGTTTCAAGAGATAAACTGGAGATAAGTGGCGATCTTTGAAGAAAACATTTTTGGGATATTTATTTGACCTTTATGGATGTAGATAGAACAGTGCAGTATTAAAGTCAACAATCCATATCCTTAAACACAGAATGAAATCAAGAACTCGGGAAATAGAGAAGCTGAGCTAAGTGCACATAGAGCAGGTGCCGACTGGGTTATACACTACCACAAGCATCTATGGTTAGCACTGATCGCTTCCCTTTAACTGTTTAGATGCTGTTGAAAATAAATAACAATGGCATTTAAACAGTTTGGCCAACTTTATGTGTTTGTGGGGTGCCCATGAACTGCCAAGGTAGCCTGAGTCCTACTGAAGTCCCCCTTTCTGACATCTAAGTCCTTCAGCCCATGCTAACAATTTTACTATATACTGCAGGGGTCCCACCCCAACCTGTAACTCTGGAGCCACATGTGGCTTCCAATACTGTGATAGTTGGCTCATGGCTGTCTTCCAGCTTGGTACATAAGCACCAGGTCTAGCAAACAGCTATGAAGAGCAGGTCTTCAGATGGTGACTTTTGTGAGTAGCCCCTACACAGAAGAGCACATCTGAATGGGGGAAAGGCAGGAACCCTAGATCTTGGTATTCTGCCTCGGTGTGATTTCTGTGGAAAAGCTTTGACTGTCATTGTGCTAGTAATGGAGTCTCTGGGTGTCACTACTGTGAGGGGGCGGGAGCTGGATGTGGCTCGTGACCCTCACTCAGATCTGGGTGTGTCTCGCAACCCTCTCTCAGAGCTGCATGTGGCTCACAACCCTCTCTCAGACTCTCAGAGCTGAATGTGGCTCATAACCCTTTCTCATAGCTGAATGTGGCTCATAACCCTTTCTCAGAGCTGAATTGGCTCATAACCCTCTCTCAGAGCTGGATGTGACTCGCAACCCTCTCTCAAGGCTGAAATTGGCTCATAACCCTCTCTCAGATCTGGATGTGGCTTGTGACCCTCGCTCAGAGCTGGATGTGGCTCGCAACTCTCTCTCAGAGCTGGATGTGGCTCACAACCCTCTATCAGACTCTCAGAGCTGAATGTGGTGCATAACCCTCTCTCAGGGCTGAATTGGCTCATAACCCTCTCTCAGAGCTGGATATGGCTCTCGACTCTCTCTCAGAGCTGGATGTGGCTCATAACCCTCTATCAGAGCTGGATGTGGCTCACAACCCTCTATCAGATTCTCAGAGCTGAATGTGGCTCATAACCCTCTCTCAGGTCTGGATGTGACTCGCAACCCTCTATCAGAGCTGGATGTGAATCGTGACTCTATCTCAGAGCAGGATGTGAATCGCGACTCTATCTCAGAGCTGGATGTGGCTCGCGAACTTCTCCCAGAACCAAATGTGTCTCTCATGGTTAGAAAGGTTGGGGACCTCTGATATACTGCGATACTGAAAATTTTCAGTAAGTAGAATATATGTTTAAGTCCCCTATAGTATGACTAAAAAATAGTGATGAGCGAGTATGCTTGTTACTACTCGGTACTCGCACGAGTATCACTGTACTCGGGCTACTCGGCGGGTACCGAGTAATTTCGCGATACTCGTGCTGTACTCGTGGTCTTCATCCCTGCATGTTGGCGCTCTTTTGAGAGCCAGCCCTCATGCAGGGATTGGCTGGCAGACCACTGCAATGCCACAGCCCTGTTAGTTGTGGAATTGCAGTGATTGGCCGGCCTGCACAGCGTGACCGAGCCTTTATACCGGCGGGCGCGCTGTGCTCTGTACACAGCCATCTCATATTCCCTGCTTTCCACGCCCACAGGCGCCTATGATTGGTTGCAGTGAGACACGCCCCCACGCTGAGTGACAGGTGTCTCACTGCACCCAATCACAGCAGCCGGTGGGCGTGTCTATACTGTGCAGTAAAATAAATAAATAAATAAATAATTAAAAAAAACGGCGTGCGGTCCCCCCCAATTTTAATACCAGCCAGATAAAGCCATACGGCTGAAGGCTGGTATTCTCAGGATGGGGAGCTCCACGTTATGGGGAGCCCCCCAGCCTAACAATATCAGTCAGCAGCCGCCCAGAATTGCCGCATACATTAGATGCGACAGTTCTGGGACTGTACCCGGCTCTTCCCGATTTACCCTAGTGCGTTGGCAAATCGGAGTAATAAGGAGTTAATGGCAGCCCATAGCTGCCACTAAATCCTAGATTAATCATGTCAGGCGTCTCCCCGAGAAACCTTCCATGATTAATCTGTAAATTACAGTTAAAAAACACACACACCTGAAAAAATCCTTTATCAGAAATAAAAAACAATAACAAAGTCCCTCATCACCAATTTATTAACCCCGACAAACCCTCCATGTCCGGCGTAATCCACAGTCCTCCAGCGTCGCGTCCAGCTCTGCTACATTCAGGTGACAGGAGCTGCAGAATACACCGCCGCTTCTGTCAGCTTCACACAGCAACTGAGGTGAGCAGCGCGATCAGCTGCTGTCAGTCAGGTAACTCACGGCCACCGCTGGATCCAGTGGTGGCCGCGGGTAACCTCAGTGACAGCAGCTGATCGCTATACTCACCTCAGTTGCTGCATGGAGCTGACCGGAGCGGCGGTGAGTAGCGCGATCAGCTGAGCTGTCACTGAGGTTACCTGCGGCCACCGCTGCATCCAGGTAACCTCAGTGACAGCTCAGCTGATCGCTATACTCACCTCAGTTGCTGTGTGAAGCTGACCAGAGCGGCGGTGTATTCTGCAGCTCCTGTCACCTTCATGCAGCACAGCTGGACGCGACGCTGGAGGTCCGTGGATTACGCCGGACATGGAGGGTTTGTCGGGGTTAATAAATTGGTGATGAGGGACTTTGTTAGTGTTTTTTATTTCTAATAAAGGATTTTTCGGGTGTGTGTGTTTTTTAACTGTAATTTACAGATTAATCATGGAAGGAATCTCGGGGAGACGCCTGACATGATTAATCTAGGATTTAGTGGCAGCTATGGGCTGCCAATAACTCCTTATTACCCCGATTTGCCAACGCACCAGGGCAAATCGGGAAGAGCCGGGTACAGTCCCAGAACTGTCGCATATAATGTATGCGGCAATTCTGGGCGGCTGCTGACTGATATTGTTAGGCTGGGGGGCTCCCCATAACGTGGAGCTCCCCATCCTGAGAATACCAGCCTTCAGCCGTATGGCTTTATCTGGCTGGTATTAAAATTGGGGGGACCGCACGCTGTTTTTTTTAATTATTTAATTATTTATTTCACTGCACAGTATAGACACGCCCACCGGCTGCTGTGATTGGGTGCAGTGACAGACACCTGTCACTCAGCGTGGGGGCGTGTCTCACTGCAACCAATCATAGGCGCCGAAAAGCAGGAAAGTAGGGAATACGAGATTGTTTAATGAGCGGCCGGCTTTTTCAAAAGAGGAAAAGCCGCCGGAGTTTAGTGAACAGCTGTGCAGCGCCGCGCCGGAGATCGGGGAACGGTAAGTAAGAGAGAGGGGGGGGAATGACCGACAGACTGTGAGAGGGGGACAGACAAGACAGAGAGAGACCGACAGAGCGAGACCGACCGACGGGAGATAGAATGGAAAAAAAAATGACCGACATCGCTAGTAAAAAGCACAAAACGTGCGTTTTGGACATCGGAGTGCCACACAATGTTTTACGTAAAATCTTTCATGAAATCTCAAAAAGTAACATACACCAGCTCTATCTCACTATTGGGTATGTGCCCTTAAGATTTTCGCCATGAAAATTCATTTTGGTGTCATTTTGGAAGGTTTTCTGGTGAGTCCGTAAAAATGGCGTAAAACGCAGACAAAATTGTTCACAGCTGTGACTTTTGAGTGATAAATGCTTCAAGGGGTCTTCCCCATGCTGTTGCCATGTCATTTGAGCACTCTTCTGAGACTTTTGTGACATTTTTAGGGTTTCTACATGCTGCCGGGGGTCATTTCATAAAAATACTCGGGTCTCCCATAGGATAACATTGGGCTCGGTGCTCGGGCCGAGTACACGAGTATCTTGGGATGCTCGGCCCGAGCCTCGAGCACCCGAGCTTTTTAGTACTCGCTCATCACTACTAAAAAAGTGAAAAATAAATATTTTTTCAAATGTTAAAAAATACTAAAAAATAAAAACATTTGACCACCTTTTCCCCAAATTAAAAATTAAAAAGTCTGTGATATGAAAGTATAAAATTAATAAATGAAATGTCAGAATTGCTGTTTTATAGTTGCCACAACTTCCCCCAAAATACAACAAAAAGCGATCAAAATGTTATATGTATCTCGAAATAATACCAATAAAAATGTCACCACATGTAAAATACACTGGCAATGAAAAAATAAAAATTGGTTTTAAAGTCTTTACCAAGGACGTTGCTAACAGGTTAATAATGCAGAGCAGCTTAAAGAGATGCCCTCCGGAGAATGCTGCGAGCTACGCCCTGCCTGTAAAAAACATAGTAATAAGAAGCAATCAAACATCAAAAATCATCACACAAAAACATATCTTCATCAGGCTATGATGACAAAACAAAGCAAGTTATGGCTCTTTTAAAAAGGTAAACCCCTCCCCCCCCCCCAAAAAAAAAAATAATAATTGCCAGGTCATGAAGGGGTTAAGGGGGAGATCATAAGCTAAGGGAGCTGGGAACCTTTTTTTCGGTGTATTTAGTAATTTTGGGTGCTCTGGGCGGCTGCTCCACTTTTTCGGCACTCGTTTTACACTTGAGGCTTTTGCTAGTCTTCATAAACACGTAATATCCTCCATCAGCCAATTATCTCCGCCAAACCGTCCAGATGAAAGCGGATTAGAAATGCAAATGTCTGTGAAATTAGTTTTCTCTAATATCAAAAATAATCACAGCGTTCTGATTGGTTCTTATTATTAGAAGTATTTTATATTAAATTCCTGATTACGAAACACACTTTATTATCAGATAGATGTACGAGCCGTCATCATAGACTCACACAAGTGGATGGAATTTCATGCAGGTTTATAGAAAAGGAGAGGACAACAAGAAGTGTGGACAGTCGATGTAGCAACAGAGCAAGGGTTGTCAGTAGTAGCAGAAATTATCAGGTGTAGCAGGGATTGTCAGGTGTAGCAGGGATTGTCAAGTGTAGCAGAGATTATCAGGTGTAGGAGAGCTTGTCAAGTGTAGCAGAGATTATCAGGTGTAGCAGAGTTTGTCAAGTGTAGCAGAGATTATCAGGTGTAGCAGAGATTATCAGGTGTAGCAGAGCTTGTCAAGTGTAGCAGAGATTATCAGGTGTAGCAGAGCTTGTCAGGTGTAGCAGAGCTTGTCAGGTGTAGCAGGGATTGTCAAGTGTAGCAGAGATTATCAGGTGTAGGAGAGCTTGTCAAGTGTAGCAGAGATTATCAGGTGTAGCAGAGCTTGTCAAGTGTAGCAGAGATTATCAGGTGTAGCAGAGCTTGTCAGGTGTAGCAGAGCTTGTCAAGTGTAGCAGAGCTTGTCAGGTGTAGCAGGGATTGTCAGGTGTAGCAGAGCTTGTCAAGTGTAGCAGAGATTATCAGGTGTAGCAGAGCTTGTCAAGTGTAGCAGAGATTATCAGGTGTAGCAGAGCTTGTCAGGTGTAGCAGAGCTTGTCAGGTGTAGCAGGGATTGTCAAGTGTAGAAGAGATTATCAAGTGTAGCAGAGATTATCAAGTGTAGCAGAGCTTGTCAGGTGTAGCACGGATTGCCAGGTGTAGCAGAGATTATCAGGTATAGCAGAGCTTGTCAGGTGTAGCAGAGCTTGTCAGGTGTAGCAGGGATTGTGTCAGGTGTAGCAGGGATTGTCAGGTGTAGCAGAGCTTGTCAGGTGTAGCAGGCATTGTCAGGTGTAGTAGAGATTATCAGGTGTAGGAGAGCTTGTCAGGTGTAGCACGGATTGCCAGGTGTAGCAGAGATTATCAGGTGTAGCAGAGATTGTCAAGTGTACCAGAGTTCGTCAGGTGTAGCAGAGTTTGCCAGCTGTAGCAGACTTTGTCAGGTGTAGCAGACCTTATTAGATGTAGCAGACCTTGTTAGATGTAGCAGAGCTTTCCAGGTGTAGCAGAGTTTGCCAGCTGCAGTAGAGTTTGTCAGTTGTAACAGAGTTTGTCTGGTGTAGCAGAGTTTGTCAGGTGTAGCCAAGATTGTCAGGTGTAGCAGAGTTTGACAGCTGTAGCAGAGCTATGCTTCAGCTGCTTATATTGTAGCCAAGATTCAAACATTGCCTGTTCCTCTAATGGCTAGTAATGACTGTAAAAGTCCGGATCTTCACAAGTTCAAAAGAACCCAAGCACTAACCCCGGGGCCGGAGTTCTCAGGGATCTCTGGGTAAGGATCCGGGTTTGGCCACCGGGGTAATTTAAAAAAAACAAACTAAGAAAAAAGAAAGAAAATAAGAATAAAGCAAGGGCTTCATACTTATCGGTCTCCACGCAGCTGCACACTGCTTCCAAAGCCACTTACTATTCTTCCAGGGTCACTCATTATCTTTATGCATATGCACTGCTTGCCCACCCACTGGCAGTTCCCGCGTCTCTGATTGGTTGCAGTCAGACAGTGCTTCCACCCTGCATGACAGCATGTCTGACTGCTTTCAACCAGAGGCACTGTCTGTGTCTAGATTGGTGTAAAAATAAATAAAAAAAGTTGGTGTAGAGTCACCCCATAATATACATAATACCCATCTCTATGATAAAGCATACAGCTACAGGCTGCAGCCGACACCCGTGCGCGTTATCTTGGCTGTGTATCAAAATATGAAGATATCTGGGCAGCTTTTTTTTTTTAAAATTATTTAAATAAATAATTTTATGAACAATTTTATAAACAATTTTGATACCCAGCCGTGATAAAGTTGACAGCTGGGGGGGTGGTATTTTCAGGCTGGTGAGGCCCATGGTTATTGGGACCCTCCAGTCTAAAAATAGCAGTCTGCAGCCACCCAGGATTATCGCATCCATTAGATGAGAACACCAGCTCGAGCTGTCAGCTTTATTATGGCTAGGAATCAAAATTAGGAGTGACCACAAGCCAGTTTTTTTACATTATCTGTTTATTTATTTATTTAAATAATTTTAAAAAAAAGCCGCATGCGGTCCCTCTTATTGTGATACACAGCCAAGATAAGCACATGGCTGGGGGCTGCAGCTTGTAGCCATATGATTTATCTGTGCTGGGAATCATAATATGGGGGGACCTTATATTGAGGGGGTAGCATGGGCCGGTATTCATTAGCAAGGGTGAACCTCTGGCTGCTGAGCAGTCCTGCACTATCTGTACGCCACCTGGCCACCTCTACAGTGCAACTAATCTCATTTACATCCTTCTTCTTCCCATCGGGAGATTCAGATAGAGTCCTGTTTCACATTCACAATACTTTACTTAAGAATTCACACAGTGTCTCTGGAACACATCCACTGCGGGCACAAATCTTCAACATCAGAAACTGGGCACAACTTATTTCCTTTTCACAATTTGCTGCGGACTGCCCCCTTGTATCCAGGACTTCTATTAGTCTTAGACTATCTTCCTCCATATTTAACACCATGGTAGTAGACAATAAATTCAAAGAGCCCCGTATGGTTCTAAGTTCGTCCCACCCACAGGGATTCATCTCACCACCGGACATAGTTCCTTCACCACTGTTCCTGGGAAGACCCGTTCACTCTAGTCTAGTCAAATTCTGTCCTACCCGGTCCTATTGGAGTTAGTCACAGCCTAGTAGTCCTCTTCAGAGCCAGGGACTGTCATTAAACCTGGCTACATCAGAAACCTCTCTTCCACTTGCACTGGATGTCCTGGGGTGACCCTGAGGGTATGACCGAATTGCAGGTGCTGGCCCACTCCGTGCTACATCTCCAAAAGGTGCAGCTTGCTGTTTGTCTTAGGGCCGTTACACACATACGGCTTTTCGCCGGATTGCCGGATCCGGTGCACTTCAGTACAGTGTATACAGTATTATGGCAGCACGACAAGCTCCGGTCACATGCTGTCATGTTACCGAAGCACGTGACCCAGAAGTTGCCACGCTGCCATTGTACTGTATCCCACTGTACTGGAGTGCGCCGAATCCGGCAATCCGGCGAAAAGCCGGATGTGTGAAACTAGCCTTACATCTCTATTTCTCCCTCCACTAAAAATGGAGTCAGCCTGTCTAACTTGCTGAACCCCTCCCGTGGGCTGTTCCCACAACATATTAACTGCTTCCTGCCTAACAGGATACCAGGGAGCAGTACATAAAATCGACCACTAGATGGACACATCAATATATTACGCTGTAAAGGGTGCTTTACACGCTGCGACATCGCTAGCGATTGCTAGCGATGTCGAGCGCGATAGCACCCGCCCCCGTCACTCGTGCGACATTTGGTGCTCGCTGCTGTAGCGAACAATATCGCTACAGCAGCAGTCACATGCACATACCTTGACAGCGATGTCGCTATGACCACCGAACAATCCCTCCTTCAAGGGGGAGGGGCGTTCGGCGTCATAGCGACGTCACTAAATGGCCGGCCAATAGAAGCGGAGGGGCGGAGATGAGCGGGACGTAACATCCCGCCCACCTCCTTCCTTCCGCATTGCCGTTGGCCGCAGGTAAGGAGATGTTCGTCGTTCCTGCGGTGTCACACATAGCGATGTGTGGTGCCACAGGAACGAGGAACAACTTCGTACCTGCAGCAGCAATGATATCAAGGAAAGGAGCGACATGTCAACGATCACCGTTTTTGAATGATTTTGCGATCGTTGATCGTCGCTCCTTGATGTTACACGCTGTGATGTCGCTGCCGACGCCGGATGTGCATCACTAACAACGTGACCCCGACGATAAATCGGTAGCGATGTCGCAGAGTGTAAAGCACCCTTTATACACATAAACAATGCAACACACATATATAATGGAATCAGCAATGTCTTCAGGGGTGTACCGACCTAGGTCACACTATTACACTTACACCAATTTTTTTCATTTATTTATTTATTTTTCCACCATGATAGGAAAACACACAGTGCTTGTGATTGCAAGCCGTCAGACACGCTGTCATACAGACTGGGGGCACTGTCTGCAACCAATCACAGACTCTGGAATTGCCAGTGGGTGGGGAAAGCAGCGCATATGCATGAGGGATAATGAGTGCCCCCGGAAGAAATATATGTGGCCTGGAAGTAGCATTACAGCCGTGTGGGAGACTGGTAAATATTAAGTGCTTGTTCTGATCCCCTTATCACTTCTACCACCATTTGAAAGCGCCAGATTCTGACCCCAATAAAATTATATGGGGACTAGCATCCGAACAGATCTCCGGGATGAATTCCAGGCCGGAACCGGGGTTTTTTTTTAAACTCGGTTCGACCCGCCGATCCCGGGTATCAGTGGGTCTGCCTATCACTAATTATTATTTCTAAAACTATATGTTAAATTAAAAAACAAAAACTGCAATACCAAGGGGAACAGCAGGAACAAAAGAGAAAAAAATTGGTCACTTTTGACCTTATGAGAACTCCTCTTCAATGATTAGTAGACAATGTCAGAAACATGAACGATGTATAGGTTATGAAGGGGGAAGTTGAGAAGAAACAAGAATAAGTTGAAGCAGGTCCAAGAATGTGAATTCTGAACCTCTGTCAAAATGTTGCGCACATGAGGTCATGAAAAGAATTGCATGGAGTGACGGAACGAGAAAGCTCAGACTGTGAAACTAATTTATTGACGTGGACTAAAGACCACCAGGATAACATGTGTTACTATATTCCTTAAACTAACTGCTGATTATACGGGTCAAAGAGGGAGCAGCTCCAGACAGTCAAGTATACATAGTGCGTGAGGACAGAGATTGCACACATTTCATATTCACTCACTCCGGGTTTATGACAAATTAAACTTGCTCTTTTGACCTGAACATGAAATGAGATTTTTCCAGCCAATAAAACCTAAGCTTCCCAGGCAGGGTGTCAAGCTGCGGTCCCACGAGGTCGCAGCTGATGGATTAAACAGAAAAAGTCCCCCTAGTTACTCACGTTACACATGTTATGTGTTGCTGGCATGTCATAGTTTGGAAAGTGCTCTACTATCAATCTAATATATATACAAGCAGACAATCCATGTATGAACAAAATCTCTATCTATCTATCTATCCACCCATATATCTACTGTATCTATCTATTTATCTAGCAATGCTATTATCGTCATGCAATCCCCTTGGTGCTCAGCTGGCCTCAGGACTTTGACACATAGGTCATGCATCATTTACAAGAACAAGAAATTCTAGGAAGAAAAGTCGGGATGAATTGACATCAAAAACTGAAGTTCTAGAGAGTTCATTGGAGACAACTCCTGCTGGGCATCTGTCCGCTATTTATCTAAATTGGAGATGAGCATACCCGTGGAAGTTCGGTTCAGCACTTTCTGCTGGACTTTAAATAAAGTTTGGTTTGGGACCCAGACTGGACCTGGACTTCATTGGAAGTAACTAATTGGGCAGTCTCTGCCCACATAGGGTGGCGTCACACGCTACGATATATCGGGCGATATGTTGTCGGGGTCACGGATTCCGTGACGCACATCTGGCATCGTTAGACACATCGTAGCATGTGACAGCTACGAACAACTGTGAATGAGCAAAAATACTCACCTTATCGTTGCTCCTTGACACGTCGTTCATTTTCATAAAGTCGTCCCTCCTTCGGCGCGCTGGTTGTTCGTCGTTCCCGAGGCAGCACTCATCGCTCCGTGTGACACCCCGGGAACGACAAACACAGCTTACCTGCGTCCCGCCGGCAATGTGGAAGGAAGGAGGTGGGCAGGATGTTACGTCCCGCTCATCTCCGCCCCTCCGCTTCTATTGGGCGGCCGCTGTGTGACTTCGCTGTGACTCCGAACGTCCCTACCCCTTCAGGAAGAGGATGTTTGCCGCCCACAGCGAGGTCGTTCGGGAAGTAAGTACGCGTGACGGGGGTAAACGACTTTGTGCGTCACGGGCAACAAATTGCCTGTGACGCACAAACGACGGGGGTGGGTGCGATCGCTCATGCGATCGCACAATATATTGTCCCATGTAACGCCGCCCATAGAGCCAGCCACACACAGATCACTTCCAGGGAAGGGTGGACGGATTTTTCCCATTTTTTTGTTTAGTGCACACTACATCCGATCACGCTGTTGTTATTCCCAGTGCGAGCCGATCAAACACTGCAAGTGACTCACACTGGGCCTAGCACCAGACATACTCAAGTACAGCGATAGTGACATGTTTAGCATACGTAACGCACCTGAACGCCAAACTAGAACACTAATTTTTTTATAAAGTATGGTAAATGTTTGGTACTTTTCTATTGTTAATTAAATCTATTGCATATTCACAATTTATCTATCAGGAAAAGTGAAGCAACATTACATAATCTTAACAGATAAAAAATGTAGCACACCCTACAGGTTCGGACCAAACAATCTATAAAACAGAAATCTAAAAATGTGCACAGCACTCAAAGTTTGTTTCAAAGGGTACGATTCCTTTTGCGTACCACTTCTGATGTGAGAGCACCAGAAGCGTTATACTAATGACCCTCTGCTGTGGGTGTCAGCCGAGGGTCATGTGACTGTGATGTGATCTTGCGATCGTAACACAGCTGCGGAGAAGAGGGAGGGAGCACTTTCTCCCCATCTCCTCCACTGTCTGTCTCTGCGCACATTGCACTGCGGTCGGATGACATGTCAGTGCAGGGCAATGTTTCACACGCTCCCCTAGACTTGTATGGGGGGGGTGAGCTGAGACTCGCTGACAAAAGCAGCATGCTGCGATTCATTCTGCATGCCACTATGGCATGAGAACTCAATCGCAGTTGGACACTGCCCCCATGGTTTTGCACTAGAGTGAGAGCAATCTGATTTTTATGAGATTGCACTCATCCATGCAAAACGCAAGTGGAACCGAACCCAAAGTGATAAAATTGACCTTTTATTGGCCCATTTTAGCAAATACCAACATTTCAGCTCAACTTGAGCCTTTGTCGAAAAGGCGCTGCAACTAAGTACAGGATGTCAATATCCGCCGTGTATTCTTCTGCATATGTAATGCCTCCTGGTTTACCGTGTTTTATAATTTATGTATTTTATGTATCCTCTTCAGGCTGATTATACTGGACAGTGATCGCATCTCTATGTGTTGCATTTGGTTGTAGAAATTTCTGCACCAAATCTGGATCTCTTGGCAGGAAAAATGATACATTTTTGCCGCGTTTTCAGACTATTTTTATGTATTTTTTCCAATGCATTTTTCATGAATTTGGGGTGGAAAAATGCTGTAAAAACAATGAAATAATTGAAATTCTGCAAATTCATGTTCTGCCGCAAATCTACAAGGGAAAAAAATGCAACATGTGCACAAAACATCTCAATTCTTCTTGACTTTGCTGGCATAAGGATTTGCTTGCAGTTTTGTGACAAAATTGCACTCAAAAACGCATTAAAAAAATAGATAAAAAATGCACTGTGTGCACATAGCCTAAAACAGATTTTTTTTCTTCTAATGAAATTACTAAAAATAATAAAAAAATATTAGAATAAAGTCAGTTTTAATTAACTTTTTTTTAAAAAAAAAAATATTAAACATCACAAGTCAGCAAATAGCATGGACATATTTGGTGTCCCTGTAATCGTAATGACCTAGAGCGATCAGATTATTTACGGGGATCGGTAAATGGCACAAAAACATGATGTGATTGCTTATTTTTCTCTATTAAACACATAAAAAAATGTAATAAAAAGGCGGCGTTTTTTCTCCAGGTGTCCGCACCAGACAACACAATAACATGACTTAGGAACGTCTGACTGACGGCCCTAACTTGCCGTTCTGACCCAAACCAGTTATCCACCTTTCACCACTTTTCCACTAAAATAAGACACAGACTGCGTGACATTGGATGTAAAGGCCACAGCAGCCTCGTTTATTAACACCAAAATAATCAATAACATTTTATTCATCAATATAGTAAATAACTCCATAAGCATAACCACCAGCAAAGGAGGGGGGGTAAGTGAAGAGTCCCTTTGTCCATGATTGCAACACCAGCTCCACCATGTGCCCTCAGCCGCACCACACCGACTCGAGGACACCCAGCCGAGTGTTGCTCCACCATGTGCCCTCAGCCGCACCACACCAGCTCGAGGACACCCAGCACATTAACATGCCCTGCTGTGACCCAGCACAGCAGGGTCCCACGTTAACATGTCCCGTTGTGACCGAGCACAGCAGGGACCCACCAACCATACCATTGCACACCAGGGGTAACCCGCTCCTGCACTGGGTTCCCCCCCGCTCTTTGTGCAATCCACCGACTTCAAATACCCCCCTCCTTTCCGCCGACTGCTGCGACAAGGTCAATCCTCCTCGTCTCTCCATGACGATCGCCAGGAATCCAAAATAGGGCGGGTGGGCGGGACAATTCAAGACGTCTTCCAGGTAGTGAATGACCTCCCACCTCCTAATCTAGCCCTGTATATACTCCCCTACCCTAGCAACCCCCTGACCAATTACATGGCCCCACAGCCCTATAACTCCACCTCCCACTTTTCCCGCACAAAATACCCTGCACCTTAACCCCTTGCTAACCCTCAGGCCTAGCATCCCTCCTCAGTCATGTTGCCCTCCCTTGAGCCCTTTCAGGGCAGGCGTCCGGGCTTTTCTTGACTTAGGAACGTCTGACTGACGGCCCTAACTTGCCGTTCTGACCCAAACCAGTTATCCAACTTTCACCACTTTTCCACTAAAATAAGACACAGACTGCGTGACATTGGATGTAAAGGCCACAGCAGCCTCGTTTATTAACACCAAAATAATCAATAACATTTTATTCATCAATATAGTAAATAACTCCATAAGCATAACCACCAGCAAAGGAGGGGGGGTAAGTGAAGAGTCCCTTTGTCCATGATTGCAACACCAGCTCCACCATGTGCCCTCAGCCGCACCACACCGACTCGAGGACACCCAGCCGAGTGTTGCTCCACCATGTGCCCTCAGCCGCACCACACCGGCTCGAGGACACCCAGCACATTAACATGCCCTGCTGTGACCCAGCACAGCAGGGTCCCACGTTAACATGTCCCGTTGTGACCGAGCACAGCAGGGACCCACCAACCATACCATTGCACACCAGGGGTAACCCGCTCCTGCACTGGGTTCCCCCCCGCTCTTTGTGCAATCCACCGACTTCAAATACCCCCCTCCTTTCCGCCACAGCGAGCACGTATGACACCTTGTACGTGCGAGCCCCACCACCAAAACCCGACCCGAGCCGACTCCTCGGGTCGAGCAACCAATACTGCGGGACCAATGTCAATCGAGCAAAATGACCCCCCAATAGACCTTACGATGCCAACCTGCACCAAACCACCAATACAACAAGGTCAGCCGACCCAAGACCTGCAACTAGCCGACCACATCGTCCGATCCTATTTACCGCCTGCGCGACCAGTCCCCAACGAGCCACCAGAGCCGCCGCCCCCATCTCCACAGAATAGGGGGCAAGCTTGGCCTCGTTGAGACAGCCACACTGCAGGCGCCGCTGAAATTTACACATCCACTGATAATTAAACAAAGCCAACCATTATTGGTGTACCAGTACAACAAGGGCAGCCGCCCCAAGACCAGCAACTAGCCAACCACGCTGTCCGATCCTATGCACCGCCTGCGCGACCAGTCCCCAACGAGCCACCTAAGCCGCCGCCCCCATCTCCAAGGAATAAGGGGGGCAGGCTCGGCCTCGTTGAGACAGCAACACTGCAGGCGCCTCCAAAAATTACATATCAGCTGGTAATTAAGCAAAGCCAACCCTTATAGTAGGAAACAAAACAACCTCCCCTGTTTCCCCAACCTCTGGCAGATCCTAAGACATACCAAATAATAAACCGCTAGACAGTCATGCCCCTGCGAACAACAACACGAGCACGCCACCCAGGCAGGAAGAAATGGCCCAGGGCAATCAAGCCCGATGTCACGGATCAAGCACCCCGGATGCCCCCCCAGCGACCACGTCTCCTCCACCCACGTGCGGTACCAAAACGCTGCTGTTCCCGTAAACTGTGTATTATCACTCCGATCCTGGAATTACCACCCAGTCCAATAGCCAAAACCATTCCACCCCAAAGACACAACAACACGTGACCAAAGACAGTCAAGCCGACCACCGGCCTGAAGAAAAGACCTTAACTATATCCCACTGTGTAACCATACTCCCACCACCAGATGATTTCCCTAACTAAGTCAGAATACACCCCTCTGACCACCGCATAATGCTCAAAGCCCCGTAAAAGGGGGGCACATGAGCACAGTTAAACATTAGTATCTCCGTGCGCTTTGAACCTGGAAGCACAACCCTACCGCTGCCACCCTCTCACCAAAAACCAACTGCACACCACGCCCAATCCCCGCTAAACTGCAGACTCAATACAACTCACAAAATGAGAGAACAGAAACTCCCACTTGACCCATAATCCCGGGAAACTCAAACACCATATTTCTCCGAAATTGCAGACACCATAAGCCGGGGCCAACCGTCAACGTTGCACCCACGAGTGTCTGGTGCCTGTCCGCCATTCAGCCCTAAAGCGCCGCAAAACAACCCCCAAACGGGGCACCGCCCCAAACGATTACCACGTCCTTAAACCATAAGAGCCATTGCATACCGCACTGGCTACACCAGCCATCCAGCCCGACATTGCGGGATGTGATGGCATAGTTGCGACCTACTCACACACTACTTGAAATACCTCACCCGCAACTGCGCCGCACCACTGTGTACCCGTGATACCTGCCGGTCCCGACCAATACGTAAGACCAAAGGAACCGCCCGGCAATGTACAGCCGGGAGGGGCTGCACCACCGCGTGACAGCCAGCGAAACCCACAACAGGCCCCACGGTCTGTCCACATAATCAACAAATGGAGCAACACCCGCCAGCAGCACTACCTGGCTGGAAACTCCCACAAGTCGCCAATAGGAGGCCCCCCCCGACACCAATAAGCCACACACTGGATCACCCAACGCAAATGTCACTTATTCCTCGCACCGACACATTACCCGAGCCCCCCCACACGGGGGGCACAAGGAAGAAACACACCAAGACGAACCATATACCCATAAGGCAAAACCAAGTCAGCTGTACCCAAAAGAAACACCCCAAACCCATCGTAAACGAGAACCACCCACTCTTATTATAAACTCCTGTGGGGCTACTATCAACCGCCATGACGGATGCCGCCCAATACGGACTGCCAACGTTAAGCCGGCAACCCTACTAAGAACCGCATACCAATCCGCTCGTATAAAACTTGTTAAAACTGCCCCTGTGCAGACACTGCCGGCAGACTCCCGTAATCTCCCCATGAACCCCCAAATGGCACGTGAACCCACGAATTCAAGAAGCCAAACTGGACCACAAAACAGTAGCACGATATACCCGGGAACCTGATAATGGCCCGTAATTGTACCTCAGACATAGGGCCCCACCTATACGAACCACACACATCGATTTATCACACACATTCTAACTCTGCAAATACACCCTGGGCATGAAGAAACAGCTTAACAAGGCCAGGTTGTCCCAGAACCAGAACATAAGCACTCAACCATCCCGAATATTGGATAATCCCCCAACTATGGGACCGAACCCGAACCATAGACCACAATAACCGGACATTGCGCAACCATAAAGCATCCAGCTCCACACAATATATGTACAAAAGATATCGGAAACAAACACTGAAAAACCCAATTACAGGCAAGGGCAACAAAATCGTGACTTTTTTTTTTTTTTTTTAATTTATCGCCTATTACTCCTGTCAATAGACGACTAACCTGGGCACCGCATACAGGTGACTGGTCAATTTCAAGACCCCCAGAAAGGTGTCGTCCACCGCCGCCAGGAAGGACAGATATTCAAAACTGCTGTCCCAATCATCTCGACCTTAACATCTGGCCGCAACAAAACATGCCGCGCCCCAGTGGACCAGCAAAATGCCCCCAGTACTCACACAACACCAGTTGGAGAACCGGGCTAGCCCGATGCCATAAAACTTAAAACACCCCTCTTAAAACGCAACCACCTTCCCCTTCACCTCTCAAATAGCACACACCCCATGCAACGCTCCAGAGTAAGACGCCGAATGCAAATGCGCCCCCGCATACCGGGCCACCATGTCAGTGGACTACCATCGAACTCTTAACACATATGAACCGCGATAATCCTCTAGCTAAAAGACCCCCATGACCATTACAGAAACCATGGAATTGCCGTGACCATGGCTATCAACAACCCCTTTGCAAGTATTCGTATCCCTGCCTCAATCACCACCCCACCGCCGACTTCCACCTGAATCAGTCACAAACCACCTGGAAATCACCCAATCATACAAAAACACCCAGAGAATGCAAGTGCCATTATGCCATCCAGAATAAACAAAGTCGTCACCTATAGATAGACACCCTAGCATAGCAAGGCACCCGAGACCACGTAGCAACCACTCACACACAAAATTCAATGCCGTACTCAAGGCCCCCAACCTCCTGCCGCAACCCGCTGACAAACAAACTACCGCCCTAATGCACCCAAAATCATACCTATCGACACCCTTACCACCCACCATAATTCAAGCATTAATACAAGGTTTTAAGTGAGCCGTAACTTACTAGGCTGACTCCATGGGATCCCACGGAAAAGCCGTCACATGTCCTCCGCGTCGAGCACTGCCATCTTCTTCACGGGTGAACGCAGGTTGCAGCCCTCCAGGGCCGCAACGCAACCGGCCGGACTGGCCGGTCAGCCGGGGACGCTTGTCAAGTAGTCACCGGCTCAGAGCCACAACTTAGGGGGGGGGTGGTGCGCTCCAGCCACACATCCGCCAGCTGGAACCCGTGCTGCCACCCAGCCGCTGACCAGACCCTACGCAGCTGCGCAGGCCGCACTCCTGGCATATGCAGACGATCGCATGACAAGCCCAGCTCTGGGTCAGCCCTGTCGTTTGCTGACCCCCCGAGCCAGCGCCAGACGTGCCGCCACTGCCTGCTGGACCCCGTTCAAGCTGTTCCACCTAGATCGCCGGCAGTAGTAGACGACCGAGATGCCAGGGGCATGTGACTGCGCCGCCAGACCCCGCACCGCACCATGGGTCACGTGGCCGCGCCGCCCAGGTATCACGCTGACCCCCGCGCCGTACCGATCTGAGGCTGTCAGGGCCAGTGATGTCACTTACCACTGCCCGCACCGCTGCTGGACGGTCGTCTGGGTCTGCGAAATCCTCCCCGCATCTTGCTCTGCCGCAGCCGCCGATCGCTGCAGGATTCCTCGCCGACACTTCCGGGTCAGCTGACACCAGCGCCGAAGCACGTGACCGCATCGCCAGACCCCGTGACCGCGTCGGGTCACGTGGCCGCGACGCGCGCGTCACCAGTGCGCGCCGCAACCCGGAAGTGGAGGAGAGGCCGGTCACGTCACACCGCCCCGCTGCCGACATCTGATGCAGGTCACCGCGACATCTTCACTCCTGGGACCGCAAGTGACCGCGCCGCCGGCCCACGTAACTGCGCCGCCCGCCCACGTGTCACCGCCGCCCCACATGACATCGCCGACCCACGTGACACCGCCGACCCACGTGACCGCAGCGGGTCAGGCGAGCGCGGCGGGTCAGGCGAGCACGGCGGGGCAGGCGAGCTCGGCGGGGCAGGTGAGCGCGGCGGGCCACGCAGCCACGACGCGCGCATCACACTGCGCCCCGCGAACCGGAATTGGAGGGGAGGCCGGCCATGTCACTCACCGCCCCGCTGCCTTGATGCCCATGGCCCGACTTCCGGCCAAGGCCCCGCTGTGTCCCGTTTCTTCGATCTGCCGCCGCTGCCGTGGGTCTTCCGCTGGGGCTCCTTCTCCGCCGTCGGTTCCTCGGCGGCGTCTCCGGGCTGAGGCGCTAAGGAAACCGCGGTCTTCACTGCCGCTTCGGAGGCAGAGGAATCCCCATCTGCAGCGCCGCCGACTTCGCCGGGCCATCGCTGCAGCTGCTCCTCCTCCTCTTCATCTGTACCCCGAAGCCCTCGATCTTCAGGATCCAAGCGATTCAGCAACAATTCAAGACGTCTTCCAGGTAGTGAATGACCTCCCACCTCTTAATCTAGCCCTGTATATACTCCCCTACCCTAGCAACCCCCTGACCAATTACATGGCCCCACAGCCCTATAACTCCACCTCCCACTTTTCTCGCACAAAATACCCTGCACCTTAACCCCTTGCTAACCCTCAGGCCTAGCATCCCTCCTCAGTCATGTTGCCCTCCCTTGAGCCCTTTCAGGGCAGGCGTCCGGGCTTTTCTATCTTCTCTGATTATTACATGTTTACAGCTTTTTAATTCTAGAGGACAGTGTGTGCTGAACTTTGCGTCACTTGCTCCTATATAAACCCGATGGCACAATGTGGCCAGGCAATTACAACTATAACAGTACTTGGCACGGCTGTGATGGCTGCTGAAGTGTCTACGGTTGAAAAGCTTGTTGACTGGCTGAGCTGCAGCCTTTCAACAAACTTTATTCAGCATACCAACAGCATCCGAAATCGACCACGGACTTCCGTGAGAAATCCATGTGGCACTAGGTGTCCAATACAGACTCCGACCTTTACGGTTAACTCATTATTATTATTATTAATATTATTAGAGAATGGGTGAGGAATGTCGGGCACAGCTGATCCACGAACGGCTAGCTGCCACAGTCCCAGTGAACAGTTATGCACACCAGTGACTATGGAAGGGGAATACATGGAATAGCAGAAACTGCTGTGTGAATACTGACATGAAAAATTCAATAGCTATTTGTAAGAATGAAATGTGAAAAATGGAACCTGCATTACTGCCATGAATATATGAATAAAGAGAAATTTAGCTACTGAATTGATCAATGCAGAAGAGCCCCAACACTACGCCAAAGTATTTCTCTACGTTGGGGTCCCTAGCTTGTGTGTGTCCTCTCATGCAGTTAAAAAACTTACCGTGTATGGGACGCTGAGACCCAGGCTATATATACGATGTGGATTGGCAATAGGTGTGTATGGGGAGGGTTCACAAACGAAAAACTACTAACATTAAGGAATAACGTTTGGAACTCCATTCTATGTCTGAACTGGGTGCAAAAAACCTAAAAAACATCACTATGGGGAGATAAGTTATGCACACCAGTGACTATGGAAGGGGAATACATGGAATAGCAGAAACTGCTGTGTGAATACTGACATGAAAAATTCAATAGCTATTTGTAAGAATGAAATGTGAAAAATGGAACCTGCATTACTGCCATGAATATATGAATAAAGAGAAATTTAGCTACTGAATTGATCAATGCAGAAGAGCCCCAACACTACGCCAAAGTATTTCTCTACGTTGGGGTCCCTAGCTTGTGTGTGTCCTCTCATGCAGTTAAAAAACTTACCGTGTATGGGACGCTGAGACCCAGGCTATATATACGATGTGAAAATACTTTGGCGTAGTGTTGGGGCTCTTCTGCATTGATCAATTCAGTAGCTAAATTTCTCTTTATTCATATATTCATGGCAGTAATGCAGGTTCCATTTTTCACATTTCATTCTTACAAATAGCTATTGAATTTTTCATGTCAGTATTCACACAGCAGTTTCTGCTATTCCATGTATTCCCCTTCCATAGTCACTGGTGTGCATAACTTATCTCCCCATAGTGATGTTTTTTAGGTTTTTTGCACCCAGTTCAGACATAGAATGGAGTTCCAAACGTTATTCCTTAATGTTAGTAGTTTTTCGTTTGTGAACCCTCCCCATACACACCTATTGCCAATCCACATCGTATATATAGCCTGGGTCTCAGCGTCCCATACACGGTAAGTTTTTTAACTGCATGAGAGGACACACACAAGCTAGGGACCCCAACGTAGAGAAATACTTTGGCGTAGTGTTGGGGCTCTTCTGCATTGATCAATTCAGTAGCTAAATTTCTCTTTATTCATATATTCATGGCAGTAATGCAGGTTCCATTTTTCACATTTCATTCTTACAAATAGCTATTGAATTTTTCATGTCAGTATTCACACAGCAGTTTCTGCTATTCCATGTATTCCCCTTCCATAGTCACTGGTGTGCATAACTTATCTCCCCATAGTGATGTTTTTTAGGTTTTTTGCACCCAGTTCAGACATAGAATGGAGTTCCAAACGTTATTCCTTAATGTTAGTAGTTTTTCGTTTGTGAACCCTCCCCATACACACCTATTGCCAATCCACATCGTATATATAGCCTGGGTCTCAGCGTCCCATACACGGTAAGTTTTTTAACTGCATGAGAGGACACACACAAGCTAGGGACCCCAACGTAGAGAAATACTTTGGCGTAGTGTTGGGGCTCTTCTGCATTGATCAATTCAGTAGCTAAATTTCTCTTTATTCATATATTCATGGCAGTAATGCAGGTTCCATTTTTCACATTTCATTCTTACAAATAGCTATTGAATTTTTCATGTCAGTATTCACACAGCAGTTTCTGCTATTCCATGTATTCCCCTTCCATAGTCACTGGTGTGCATAACTTATCTCCCCATAGTGATGTTTTTTAGGTTTTTTGCACCCAGTTCAGACATAGAATGGAGTTCCAAACGTTATTCCTTAAAGTCCCAGTGAACAGGCAGGATCTGGGTGCGTGTCCCAAGGTACCCGTAGAAGCAATTTCTTTGTGAAACGGCCCGCCGTCATCCGGCGCTGCACACCCTCACCCTCCCTCACCCCCTGTATCCCTGATTTGAGCATGGATTAAAGATTTACCTTCATCCAGATCCTTGTGGAGTGCACCCCTTTCTGCCTGTTTTTGAATTATTATTATTATTATTATTATTATTATTATTATTATTATTATTATTGCACCATTTATTCCATGGCGCTTTACATGTGGAAAAGGGTACACATAGTAGGGACAAGTACAATAATCATAGACAATACAAGTCACAGACAGGAGGACTCTCTCCTCCTCACAGGAGGAGTGGACCCTGCCCGCAAGGGATCACAATCTACAAAGGATGGGTGAGGATACAGTAAGTGAGGGTAGATATGGTCGTGTGGCGCTGAATCAGACTGAGGGTTACTGCAGGTTGTAGGCTTGTCGGAAGAGGTGGGTCTTAAGCTGGTGTCACACACAGCGACAACGACGTCGCTGCTACGTCACCATTTTCTGTGACGTTGCAGCGACGTCCCGTCGCTGTCGCTGTGTGTGACATCCAGCAATGACCTGGCCCCAGCTTCATTTTTTGGTCGTCACTCTCCCGCTGTGAAGCGCACATTGCTGTGTGTGACAGCGAGAGAGCGACGAAATGAAGCGAGCAGGGAGCAGGAGCCGGCGTCTGGCAGCTGCGGTAAGCTGTAACCAGCGTAAACATCGGGTAACCAAGGGAAGACCTTTCCCTGGTTACCCGATATTTACCTTCGTTACCAGCCTTCGCCCTTGCTGCCAGTGCCGGCTCCTGCTCTGTGCACATGTGTCTGCAGTACACATCGGGTAATTAACCCTATGTGTACTGTAGCAAGGAGAGCAAGGAGCCAGCGCTAAGCAGTGTGCGCGGCTCCCTGCTCTCTGCACTGTGACATGTAGCTACAGTACACATCGGGTTAATTAACCCGATGTGTACTGTACCTAGGAGAGCAAGGAGCCAGCGCTAAGCGCGGCTCCCTGCTCTCTGCACATGTAGCACAGCGACATTATGATCGCTGCTGCGTCGCTGTGTTTGACAGCTAAACAGCGATCATAACAGTGACTTACAAGGTCGCTTTTACGTCACAGAAAATGGTGACGTAACAGCGACGTCATTGTCGCTGTCGCTTAGTGTGAACCCAGCTTTAAGGTTCCTCTTGAAGCTTTGCATGGTAGGGGAGAGTCTGATGTGTTGAGGCAGAGCATTCCAAAGTATGGGGGAGGCTCGAGAGAAATCTTGAATGCGATGGTGGGAAGAGGAGATGAGAGGGGAGTAAAGAAGGAGATCTTGTGAGGATCGAAGGTTAAATGAGGGTAAGTACCGCGAGAATAGGTCACAGATGTAGGGAGGAGACAGGTTATGGATGGCTCATCCCTAGTTATCCTACTAAAATGTGCTTCTTAAATATCTTAGATAATTAGTATAATATAGATCACATTATTATTTGCCGCGGGTGGTACATAATTATCTCATTTTAATCACAGGGCCCCTTAAATGAGTAAATTATCACCAATATCAGTGTTCAACTACAGGTAATATTTTTTATTACACACTTTCTAGATGTTTCTACCTGGGATTTGATGGAGCAGAGGGCATTTTTCTCCATCTAGAAAGTGAGAGTTTTATATGTTATTAAATGCTTGGCTGTCACTTTGTTCCCATTTCCCAGAAAGCTGTACCAGTGTACCTGCCAGCGTAATGATCAGTGCAGAAGCCTGGCCACAGCTGTCTCAGTCTGACCCTAGTTTAGTGCCAGCGCCTGGAAGAGTTACGTGCGTCAACCTCAATTGTACTACAATACAAATTGCTTAATAGAACTAAAAGCAGTACACAATAAAGTAGTAAAACATCCGTACAACAAGACCCATATTTACCACTAGGCACCGGAGAGGTTTTTTTTTTTTTAAGTTTTTGCTCTCCTCCACCAGTCTCTATACCAAAAACCAGAGTCTGGCTGGGGGGGCCGTATTCATTTGTATTAGCGTCTTTATTATAGAGTAGGATGGGATGACTATGTGAAAAGGGGCAGTGTGGGATGGGATCATTATGGAAAAAGTGGCATAGTCGGATGAAATAATTACGGAAAATGGGCAGTATGTGGTGGGTTCAGTATGGACAAGGGATCAGCGTGAGGTGGATCCGGTGTGGAAAAGAGATCAACATGGGATGGGATCCCTATGTAAAAAGGGGCAGTGTGGGATGGGATCATTATGGAAAAGGAGCAGTATGTGGTGGGTTCACTATGCACAAGGGATCAGAGTGAGGTGGATCCGGTGTGGAAAAGGAGTCAACATGGGGTGGGATCATTATTGAAAATTGAACAGTGTGCGGTGGACTCAATATGGAAAAGCAGGCAACATGAGGTGGGCTCAGTATGAAAAAGAGGCCAGCATGGAGTAGTCTCAGAACAGAAAAGGGGGTAGCATTGTGCGGGCTCAGCATGGAAAAAGGCGCAGCGTGGAGTGGTCTCAGTATGGAGAGGGAGTAGAATGGGGGGTTCCGTATGGAGAAGGGCAACATGGCTCAGTATGGAGAAGTCTAACGTGAGGTAGATAGTTCAGGGGTGGGGGCAGTGTGTAGATTGTAGTTCATAAGTGAACAGGATGCAGTGGGTGTAATTCATAAGGGGGGATTGTGTGGAGATAATTGTATACAAGGGGGGCATGGTGTGGTCGTCACGGTATATAAGGGTGGATGGTGTAGTGGTCATGGTATATAAGGGAGGACAGCAGGTTGATCGCTTACTACACTGCCAGGTTCATCGAGCGGCAAGAACAGATCAGAGTGTGTCCGTAGCAATACCTGTACTGTCACTGGGAGCGCTCTCTGTGTCAATCAAGACAATGGACTGGCTTTAAGAGGCAATTATTAGGGCATAGCAGTGCACCAAGATATAGGCCAAGCAAAGTGTGCACTGAAGCGTCCTCATTTGCATATTATATAAACGTGGATTTTTCAGCAAATGTTAAGTTAGACTGTTTACACCTGATGTGATTTTTCTATGAATGACGTTCCCAATTATGAATTTTTATGAAATGTAATTGGTAGTTTGTCGATGACAGATTCCCTTTAAGTTTAAAAATCTCCCCATATGAACAAATGTTTTGCTCCTGCATCGGGTGATTGACAGCTTGTTTAGAAAGACCTAACTGCTGTGTAAATACACCTTAAAGAGTAACTAAACCTTGAAGAAATTATTTTATATGTTATAGGGTCAGTAATCTTGAGCAGATCTGTGGGGAACCCCAGCCCAAGTCCCCATCCAATCGCTCAAAAGACCTCTTAGAAAAGTGCAGCTGATGAGACAGGAGAACACACAAAGCAAGCAGTGCGCATGCGGAAGAAGTCATAGTCCTGTCTTCTGAGCTGTGCACTGCTAAGAGATTTTTTGAGCAATCTATGGGGGTCTCAGAACACATTCCTGCACCAATCTGTTCAGAATTAATTAACCTAGAAAAAGATATTTCACAAAAGTTAAAAGGGGTGGTCCGAAGGCAAAGTAATTTTCATTCTAAATCCCTATCTACTTAGTGTCATAATCTAATCTATTTTCTAATATACTTACATTAAAAATTCCCTACCATATCCTAACTACACTATTAAATTGTTTTCCTATTTTTTACGCTACTTCCTTTTTGATAACGCTTTGTTTGGAGATCCCAATGCATACTGGGATACTCAAATGAAGTGACATCAACAGGAAGAGGCTGCAGTCACTGTCACAGTATCTGCCCCTCTCGGAAACGAAGCGTCATCAGTGGCACTCATTTCAGGCGGTGGGTTAGTCTTTGCATGATGTGCCCCATGAGATGTGCACAATGACAGCGATAGCTTTGTTGTTTGCTCTGTTGCTGGCTCTGATCAACAGTAACAAGCCGGTATGAGAGAGGTGTCACAATACCCAGTGTGCAGAGACCAGTGTCATCACCTGTGGGGGTGGCGCTGGTCTTTTCACGCTGGGTATTGTGACACCACTCTGGTGCCAGCTAGTTACTGTTGATCTGAGCTGGCAACAGAGTGAGCGATGTTATTGTGCACATTGGACAGTTCATATCATGCAGGGACTGGCCCAGCCCCTGAAACAAGTGTCACTGATGATGCTTTATTTCAAGGAGGGGACAGAGGGACTGTCACTTCAGATGTAGCAGAGCTGGAATCAGTGTGGGAACTTGTGGGGATTACGTTGGGCCTGAGTGTTTTGGAGGTTAATAAAGGGGTGAAACAGAGTGTTTATATTTTATTTCAAATAAAGGATTTTTTTTGTTGTTTTCCCAAACAGATTAGTAATATGGGGTCTCATAGATACCTCACATTGCTAATTTAGAGCTTAGTGACAGCTGTAAGCTGTTATAAACCCCTTATTACTCCGATTGCCACCGCACTTGGGCAATCGGTATGAGCCGGGGAAAGTTTCGGGATTGTATCTAATGGATGTGAAAATTATGGGTGGCTGCAGGCTGCTATTTTTAAGCTGGAAGTCCCAATAAGCATGGGTCTCCTGACCCTGAGAATATCAGCTCCTAGCTGTCGGCTTTATCAGGCTGGGTATCAAAATTTGGGAGGCCACATGCCAGTTTTTTAAATGTTTTATCTAAATAATTTTTTTAAAAAGCCGCATGCGGTGTTTCTTATTTTGATACACAGCCAAGATAAGCATATGGCGGGGGGCTGCAGCCTGTAGCCATATGCTTTATCTTTGATGGGTATCATAATATGAGGGGACGCTACACCAATTTTTTTAATTATTTATTTTTACACCAATATAGACACACAGATGGAGTCTCTGATTGAAAGCAGTCAGACATGCTGTCTCATTGGGTAGGGGTGCATCTGACTGCAACCAATCAAAGACATGGGGACTGCAAGTGGGCAGGGGAAGCAGTGCATATGCATGAGAGATAATGAACGGCCCCAAAAGTAGCGTTACAGCCACACGGAGACTAGCAAGTATCAAGCACTTGCTCCAATCCACCTATCCCTGCTACCACCATTTGCAAGCACCTGATTCAGGTCCTCATAGAATATGGAGACTGGTGTCCGGCCAGATATTTGGGATCAATTCCGGGCCAGAACTGGGATTCTGTTTTAAACCCGGTTGAACCCATGGTTCCTGGGTATCTGCGAGTCCACCCATTACTAATGTTCAGTCTTAAATCTTACATGCTGGACCCTTATCTCACCGGACAACATCAGTTAGAGGCACTCGTATGCATTAGACTGGGTGCCGAATCTGTCTATATTGGTGAATTCTGACAACTTTAGTCCAATGTGTATCGGAGGACTTAACTACAATGTAAAGCAGAGTTCCCCAACTCCAATCATCAAGGCAAACCAGCAGTGCATGTTTTCAGGATTTACTTAGCAGTGTTGGAATCTTCACCTTTGCAGGTGATTAAATTATCATCTGTGTAATACTAAGGAAATCCAGGAAACATGCACTGCTGGTGGGCCTTGATGACTGGAGTTGGGGAACACTGATCTAAAGGGTATGGGCATGTTCAGGGTATGTACACACGATGACTTTTAGACATCTGCAAATTCAATTGCTTTTTCAGGCAGAAGATGGTCCTTTTGTGCTAAAGTTACATTTTTTGCTTCTTTTCTGTCTTTTTTCCCAAGATCTTTCTGGGACTTTTTTTAAATTAAATTGTATTATATAAACTTGTGAGCAGTTTACAAGTGGAAGTCGCCTGAGGAATGGTTGGGTCATTTCATTCAACTGCTTCACATCTCTGGAAACCTGAAGCCGTTAAAAGAATCTCTGAAGACTAAACATATGATCAGCATGTCATTTTTACACTGTAGTGCATATATCCAGTCTTTCTAGAGTTTATTTCATGCTTTTTCAGGCGGGTTAAGAAGCAGATCCGCCTGAAAAAAATGTTGTGTCAATATACCTTTAGTTTGACTTACCAGTAGAGGGCAGGATAACTTAAAGTGCCTAGGGTATAATGAAATCCAATACGACCCTGCATAAAACTGTATAAAAAGCAGTGTAACAAATCCAAATACAGCATAAAATGTGTGCTACTTAAAGATTGTGTTGTTTTTTCCTTTGTAGAAAAACTGGTTTGTTGAAAAACTATTCAGCTGCAGTCCAAAGGGATAAATTGAAATATTCTCAATTTTGTTGACTGCAGTTACTACCTAAAGTCTCCTGATACTCCAAGACTAAAACCGAGACAAATAAGGAGCAACACTTAACAAATCACTTATTTCCAATGAATCAGACAAGAATACATTCTCCTTGAATTTCTTTCCTCCCTCCAATCCCACTCTTCCTTGCCTCTTATTTGATTGGAGATACAGCCACAAGTGGCGTACCGTGGAGGCAAAAAAATGTTCATTCCCATTTTTCAGATGCACTCCTGATATGCTAGCCACAATGAGCATTTTTTTCCAATTGCTTCAAATCCTTTTGTTGACTATTTTGGTTAACAGTATAAGACAATAACTGAGACAAAGGGTCAAGAATAACAAGTCCCTAAATGATCTGCCAACAGGCATTTGAGTAGACAAACACACCAGAACACAACCAAAAAAGGTTTCAATTTCTCATTACTTTGTGGAGAACCGTTTGGCGGCCTCAAATTAGGATTCACTGGTCAACACTCTCAGGTTTCATTCACCCATCCTGGTTTTGCCAAGATTTTCCAAAAAACGAGAAAACATTTAAGCCAGTTTAGACTTAACGTATCACCGGATAGGCATCAGTGATCTATGCTCCATGTGTGTAATAAAAAGCTTACTGTGGCTATCTTCTATCCACTGGCTTCATTCACCAATTCCGTTTTTTGACAAAATTTTCCAAAAAAATGGAAAAATATTTTAGCAAGTTTACACTTAAAGTATCACTGGATAGGTGTCAGTGATGTATGCTCCATGTGTGTAACAAAAAGCTTACCGGTGGCAATCTTCTATTCACAGGTCAATGCTCTCAGATTTCATTCACCCATCCCAGTTTTGCCAAGATTTTCCAAAAAACAGGAAAACATTTAAGCAAGTTTAGACTTAAAGTATCACCAGATAGGTATCAGTGAGTATGTTCCAAGTATGTAATAAAAAAGATTAGCTTACGGGTGGCTATCTACTTTTGTTTCTTTTGCTGCTCCTGTGCAGAAGAGGATTGGAGAGGGGCTGGAAACAGCAGAAGACATCAACATAAGTATTTGACTAGACACAGGGAACATTTTGATACCTATTCGAAGATGAAATTAATAAGAAAACCCTGAGTAATGCTTTAAGAAAATTAGAGAAAAGTCTGCAAAATCTAAGTATAGGATGAGTATTATGCGGCGAGGCTACTTCGTGGAGCAATTTAGCATATCTGGATGTTCATCTGTGTGTTGGGGTGTAGGAGGGTCCCAAAAATTCTATATTTTTCCTTCTTCCAAAAACAAGAACCAGGAAAAATTGAAAATTCCAGAAACTCAAATAATTTAAAGTGTATTGAGATGCACTTGTGGCCAATGCTGGAAAGATGCCCAGTGACAGCAGCATGCTACTTCTTCAATAGTTGATGATTAGTAGTCCTCTTCCAACTGGAGCACACAGCATCTGTCAACTTGTAAAGGAAAGATGATCTCTTTATTTCCTCAGTATCACTTTGAAAATCACTTTAAATTATCCGCACTCATCTGAAACCATGGAAGAAATCTATCCAGAAGGCTTAGTTTGTCTACCATAATCCAGCATTGATTTCCCATTGGACGTCAACCCAGCCCATGGAACAATGTACCCCAGCATGTGACGAGAGATAAGAATGTGTGATGCCGCAGATTAAATATTTTCCAGTACCCTTCCTTAAAAATATTTTTAACCATAAGGCGCAATGCTCCACTGGACAAAAATATGCAGTAAATTATTTTTTACTGTAACTGTATTGTTATAACAACCTGGACTAAATGCACCATAAAGTAGAATTGTTAAAAAATGTAAGGCATGAAGAACATGTCAACATTCACAAAGAAGAAATGAAATTGCGCATTTTTGGGAAATTGGTATTGAACTCTATTGGGGGTAAAGTTCTATTTAAACCATATGTTCAACTTAAAACTATTCTCCAATGACACAAGAAGTTTTTCATTAGTTTCCAAATTTTAATTAATTAAACTTAACTAAAAAAACCTTTTTTTCTAATTTTAATGCATTTGTTCTGTCACTGGTAGAGTTTACTATTTTTTGGGCTGGCTGTCTGGTTCCTATATATATCACTGCAAGGTCAAGGAAAGAACTAGATTATCATAGGGACAAAATTGTCAGCCTCCAAGAACATCAGCATCAGAAAGAGGGAGGAAGCTCCATGGGTTTGTCAAAATGAAAAATGCTTGGAACTTTAGGAGTTGTGGAAGAAGCACTGAGATTGGGAACATTAATGAAAATTTCACAGTTAAAGTAAAATATTCAATTTTACACTTTAAACCAATATAATTTTTTTCATAAACAACATACAGTATTTGGAGAATACCTACAACTCTTAACACCTTTCGCACATGACACTGTTATTGTTCTATATAACCTCAAAGATGTACAAAGCCAAAAGTCAGAAACCAGAAAGGTATATAAGGCACTACTATACCCTTGTAGAGTATACACTTCCATATTGTGGCATACAGGGATTCTTGCGGGTCGAATTCTGTTTGATATGCTGCAATACAGAGATATTCTATAACAGAAACAATTCTCCATAATACCGTGCTCTACAGAGGCACCAAACGGCATAAAAGATTTATGCCAAAATAAGAACTGGTTATACTTTTTTGTTACTTAATATCTACTTTGTTTTGAAATTATCGATTTTGTGCATGTCAAGCAATAAGCAAACTTTGCACTTACACATCTATCAAACTCTTCACTAATTCATCTACTAAAATCTTCACTAATTTCTCTGCCAATCTCTGCATAGATGCATCTACCTAACTCAGCTCTAAAACATCTACCAAACTCTGCTCAAATTGATTTAACCAGCTCTGCTGTAATACAGCCACCAAACTCTGCTGTAATTCATCTACCAAACTATGCTCTAACACATCTACCTAATTCAGCACTAATGTATCAAACAAGCCATTTTGTAATACATCTACCAAACCTTGCTCCAATACATGTATAAAACATGTTTTTAATATTAGAGAGTGTAGGTACTATCCCAACTGGGTACACCTTGACGTTTGGTGGGATAGCTTTATGCTTTTTTTGATCAAAAACAGTGTTTACTAAGTACCCTATGTTTATATGCACTATGCTTTTATTCAGTTACAGCAGGGTATGTTTTCACAATTTTTTTCCTTGGTTTCTCTTTGTCTCATGGCCAGTGTGAACATGGTCTCACAAGTTCCATGTATACCATCTCATACTCCGGCTCACTTTTTTGTTTTTATGTAGTTTTTTTTTTGTATTCAGTACAAACAGGGAGTGGCCCCCTTCTCAGCGAGCTGGACATTTCATTCTGTGAATCCCCCTGACTGTGTGTGTCCTGTTGGGACCCGGTCGCTCTCAGCCCTTAGCCACATTGAGGCCTATTTTAGACCCATGGTAAGGTTTTAATATTAGAGAGTGTAGGTACTATCCCAACTGGGTACACCTTGACGTTTGGTGGGATAGCTTTAAGCTTTTTTTGATCAAAAACAGTGTTTACTAAGTACCCTATGTTTATATGCACTATGCTTTTATTCAGTTACAGCAGGGTATGTTTTCACAATTTTTTCCTTGGTTTCTCAAAATAAGAACTGGTTATACTTTTTTGTTACTTAATATCTACTTTGTTTTGAAATTATCGATTTTGTGCATGTCAAGCGATAAGCAAACTTTGCACTTACACATCTATCAAACTCTTCACTAATTCATCTACTAAAATCTTCACTAATTTCTCTGCCAATCTCTGCATAGATGCATCTACCTAATTCAGCTCTAAAACATCTACCAAACTCTGCTCAAATTGATTTAACCAGCTCTGCTGTAATACAGCCACCAAACTCTGCTGTAATTCATCTACCAAACTATGCTCTAACACATCTACCTAATTCAGCACTAATGTATCAAACAAGCCATTTTGTAATACATCTACCAAACCTTGCTCCAATACATGTATAAAACTATGCTGTAATTCAGCTACCAAACTCTGCACTAATTCATCCACTAAAATCTGCACTAATTTATGTGCCCATCTCTGCACAGATGCATCTACCTAATTCTTAATACATCCACCAAACTATGCTCTAATACATCTAACAAGCTGTTCTGTAGAACAAGTACCAAACTATGCTCTAATATACCTAACAAGCTGTGCTGTAATCCAAGTACCAAGCTATGCTCTAATACATCTTCCAAGGTATGCTCTAATACATCTACCAAACTATGCTCTAATACATCTACCAAACTATGCTCTAATACATCTACCAAACTATGCTCTAATACATCTACCAAACTATGCTCTAATACATCTACCAAACTATGCTCTAATACATCTACCAAACTATGCTCTAATACATCTAGCTAATTTGTCTCTAATGTACCTAACAAGCTCTGTTGTAATACATCTACAAAACCATGCTCCAATACATCTACAACACTCTTCTCTAATATATCTACAAAACTTTGCTAAAATTAATCTACCAAACTCTGTTCTAATACATCTTACTATCTTTGATCGAATAAATCTACCATACTCTGCTGTACAGCCAGGGATCAAAGCACTTATTTGTAAGGATAGTAAAATGGCAACATACTCATAAGATAATACATAACGTAAATGATATAAACATGATATGTGGTATATGAGTTTGTGTGAGGACTATACTAATGGAGATGACCCTTGGTTCAAAACAACGAAACAGAGAAACAGACTGTAAAAAGGAGATATGGTTAAAAGAATTAAAAAGTAAATGTACTTTTTTAAACAACATGGATAAACACAAGATAGGTAGATGAATATGTAATTGAACAGTGTACAAGGGTCACAGATGGATAATAGAATAGATTACATACATAAAATATAAAGCATGACTGACATTATGATGTAAATGTAAACGACATAGATCTAGTAACCCTCAATGATGAAATGAATAGATAAAATTGTCATATAAAGTGCTAGTGCTCTATATACAAAAGTGAAGTGCAGCAAACGTACATCGGGTAAGTGAAGTTGCAATGTGCACATATAATGTGGTCACAATCCAGACCAACACAATCTGAATAGTGAAAGTCAAATAGAATAACAAAATGCCAAAACACAGGACTACAGGGCAATCAGAAATAATTATAAAGGTGATGTAGGGAAAACACTTACTGTGATATATGAATAAAGTATCCGCAGCACGCATCCACTCCGATGCACATTTTGGCTTACCTTCATCACTCTACTCTAATACAAATACTAAAACCTCCTCTAATACATCTACAAAACTCGGCTCTAACACATATACAAAACTCTGCTCCAATACATGTACAAAATGATTCTGCAATATATTTACCAAGCTCTGCTATAATATGTCTACCAAACCCTGCTCTAATATATCTACAAAATGTGGCTCTAATACATCTACAAAACTCTGCTCTAACACTTCTACCAAACCCTGCTTTAATACATCTACAAAACTCTGCTCCAATACCTCTACAAAACTCTGCTCCAATACCTCTACAAAACTCTGCTCCAATACCTCTACAAAACTCTGCTCCAATACCTCTACAAAACTCTGCTCCAATACCTCTACAAAACTCTGCTCCAATACCTCTACAAAACTCTGCTCCAATACCTCTACAAAACTCTGCTCCAATACCTCTACAAAACTCTGCTCCAATACATCTATAAAACTCTGCTCCAATACATCTATAAAACTCTGCTCCAATACCTCTACAAAACTCTGCTCCAATACCTCTACAAAACTCTGCTCCAATACCTCTACAAAACTCTGCTCCAATACCTCTACAAAACTCTTCTCCAATACCTCTACAAAACTCTGCTCCAATACCTCTACAAAACTCTGCTCCAATACCTCTACAAAACTAAACTCTAATAAATCTACAAAACCCTGCTCTAACACATCTACAAAACTCTGCTCCAATACCGCTACAAAACTCTGCTCCAATACCTCTACAAAACTCTGCTCCAATACCTCTACAAAACTCTGCTCCAATACCTCTACAAAACTCTGCTCCAATACCTCTACAAAACTCTGCTCCAATACCTCTACAAAACTCTGCTCCAATACCTCTACAAAACTCTGCTCCAATACCTCTACAAAACTCTACTCCAATACCTCTACAAAACTCTGCTCCAATACATCTATAAAACTCTGCTCCAATACCTCTACAAAACTCTGCTCCAATACCTCTACAAAACTCTGCTCCAATACCTCTACAAAACTCTGCTCCAATACATCTATAAAACTCTGCTCCAATACCTCTACAAAACTCTGCTCCAATACCTCTACAAAACTCTGCTCCAATACCTCTACAAAACTATACTCTAATGCATCTACAAAACCCTGCTCTAACACATATACAAAATTCTGCTCCAATACCGCTACAAAACTCTGCTCCAATAACTCTACAAAACTGTGCTCCAATACCTCTACAAAACTATGCTCCAATACATCTATAAAACTCTGCTACAATACATCTACAAAACCCTGCTCTAAAACATCTACCAAACTATGCTCTAACATATCTACCAAACTATGCTCTAATACATCTATCAAACTCTGCTCTAATACATCTACCAAACTTTGCTCTAATACATCTACAAATTTTTGCTTTAATACATCTACCAAACTCTGCTCTAATACATCTACCATACTCTGCTCTAATACATCTATAAAACTTTGCTTTAATACATAAACCAAACTCTAATCTAATACATCTACCAAACCCTGCTGTAATACATATACCAAATACTGCTGTAATACATATACCAAACTCTGCTCTAAAACATATACAAAACTTTGCTTCATTTCATCCACTCAGCTCTGCGCTAATTCATCTACTTGCTCTTCTATATTTAGAGGAAAAATTGATTCCAGCATTCTACGATATTCGCTCACAAATGCATTATGATGTTAAAAATATTTCTAATAAATGAATAACAGTGACAAGCTTACAAAAATCAAACAACTGCACAAAAAGGGAGTATTTCACTAACTTGAGGAATGTAACACACATGTTGATATAGATAACACCAAGAGCTGGAATACACATGGGTATCAGTGGGAGAGCAAGAAGTAATTGAGAACACATGCTGTAGTTGTAGGGGTGCAGCATGTGACTGTATAATGTTACTGACTCATTTGCACAGAACATTCCATCGGTTACAATAACTGTATGTGGGATCGGCACATCATGTAATAGTTGTGTAATACACAGGAGCACTAGCCATTTGATAAATAATCTGTATAAAGTGGTAGGATCTATGCAACTAATGCTCCTAGAATCCAGCTACTGGCACCTACATTTTTCGGTAGGTTTCCATTTGGGTTTAATATGAAAGGTCTTATCTTGTGGTTACTTATATTGCCAAATTGGTTTGAAGAATGGTCTAAATGGCTACTAAAGTCTTCACAGTTGAATTGTACAATGTGTTTTATACATTATAAAGGTTTTGGACTGCATGTCGGATTCTTGAGTACAAATTGGATAAAAAGTTAAGTTGAATCTTTGACCTAACATGTGGTAAATTTTCCAATCCCCAAGATCGCACCTATCTTGAGCGTTATGAGAGTCCTTCCTGCCTGCTTCTCCAGAACCTCATTTGTTTCATGAATGGAAAAGAGATATGATCTACAGAAACAATGTATAAATCAATAATCTCTCTAATGGATCCAGAGACTCAGGTGTGGAGGGTGTCATAACCTCCATATCTGCACTGGGAGAATGTAGGAAGTGGTGAAACAGAAGCTCAACCTTAGCCCCTATGCCTCCACAGCCATCTTTCATTTTTTGCACTTTAGTTTTTTTTACCCCTTAATTTAAGGGAAAAAAGTTCCAAGTAAATGGAAATGGTTAAAAAAATGCAATACAGACATTATTTTTCAAGTTTTACATTCGTAGCATTCATTATACGGTAATAATGACCTATAACATGATTCTTCAGGTCAGTATGATCACGAAAATACCATACTTGTATCATTTTTCTTTATTTAAGCGGTGGGAAAAAAAATCTGAAATTTATAAAATTAACTAAAAAAAAAATTAGTTTGTGCCATCACATCATAGCTCAATTGAGCTATGTGAGAACTTGTCTTTTGGTGGCAACCTGACATATTTATTGCTATAAATTTGGGGTAGATAGGACATTTTAATCACTTTTTGTTATTTTGTTTAGAACATGTGGTGACTGAGAAAACACAATTCTGGTGTTTTAATTATTTTTCCTCTTTATGGCATCTATCATAGGAGATAATTCATTTTGGATTTTGATAGACAGGACATTTATGAATATTACAATACCAAATGTTTCTTTTTTATATATATTTTTAAAAACGGTAGAAAACTGGATGATACGCATTTTTAAAGTTTTTTAAATTTAATTTAGATTTTTAAATCCTTTTTTTAATTTTTACTTTTTTTTGTAGCACCAATAGGAGACTTGTACATACGATTCCATGACCACTTACACAATATACTGCAATACTGTATATAGTGAAAAGCACAGTGTCTTACGAAGCTCAGCCCACTGCTCTGCTTCACAGGAGCACCAAGATGGCAGAGACTGTGGCCTAAAGTGAGCCCCTGGCTGCCATGATAACCCATTGATTACTCACAAATCAAGTACTACTACTACTATTACTCAGAAATTCCTACTCAACCTGTGAATCGAACTTCCACGGGTCCGCTCATCTCTAATAAAGAGCATTCTAACTCATTTTTAAAAAAGTTTTAGTAATATTAACGATCACACCCTATAATAAGTCTAAAATAAATAAAGAACGTTTATATTTAACTATATTTAAAATCTCTATTAGTGAGCGAAATCCATTAAATTGTTTCACCCAAGCCCTTACTTAAATATATTACTATTTTTATTTATTTTAAAGTTAAGTGAATTTCCAATTAATCTGTTTTACTAGTATAATTTATTTAGCATGTTACAATCTCTTAACCATAAAAAAAATATATTACTATTTTTATTTATTTTAAAGTTAAGTGAATTTCCAACAATCTGTATTACTAGTATAATTTATTTAGCATGTTACAATCTCTTAACCATAAAAAAAGTATAAAAAAGTTGAGTAAGCATTCTTTCACCCTACCCCATAACTTTTCCCAGTACTCGGTAAGGGAAGAGAATTAGTAATCTCTTAATTCTTCTTTTTAAGATTTCTTCTCTGTTACCCTTCAATACCATAAAACTTCCTGTAATTGGAATATTGAGTTACAAACCCGCGGCTGCTCGTTAAGCCGATGCTGTTCAGTAAAGTGAAAAGAGGAGAAGCATGTTGAAGAGTGAAAGAGTGGCTTAGCTTTCATTGTTTCTGAAGGGCTGATTAAAACTTAGCGAATGCACTTCAGCCGGTGCCCGCGGATTCTATAGAATGGACCTCTCATTGCGGGGGACATACATTATTCAAAACAAACCCTAATAGAGCGATTTTGTACGACAACAATGGCATATTGTTAAATTGTCCATTTCAACAAATGTAAAAGCCTTAGTTAAACTGGTATCTACTCGGGTAATTAAACGCTGAGGGGGGAAAACGTTTGTCCAATATTCAGCTAATTATTGTATTGTAGAGTTCATTACTTTCATGGGCTCAATTAATTCCACGGATGAGTCATTATTTAGTGACAAAGCCGGGGTTCAAATATTTTGTGCTCATTTTTTATATCTCAATAGAAAAACTAAAAAAAAAATGATTGCTTAGTTTGTAAGTTTTCTAGAGAAACTCCAATAAGTGTATAAGCTTGACAATGCTCTAGGTTGGAAAGTAGTAGAAAATCAAATTTGGTACATATGAAATTATGTTGTATTTAATATATATTTTTTATATAGACGGACCCTTTGACAAAACTTTTGCCTTATTGTGAATAGTCAAGTGTTTTGATTGGTGATTCCAATGTAGAGATTCTGATTGAGTAAAATGCGATGGTCCAGCTCAAATGAACAACTTCTTCATTGCGTGAGAAATTCTTATACATGGGAGATCAAATATTTACACAAAAAAAACTATTGTACCATATGCATCAACACATTTCTGGTTTGCATCCACCCTTAAAGGGAACCAATCACCAGGATTTTCGTATATAACTTAAAGCCAGTGCTATACTGGCACTATGAGGCTGATTCTCTACATACCTGTAGTGGGCAGCTCAGATGTTTAGGTTTTGAAATCTAAGAAAGTGAAGTTTGTAAAATGAGCAGCTGCTTGAGTGACGGTTGCACTGGAGCAGATAATATATTCATAGTTATCCCTTCCCTCTGTTAGAATTAACATAAGCATTATACAAACGACTCACTTTGTCTAGTAGGACCTGTGGTGAGGTCATACCCATGTGACCTGGTACCAGCTTTGGTGGCTGAGATGCCGCCCCTTCTGGTCACACAGGGCATTATTCCAACAAGATAATGATCCCAAACATGACCACTGCCTTGCTAAAGAAACTGAGAGTAATGGTACTGGAATGGCAAAGCATGTCTCCAGACTTAAACCCTATTGAGCATCTGTTGGGTCTCCTCAAACAAAAGGTGGAGGAGCTCAAGATCTCTAACATCCAATAGCTCCGTGATGTCGTTATGGAGGATGGAAGAAGATCCAGCGGCTCATGTGAAGCGCTTTTGAACTCCATGACCAATAGAGTTAAGGCAGTGCTTCAAAATATTGGCGGCCACACAAAATATTTACACTTTTGGCCCAATTTGGTCATTTTCACTTAGGGGTGTACTCACATTTGTTGCCATTTGTTCTGTCATTAATTACTGTGTGTTGCATTATTTAGAGGACACCAAATTTACACTGTTATACAAGCTATACACTGACTACTTTATATTGTATCAAAGTGTTATATCTTTGGTGTTGTCCCTTGAAAAGATATAATAAAACATTTCCAAAAAGGTGAGGGGTGTACTCTCTTTTGTGATATTCTGTTAAAAAAATAATAAAAAAAAATAAAAAAAAATATATATATATATACACATATACACAGTACAGACCAAAAGTTTGGACACACCTCCTCATTCAAAGAGTTTTCTTCATTTTCATGACTTTGAAAATTGTAGATTCACATTGAAGGCATCAAAACTATTAATTAACACATGTGGAATGAAATACTTAACAAAACAGTGTGAAGCAACTGAAAATATGTCTTAGATTTTAGGTTCTTCAAAGTAGCCACCTTTTGCTTTGATTACTGCTTTGCACACTCTTGGCATTCTCTTGATGAGCGTTAAGAGGTAGTCACCAGAAATGGTTTTCCAACAGTCTTGAAGGAGTTCCCAGAGATGCTTAGCACTTGTTCGCCCTTTTTCCTTTACTCTAAGGTCCAGCTCACCCCAAACCATCTCGATTGGGTTCAGGTCTGGTGACTGTGGAGGCCAGGTCATCTGGTGTAGCACCCCATCACTCTCCTTCTTAGTCAAATAGCCCTTACACAGCCTGGAGGTGTGTTTGGGGTCATTGTCCTGTTGAAAAATAAATGATAGTCCAACTAAACGCAAACCGGATGGAATAGCACGTCGCTGCAAGATGCTGTGGTAACAATGCTGGTTCAGTATGCCTTCAATTTTGAATAAATCCCCAACAGTGTCAGCAGCAAAGCACCCCCACACCATCACACCTCCTCCTCCATGCTTCACAGTGGGAACCAGGCGTGTAGAGTCCATCCGTTCACCTTTTCAGTGTCGCACAAAGACACAGTGGTTGGATCCAAAGATCTCAAATTTGGACTCATCAGACCAAAGCACAGATTTCCACTGGTTTAATGTCCATTCCTTGTGTTCTTTAGCCCAAACAAGTCTCTTCTGCTTATTGCCTGTCCTTAGTAGTGGTTTCCTAGCAGTTATTTTACCATGAAGGCCTGCAGCACAAAGTCTCCTCTTAACAGTTGTTCTAGAGATGTGTCTGCTGCTAGAACTCTGTGTGGCAGCATTGACTTGGTCTCTAATCTGAGCTGCTGTTAACTTGCGATTTCTGAGGCTGGTGACTCGGATAAACTTATCCTCCGCAGCAGAGGTGACTCTTGGTATTCCTTTCCTGGGGCGGTCCTCATGTGAGCCAGTTTCTTTGTAGCATTTGATGGTTTTTGCCACTGCACTTGGGGACACTTTCAAAGTTTTCCCAATTTTTCGGACTGACTGACCTTCATTTCTTAAAGTAATGATGTCCACTCGTTTTTCTTTACTTAGCTGCTTTTTTCTTACCATAATACAAATTCTAACACTCTATTCAGTAGGACTATCAGCTGTGTATCCACCAGACTTCTGCACAACACAACTGATGGTCCCAACCCCATTTATAAGGCAAGAAATCCCATTTATTAATCCTGACAGGGCACACCTGTAAAGTGAAAACCATTTCCAGTGACTACCTCTTGAAGCTCATCAAGAGAATGCCAAGAGTGCGCAAAGCAGTAATCAAGGCTAAAGGTGGCTACTTTGAAGAACCTAGAATATAAGACATATTTTCAGTTGTTTCACAAATTTTTGTTAAGTATCTCATTCCACATGTGTTAATTCATAGTTTTGATGCCTTCAATGTGAATCTACAATTTTCAGTCATGAAAATAAAGAAAACTCTTCGAATGAGAAGGTGTGTCCAAACTTTTGGTCTGTACTATATATATATATATATATCTAATGTGTATATATATATATATATATATATAGTACAGACCAAAAGTCACACAGTATATCTTCCATGAAATCACCTCTGTATATATATATATATATATATATACATACACATACATACATGTACACACAGTATATCTTCCATGAAATCACCTCTGTTCCGGCTTTATAATAAACGCAATTGTGTGATTTCATCGCAAGTATTCTCTAAATTGGAGATACAATCTTACTGTTGCATGTGGTCGGGCACAAAAAATGGACCCCTCACTTATCTTTCTTTCCTGTGACTTATGTAACCTCTACATCTCACTGTGGATAGGCCAATTGTTTATTCAATGAACACCTACGCTAGATTCGTATCAGAAGATTTTTCTAATATAAAATAACAATAGAATAAACATAAAAACAATAAAGGTTTCACCTTGAAGCAATTATCCATATAACCTGTATACAATGTCATATGAGAATATTTATATAGGCACGTATACAGCACATACTGTATTCTGGTGACTTGATAGTAACCATTTATTGGAATGTAGATATTTTTCAGGTGAATAAAGCCAATGTGAAAACCCAGTTTCTATGCACGGTGCAAAGCGCCCCATTGTATGGGAGGTGGACAATAGCAAAGCAACAAAGTGGGAGCAGTTGGCGGAGCTGAACCATGGTGTGTGAGCGATTGTATGAGCTCCCAGTTTGTGGTCGGAGCTGGACATCTTTGTCTTACTGTGGCAGAATTCAAGGTCCTACGACAATGGTTATACAGGAAAGTGCAAACATACGGAGGATAGGCTACAGTAAAGTCTTATGGCAAACCGATACATAAAAGCAAAATCCATGATTGAGCATCATATTAAGAAATGAATGTTCTATGTATATACAGTGTAAAATCTACCAGTATACAAAGTGGATCAATTTTATAAAGTCTATCAATAATCTGCCATTGTGGCTAGAAACCCATTATGTTTTTACGGCACAATGCAGTGCCCATTTTCTTTGGTCGTTGAACAAAGTCTCGTCTTTATTAGGCTTGTATAGAAAATATAGCCTATTACTTTCCCGCTGATGACAAGGAACTTGCCTGCTGGGTTTTGGACCTGCTCCCAGCCTGCAGCACAATCAGTGCCTGATGGGTTTCCATTTTTTGTTCTCTACTGATGAACTCCAATTGACTGCCAGAGTTCATAGCAGGACAAGAAACCGAGCTGTATCAGTCAGCGATCGCTCTAGAGGCTGAAGACCCCTATTGTTATCAAGTTCTATATAAATGACTGGTCCAATAAAAGTGTAATACGCAAGGACGCAGGCAGGGTCATTGTTAAGGTGGTCTTCAGTTTTCCATTTCTAATGGAAATCATGTAATGTGCTATCAACAACAAAGACAGTATAGGGCAATATTTTCTCCTTACCGTCATGTAATGCACTTGATATATCGTCCTCCAGAAGCTCCTGAAAAAAAAAGAGAGGAGTTGTAAATGCATTGTATTTCGGTATACAACATTTAAGAGTTATGGAAACATTTTTACAAGTTAGTGGTTTCCTTTGTAAAAGGAAAGAAGAAGATTTAAATAGTTGCATGCACATACAGACTGCAAATTATTGTTTTCATTCATTTTGGAACCCCCTGAAATGCAATTTGCAACCAATAGAATTCGCAAATCAAACTTCATATATTGTTAAATTAATTTGCATGTCAGGATGGCTGAATAATTCTGCTGTTTAAATACAGCTAAAAAGTGACTCCAAGAATATCGAATCTCCATGCACTCTTAGGAACCTTGAGTACTGCAGAAATTCTTTTGTAACCTTGGCCAGATCTGTGCCTTGCCACAATTCTGTCTCTGAGCTCCTTGGGCAGTTCCTTTGACCTCATGATTCTCATTTGGTGTGACATGCACTGTGAGCTGTGAGGTCTTATATAGGAAGGTGTGTGCCTTTCCAAATCAAGTCCTATCAGTTTAATTAAACACAGCTGGACTCCAATGGAGGAGTAGAACCATCTCAAGGAGAATCACAAGGAAATGGACAGCATGTGACTTAAATATGAGTGTCTGAGCAAACGGTCTGAATACTTATGACCATGTGATATTTCATTTTTTCTTGTTTAATAAATTTGCAAACATTTCTACATTTCTGTTTATTTTCTGTCAAGATGAGGTGCAGAGTGTACATTATTGAGAAAAAAAATGAACTTTTTTGAATTTACCAAATGGCTGCAATGAAACAAAGACTAAGAAATTTAAAGGGGTCTGAATACTTTCTGTACCCACTGTATCTATCTATCTATCTATATACACACACACACCAGCCTGTTTCCACCTCAGCTTCAGACTCCTGCATTTAAGAGGACTATGGTCACATGACGTGATGTCACAAAGGTCCTTAAGCAGTCTTATCATCAGGATATAAATGCTGTGGCTCCTAGGAAAATGGGGGCCATTTGAAATTGCACAATTTGCTTTCCCTTCTCCTAAGGCCTGCCCTGTATACCAGCCTGCCTGCTGTTCAGTTCTTTTAGACTCCTGCAAGAGACCTTTGGTTACATCATATCACAGGACTGTGAAGTCATCAAAGGTCCTTAAACAATCTTAACTTCAGAATACAACAGTTAAGGTCCCTAAAAGAGTTGGGTCCCCTCAGTAATTGAGCAGTTTGAATCCCTCCAACGCCGGTCCTGACTGTAACTAGGGCTTATTTTTGTAGTAGGCCTTATATTTCAAGCGTTATCCAAAAATCCTGAAAAGTCATCCTGGGACTTATTTTTGGGGTAGGTCTTATATTCAGGGAAACAGCTCAGGACTGCTTTATACAATCCGAAAATATGCTCCTACTTCTCTCTGTGTGCTACAGAGAAATATCTGCAGGAATCCATGCTTACTGTGTATGGAACCTTTGAAACATATACAGCTGCACACTAAATGCTAACAATGAAAAAGTGAACTCTGGCATTGCATTACTGCTATAGGAATATGGAATTGATTAGGCTCACATGCATTGGCCAATACATAAGCTAAAAATCTCTTTTTTCAAATATTCCCATAGCAGTAATGCAATACCAGAGTTCCCTTATTCATTGTTAGCAATTCAGTGTGCAGCTGTATGTGTTTCGTAGTTATAATGTGTTTTTCAGGTACCACCTGTTTACACCTATTGGATATGCGAGTCAGTCTTTTTGTATATTTACTGTGTATGGAAGACATCATGAGAAGTGAGAAAGGAAGTAATAAAATCATTTAATAGCCAGAAAAAGTATTTCTCCTCATGTACACATATATGTTTTTGTTTTTTTTTGAAAAGTCATCTGAAAATACAGGTATACTTAATGTTATGCAGATTGGTTGATTCCAGGAATGCGTCACTTAAGGCCTCTTTACACGCTGCAACATCGCTAGCATTCGCACCCGACCCCGTCATTTGTGCGTCACGGGCAAATTGCTGCCTGTGGCAAACAATATCGCTAGGACGTGTCAAACGGACTTACCTTCCTAGCAACATCGCTGTGGGCAGCAAACAACCTCTTTTTTAAGGGGGCGGTTCGTGTAGCGTCACAGCGACGTCAATCAGCAGGCCACCAATAGAAATGGAGGGGCGGAGACCAGCCGCATGAACGTCACTCCCACCTCGTTGCTGGAGGATGCAGGTACGATGTTGTTCGTCGTTCCCGGGGTGTCACACGTAGCGATGTGTGTTGCCTCAGGAATGATGAACAACCTGCGTCCAAAATGAGCAACGATATTTGGGAAATGAATGACGTGTCAACAATCAATGATTTTTCACTATTTTGCGATCGTTAGCGGTCGCTCGTAGGTGTTACATGTCGCTAACAACGCCGTATGTGTGTCACGAATTCCGTGACCCCAACGATATCTCGTTAGTGATGTCGCTGCATGTAAAGCGGCCTTTACTGTGTGCTGTAATTTGAAATAATCAGTGTTTTATCAACAGGAGATTATCACTATTGGACTACATGTCTCAGGGAGGCCAGTCAGGCTAATCTGTGTAACCCCGCCCCCATGAGTGATTGGCAGCTTGCTGACAATTTACAGTGTACAACTCCACCCCCACCAATCAGGGTTGTGGGCGGGATTATGTACAGCCCAGAAGTCTTAGCTCTGCTACATCAACATCAGAGAAAAACAGGGATTCTATAAAAACTGCACCAAGTAGTCCAATAAGAGATATATTGTTGGAAACAAACTTTATGTCTCTACGTCATGCTGATATGAGATTCCATAGCAAAAAAAAAATTGCTGTCAGATTCCCTTTAAAATAATGTAAATAAATGTAATAGATATTTACAGTAAATGTGAAATCTACATAAGTACGTCTTTAGTCATTGACAGGTACTGGAGTGTACTTATTCACATTATTGTGAACATTCAGGAACAAAACAATAAGACTCCTGGAACACACATGCTGACACATAAGAACATTTCCTTCCACCCATACTGTATTCTCACCTGTCGATCAAGAAGAAAGATCTATTTTACATTTAGCGTCTAGGAGCAGATCACTAAAGGCAAGGCTAAGCATTGTTCCACCAAACATGGAAAATCACAACTGCTGCAGGAAAGCATTGACATGGTGGAGCCACCGGAGCGCCTCTGAATCCGGTACATTTTACACTGTACAAGGCATCAAGACCTCTTCTAAATCAGAATATGTTAATGTTAAGAATAAGAAAATAGATACTGATGGTATGGACTATGTCTATAAAGGAAAACATTTTGGTGGTACCGGAAATCGTAATTATAATTCTTTGCTTTTTATGACAATACCATAAACTAAAGCATCAGTATGGATCAATCTCTGTATGTCCTAATCTGGGGCTTCATTGTTAGAATGCAGAACGGTCAATCGTTACAAGTACAGCAACGACAACCTAAGTAATCCAACATGACAGATCAAAAGATTTGCCATCGAACGGCATCTGCTCATATTCCAAAAATGTCAATGGTTGGCAGAGAAATGTCTAAATCAGTCTTTTCAGCCATCCAGAATCAACCAGCTGTGTTCTCATTAATGACTGGGCTTTCAGGAGTTAATTTCTGCTACCCTGCTGGTTAATTCATGGATCACTTGTTGCCTTTTTAAGATGGAGGAGCCTGTCTTCCCATGCCAACTATAGCTTTTTTGCTAAACTGGTCCGTGTGCTGTTGTATCCCAGACCTGCTGGTGATTGTATTACTTTGTGCGTCGACTTGTTGTGGAGTTCCTCCCTGCTCTTATTTTCCTCCTAAGATCTTTTGTCTTATACCTCTGTATCTGTGTGTGTGTGCCGTGAGATAGAGATTTGGTTTCTCGTTTGTCTATTTCTGTTGGCTTTTTTTCACTTTTGCCTTGGCCCTCTCCAGGGGTTGGGTGGAGAGGACGATAAGATCAGGGCTGATCAGGAGCAGGGCAAGGATATGGCCCAGATATCCTTACCATCAGAGGTAACTCTGGGATGAGGGATAGCTAGGTCTATGAGCCCTCGTCCTCTGCGTTCCATCTACACCATTACTAAAAAATACCTACACTTTGTTTCATAAATTAACAGTACAGAAGCAGCTAAGAACGTTTGTAACATATCTTAATGGAGAATAATGCTGCGAGTATTCTCACTGTTGTGATATACCGTATGTATAGATGTCCTCGGTTTCTCTCAATTCACTTTTATTAAGAGAAGTCAGGCATGTCTAGTCAGAATATGACCAGAACTATGCATATATCATACTTGTGATTTGACTGCCATCTCTCATCAGCAATACCAGTAAATCCTGACAGTGTGCGCAGCACACACTGTCAGTATTCAGAAGTCTGCAGTCAAATAGAGTGACTACAGTCTTTTATCAGAAGACAATCCCATTAAGCTTATATAGCTATTTGTGTAACACCAGTAAATCCTGACAGTGTGCACAGCACACGCTGTCAGTATACAGAGGTCTGCAGTCAAATAGAGTGACTACAGTCTGTTATCAGAAGACAATCCGATAAAGCCTATGTCGCCATTTGAGGCTTTGCTTTTGCCTTTGGATTCATAATTAATACTTTTAATTGATAAAATACATAATGTGGGAATACATAAAAAAGTAATTCCACCATTTTTTCTTTCAGATCATTATGGAATACAGACTACCCGATACGTGTGTATTTTTAATTTGAGTTTTTTGCATTTTTTGGGGTGTAATATTTATAAAAATCAAGCAGCTATTTCAATATTAAACCAAACATTAATGAACTTTAACATTAGAGTAATTTATATTTGATTCTACATGACTATCTGCATATGTAAATGAATACATTTGAACTACTTATATTAATTTATATAAATGTAAAATAATATAGACATTAATATAAAATAAAATCTGTAGCAATTTAACCAAGTGGGAAAAATAACTGAAAATCTAGTCTTTATTATGGGCAAGAAGCAGCTTTCCCAGGAGATAGTATTAATTTTTATTATATACCGTATTAGGTGACCTGTCAATATTTTTTTGTATCCTGTAGTACAGTTAGTAACTTAAAAATGTTGTCCCATATACAAAGTATATTTTAATGAATAGATCTTGGGATGAAATTAGTTTCCATAATTGTATGTGTTTTAAAAAAATATTCCTGTGCTGAGATAATCTTATATATGTGTCCCTGCTGTGTACTGTGTAATGGCTGTGTCTGACTGTACAGGGACATGGTCTGATCATATCACAGCTCCTGGGCAGGTGAGGACACATGAATATACAGACAGGTTGGCATGTGATAGCAGTTGATTCCCTTCTGTGAGGTAAATCATATTTTACCTCACAGAAAGAATCAGCAGAAATTCCATGATTTCCTGTCTGTATACTCTTTTTTACATCTTCTGCCCAGGAGCTGTGGTATGATCATACCGGCATGGGATCGCAGTTGATTCCCTTCTGTGAGGTAAATCATATTTTACCTCACAGAAAGAATCAGCAGAAATGCAATGCTTTCCTGTCTGTATACTCTTTTTTTTAATGTCTTCCTCTGCCCAGGAGATGTGGTATAATCAGACCATGTGCCTGTATGGTCAGATACAGCCATTACACAGTACACAGCAGGGACATATATATAAGATTATCTCAGCACAATCACATTTTATTTTAACACACCCAATTGAGGAACATATTACTCCGAGGTGTATTGATTAAAATGTACTTTGTGGACTACACCTTTAATTAGAAACATACCAACATACCTCAAATTAAGTACAAAAAAAACTAAAACAATTTTAGTGAAAATGTACATTGGTCCTCTAGAATATAAATGTGTGACACTATATACACTCCAAAAACATACTGAACTTAGATTGTGAGCCCCAACGGGGACAGTGTTGCCATTGAATGTAAAGCGCTGTGGAATTAATAGCGCTATATAAGTGAATAAATATTATTATGATCATTATATGTGATCCTACGCTCTTTTACATCCATAGTGTACACAGATACGGTATACACACATACGGCAGAGATGTCTACCTGTCCGGTTAATGGATGATGCTGAAATACCATCATGCAGTACTAAAATAATAATGCCATTGAGTGCATAATTAATACTACCACCAAGAGGTCACATAAGTGTGCCTTACTTTGCACAGCATAAAAAATGGAACATAAAATACTCAAATTACAACACTGTACAGTGCCCAAAAAACATAATACTGCTATATGATAAATATAATCAGTCCTTGTTATAATACATGTGTATATACCTTATATTTTGTATTATTTGAACTGTATCACTCCATGTTATTTTCTTTGTTCATCACTGTACATGTGAGAAATATGCAATACCGCCATTGTGTGCTTAAAAAGGCACTGCACGTTGCACATCTGTTATACACGGTGATCTTATTCCCATTTAGTTCGTCCTGCTGTTTTCTTCTCTATGGTGATTTATAGCTTTCATCTTGCATGTTATTCCTCTAAGCTATGCTATAAATCCCATGCTGTATCAGCGCAGTACCACATAAGCAGTTAGAGCCAGGACCATTTCTATCTGCTGGGATGACACTATGATTATCCCTTTGTTTTATATTCTCCTAAATACGCTGATATATTCTTGGTAGAATGGCAGGAAGCTGAACTGTGATCGTCTACATTATACTGTGTGCCAGGAGCTGCACAGTCATCATCATTACCTTTGATATGAGTTTCTGTATCCCCTGTGGAGAATTTCAGTGGTACGTTCCTTGTAATCGCATCATACAGGGCCTTCTCTTTGATATTACTGGCTACATAGTACACTGTTGTTTTGCTGCATTACTACTCAGTCATTAATGGTTACAAAGCTTGGAATTCCTGCTATTTAGAGACCCAATCAAGCTGCATGTCAGGCCTCTTTCACACGTCAGTGTCTCCGGTACGTGTTTGGTCCATTTCCTCACGTACCGGAGACACGGGCACATGTATACCCATTAAAATCAATGGGTCTGCGGTCAAGTGCGTGTTCTGTCGTGGACTGTGTGTCTGTGTTGAGCATGCGTGTGCCCGTGTGCTCCACACGTAGACATGTCTGTTTTTCTCCGACATCACAGGTGTCACATGGAACACAAATGGACCACACGGAGGTGTTCCGTGTGACACGCACCAGAGAAAACACACGTGTCTGAGAAAAAAATAACAAAACTTTACTCACCTTCTCCAGCCCTGCTGTCTCTGCCGCTGCTGTCACTTGCTTCGGACCGCCGCTCATTATGCTCATTGTATATTCACTTCACTGCGGCCGGAAGCAGCAGCGGCGGGGAGTCGGCAGACCCGGAGACCGAAGATCAGCACCACCCGGACAGCAACGCCAGGGACAGGTGAGCAGATAGTTCCCGTTCTCCGTGTGTTATCACGGATAACACACGTGTGCCATAAACACGGCTCACGCAGGGCAATACGCACCTCTGACACGTCAGTTAATAAAAACGTGCGTGATTTTCACAGACGTGTGAAAGAGGCCTAAGGTTGTATTTTTGGCCAGATTGAGGGCAAGACTTAGCTGTCATGCCACATGAACATAACCAAATAAACAGCATAATAAAAAAAATAATAATATAGATTTCATATAGTGCATTTTAACCCCTTCATGACCGGGCTATTTTCCATTTTTCATGTTTGTTTTTTGCTCCCCCTTCTTCCGAGAGCTGTAAGTTTTTTATTTTTCCGTCAATATTGCCATATGAGAGCTTGTTTCTTGCGGAACAAGTTTTACTTTTCAATAAAGTCATTAGTTTTACCATATAGTGTACTGGAAAACAGCGAAAAAAATGAAAAAAAAAAAGTACACCGTTGTTTTGGGGGTATTTTGTTCACCGTGTTCATTATATGGTAAAATTGATGTGTTGGTGTGATGCCTCAGATCGGTACAAGTTCATAGATACCAAACATGTATGAGCTTTACAAGTTGCAATTTCGCATATGATATCGTATGCGATCGTACCCGCTCCCATCGTATGTGTCGCACGTTCAATTTGTTGAACGTGCCACACAAACGATTAACCCCCATCACACGTACTTACCTACCATACGACCTCGATCTGGGCGGCGAACGTCCACTTCTTGGAGTGGGAGGGACGTTCGGCGTCACATTGACGTCACGCGGCAGCCGGCCAATAGAAGCGGAGGGGTGGAGCTGAGCGGGACGTAAACATCCCGCCCACCTCCTTCCTTCCGCATTGCTGGCCGGGAGCCACAGGACGCTGGTGAGATCTGTTCATCGTTCCCAGGGTGTCACACACTGCGATGTGTGCTACGACAGGTACGATGAACAATCTGACGTGCAATTTTAGAGAAAGGTACGATGTGAATGCGATGAACGTTTTACCGTTCAATCGCAATCGCACGTACCTGTCACACACTGCAATGTACTTTACAATGCCGGATGTGCGTCACTTACGACGTGACCCCGCTGACACATCGTAAGATACATTGCAGCGTGTAAAGCGGGCTTAAGGGGTTAAAAAAAAAATCAGAAATTTGTCCAAAAAAAGTGGCACACTTTTTGCCCCATTTTCCACGACCCGTTGCGTTCTCATCTTTCAAGATATGGGGCTCAATGATGGCTTATTTTTTGCGTCCCAAGCTGTTTTTAATAGTACCATTTTTGCACAGATGCACTGTTTTGATCGTCTGTTATTGCATTTTGCACAAAATTTGTGACAACCAAAAAACCTAACTCTGACGTTTGGAATTATTTTGCTATGCCATTTTCCAATCAGATTAACAGATTTTATATTTTTGATAGATTGGTCGTTTCTGAAAACAATGATATCAAATGAGTGTATATTTTAAATGTTTGTATTGTTTAATTTTCAATGGGGTGAATGGGGGTGTTTTGAACTTTTAGGTTTTTTTATTTTTTAAAACTTTTTTTACTTTTTTTTTAATTTTACCAGTTCTCCTAGGGGACTATAGGGATCAGCAGTCTGATCGCTCGTTCATTTCCGCTGATCAGAGCTGCACAGAAATGCTGTGTTGCTGTTAGAGGCACTGCTCTGTCGGCTCTAACAGGAACTACGTCATGATTGCGACGTGAGTCATCACAGGACCTGTTGCTACTATGGCAACCATTGGTTCTCCGTGATCGCGTAATGGGGCCTCCGATGGCGGTGGGGAAAAACTGGCCATTTAAATTGTGCAATCCCATTTTGACAGCACAATCTAAGGGGTTACCAGGCACGGATGGATCGCGGATACTATTAGCTACTCATATCTACTGTTCAAATCAGCAGACATGTGCAGGGATCGCTGCCGGCTCAAGGCAGCAGCCGGCGGTGATTACCCCGACATGATTTAGGACGTCCTTGTTCATAAAGGGGTTAAATTTGATGGGTGTTGTCTTGTATAGTTAATACTAACCAAAGCGGAAGCGTCACCGTGAAGGTCTGGCTTGTCACACGATACTCTATGTGCCGCTATGCTCCTGTCATTACAAATTCTACATAGATTGTGATGTATTAAATCAAATCCTGCAAAACATAGCTCTATACATACGAGGAGCCATTTCTTGGCAATGATACTTTCCCAGACACGCAGCCAGAAATGACTTATGCCTCATTTCATTTAACTTTGGCTTTTCACCTTCTAGCAATACTTGAGAGACATTTCATCCTGCTCCTTGGAGTTAGCTGTATATAGTGGATTGATTAATCAAGTCTTCAATGTGATATTTAAATGTAGAGTCCTAAATCACCTCTAGCAAATATGGATCAGTCCCAGATGTACCAAACCAAACACAGAAGTGACTGTGTTAACAAATCCTTACGTGTAATGGGTAATGTACAGTACAATGTACCATAGTATCTTGCTATATTTCCAAAAGGTATGACGCTTCTCTACAGGTACGTGTTAAAAATACATGATTTCACGCAAGGGATGTGAGCCTCCTTGATTCATATACCCTTATGCGGGCTTTACACGAGACGACCGATCGTGCGATGCATCTTCGGGGGCACGGTTTTCGTGACGCACATCCGGCATCGTACACGATGTCGTCTCGTGTGACACCTCCTAGCGGTACAGTATCGCTCACAAATCGTGAGTCGTCTACTCGTCGCTAGGTTTCATAAAATTGTTTCATTAAAATGACGCCGGTTGTTCATCATTTCCGTGGCATCACACGTTGCTCCGTGTGACACCACAGGAACGATGAACACAGCTTACCTGCGTCCCGCGGCACCCACCGGCAATGCGGAAGGAAGGAGGTGGGCGGGATGTTTACATCCTGCTCATCTCCGCCCCTCCGCTTCTATTGGCCGGCAGGAAGTGGATGTTCGTCGCCCACAGCGAGGTTGTCCAGAAGGTAAGTGCGTGTGACGGGGGTTAAACGAGTTTGTGCGCCACGGGCAGCGATTTGCCCGTGATGCAAAAACGACGGGGGCGGGTACGATCGCTCATGCTATCGCACGATAGATCGACTCGTGTAAAGCAGGCTTTAGTTACTACTCTAAATCTACTCCATTAATTGCTCTAAGATGAAGCAGGTTTTCTTTTCCTTTTTTTTTTAATCTTTTTGGTTGTTTCTTTCCTTTTTTACTATTCAAAATGAATAGCTTTTTTATTTCTCCATGGCTTGTTATTGTGGAATGAGTTGTACTTTTGAATGACACCATTAATTTTAGCATAGAATGCACTAAAAATGATTTGCGTTGAAATAAAAAAAGAAATAACAGATATCCACCTTTTATTCTCTATATACAATCATGGCCAAAAGTATTGGCACCCTTGAAATTGTTCCAGAAAATTATTTATTTCTCTCAAAAAATTATTCCAATTATTATTATTAATAATAGTAATAATAATAATAATAAATCTTTATTTCTATAGCACCAACATATTCCGCAGCACTTTACAATTCAGGAGGTTCATATACAAGCAACAGTTATAGAAAATACAATAATAGAGCAAAAAAGGACAACCCTGCTCGTGAGAGCTTACAATCTACAATGAGGTGGGGGGGAACAAGGTACAAGTGCTTATTTACAATGACAATCCAGCCATCTTAAGGAAATGGGGGATAGATAGGGCTGCATGAGCCAGTCAGCCAATCTCTGAGATGCATTTGGGTGCAGTGGAGTTGTGTTTTGAGGAGTCGTGGAGGGACTATGAATTTAATTCGGCTAGGGCGTGTAATAAGCCACCCTAAAAAGATGCATTTTTAGGGAGCGTCTGAAGCTGAGTAAGTTGTGATTCATCCTAGCTTCTTGGGGTAGAACGTTACAGAGGATTGGTGCAGCTCGGGAGAAATCTTGGATCTGGGAATTGGAGGTGCGGATTACTGCGAATGTTAGTCGAAAGTCTTTTGCAGAGCGTAAGGAACGTGTATGGTAATAGAGACGAGGGTGGAGATGTAGGGGGTGCCACACTGTGGAGAGCTCTGTGGGTGAGAACAAGCAGTTTGAATTGGCTCCTGTGATATATGGGCAGCCAGTGCAATGACTGGCACAGAGAGGAGGCATCTAATTTGCAGTTAGCCAGATAGGTGACCCTGGCTGCTGCATTAAGGATGGACTGTAGAGGAGAGTCTAGTTAGGGGGAGACCAATTACACTTGTTTTGTCATACACATGTTTATTTCCTATGTGTCTTATGGAACAACACAAAAAAAAAAAACTGAGAAAAAAAAAAGCAAATTAGACATAATTTCTCACAAAAAAACAAAAAAATGGTCTGGACCAAATTGTTGGCACCTTTCCAAAATTGAGGATAAACAACTTTGCTTCAAACATGTGATGCTCATTCAAACTCACCTGTGACAAATAAAAAGTGTGGGCAATTTTAAAATCACACCAGAAACCAGATAAAAAGGGGAGAAGTTGACTAAATAATTGCATTGTGTGTCTGTGTGTGCCACACTAAGGGGTACTTTACACACTGCAAAAAGGCATCCGGAATATCGTCGGGGTCACGTCATTAGTGACGCACATCCGGCGCCGGTAACGACATTGCAACGTGTAAATCCTAGATGCGCCGATAAACGATCGCAAAAGCGTCAAAAATCGGTGATCTGTGTAGCGTTGGACATTTTCATAAGGTACGATGTTGTTTGTCGTTCCTGCAGCTCCACACATCGCTGTGTGTAAACCCGCAGGAGCAACAAACATCTCCTTACCTGCATCCCGATGGCAATGCGGAAGGGAGAAGGTGGGCGGGATGTTATGTCCCGCTCATCTCCGCCCCTCCGCTTCTATTGGCCGGCCGATTAGTGACGTCGTGGTGACGTCACTGTGACGCCGAACGCACCTCCCCCTTGAAGGAGGGATATTTCGGCAGTCACAGCGACGTAGCTGAGAAGATATGTGCGTGTGAAGCTGCCGTAGCGATAATGTTCGCTACAGCAGCAATCATCACATATCGCATGTGCTACGGGGGCGGGTACTATCGCGCTCGGCATCGCTAGCCGATGCTAGCGATGTCGCAACGTGCAAAGTACCCCTAAGCATGGAGAAAGAGGAGAGAATTGTCTAATGACATCAGAACCAAAATTGTTAAAAAATGTCAACAATCTCGAGGTTACCAGTCCCTCCCCAGAGATCTTGATGTTCCTTTGTCCACAGTGTGCAACATAATCAAGACGTTTACAACCAATGGCACTGTGGCTAATCTCCCTGGATGTGTAAAGCAGAGAAAAATTGATGAAAGGTTGCAACACAAGATAGTCCGAATGGTGGATAAGCAGTCCCAATCAAGTTTCAAAAAAAATGTAAGCTGTCCTGCAGACTCAGGGTGCATCAGTGGCAGCACAAACTATCCATCATCATATGAATGAAATGAAACACTCATGACACATGTCAGGAGATCCAGTAGGACCCCACTGCTGACACAGACATAAAAAAGCTAGACTGCAGATTGCCAGACTGTACGAGAGTAACCAAAATGCTTCTGGGAAAGTGACTTCTAGACAGATGAGACCAAGACAGAGCTTTTTGGGAAAGCACATAATTGTACTGTTTACCGAAAACAGAATGAGGCCTACAAAGAAAAGAACACAGTACCTACAATACCTACAGTCAGATATGGTGGAGGTTCAAAGATGTTTTGAGGGGGTTTTGCTGCCTCTGGCATTGGGTGCCTTTACTGTGTGCAAGACATCATGACATCTGAAGATTACAAAAGGATGGTGGTAGGGTGGCAGTGAAGTCCCCAGTGTCAGAAAGCTGGGTTTGCGTCCTAGGTCTTCCAGCAGGACAATGACCCTTAAGCATACTTCAAGAAGCCCCCAGAATTGGAAGGAATCAAAGTACTGGAGAGTTCTGAAGTGGCAGCAATGAGTCTGGATTTAAGTCCCATTGACACCTGTGGAGAAATCTTAAAATTGATGTTGGGAGAAGGCGCCTTCAAATATGAGAAACCTGGAGCAGTTTGCAAAAGAAAAGTCCAAAATTCCAGGTGAGAGGAGTAAGAAGCTTGTTGCTGGTTATAGGAAGCAATTGATTGCAGGTATTTATTCCAAGGGTGTGCAACCAGATATTTCATATACAGCCACAAAATTTTGCACACTCACACTTCTGGACCTCGAGAGCGTCATGGCTATGTTTTGAGGGGAAATTTTAACCCCGCGCTTTACAGTTATTCACCAAAAAACCTGCCTCCATTAAAGCGAATGGAGCTGGGAGCCACAGTGCAGCCAGAACTTCAGAAGAATGCACAGCCACGCCCTTATATGGAATGTTGGCGTGTCACAATGCAGCCAGGGAAAGAGACAGACACAGACAGGGAAAGAGGCAGACACAGACAGGGAAAGAAACAGACATAGACAGGGTAGGAGACAAACACAAAGAGACAGACTGACAGGGAAAGAGACAGACAGGGAAAGAGAGGGAAAGAGAGAGACAGGTTAAGGGACAGACATAGACAGGTAAAGAGACAGACAAAGAGACAGAGACAGACACAGGGAAACAGACAGACAGGGAAAGAGAGGGAAAGAGACAGACAGGGTAAGAGACAGACAAAGACAGGTAAAGAGACAGACAAAGAGACAGACAGGGAAAGAGAGGGAAAGAGACAGACAGGGAAAGGGGGGATAAGAGACAGACAGGGAAAGGGGGGGATAAGAGACAGACAGGGAAAGAGAGTGAAAGAGACAGACAGGGAAAGAGACAGACAGGGAAAGTGACAGGGATAGATAGACAGACGGGAAAGAGATTGAGACAGATGGAGAAAGAGACAGAGACAGTCAGAGACAGACAGGGAAAGAGAAAGACAAAGAGATAGAGAGAGAGACAGAGAGATATATACAGAGGGGGAGACAGACAGAGAATGTGAGAGAAACAGAGAGACAGTTAATATCCCGGGTGTTAATACATTCTATTTATACATTCTATCCCAGGAATGTTAATACATTCTATTTTGTTAACAACTGTTATTAACCCGGGCGAAGCCGGGTAGTACAGCTAGTATGAATATATTATATATTGTATATAAAACAAAACGTGTGATCGCAATAATTTTCTTGGAGAAAAACTTCATTTTCTGGAACAATTTCAAGGATGTCAGCCCCGTTAACGATGACTATCTCGCTCCCTTTCTCTCTTTATATATATATATATATATATATATATATATATATACAGTGGGTGAAATAAATATTTGTCACGTCACCAATTTTCCAAGTGAATATATTTTCACCAAAATTCAGTAACAATCCATCCAATCCACACAGGCAACAAAAGTAACTTATATGCAATAATGACAATGATCATCTCCTGAGAGATTTTTTTTCACCTATTTCTAAATGTTAATTGTAATATCGTACAAAATAGGACTAAAGAAAAGAATGCGCTAAAATGATTTTTCTAACTTTAATTTATATTTTTCATTGTCGTACCTATTTGTTTTTCTACAGTGCCAAAATGAAATTTCGACCAAGGCAATGAAAGAGTTAACTACAGCGGCAGTGTAGCTCCGTAATACGGCTGGCGATAGCGTCGGCAGACGGACAATTTCCATTTAATGACATTACATTATTGTTTATAACTGTACTAAAATTACCCCGAGCACTTTATATACTGATTTGCCGAGTTGAATGAAGGGTTTATCTGGTAAAATCTGACATTTGTGAATTAAAAGTCAAGTTAACAAATTCCCCCCTGGGCAAATTTCCGTTTTTCGTTTTTGTTTTTTCCTCCCTTTATTCCAAGAGCCATTATTTTTTTATTTTTCCGTCAGTATAGCCATATAAGTCCCACAAAAAGGGCTTATTTGTTGTGGGACGAGTTGTACTTTTGAATGACACCATTCATTTTCCCTCATATTGGTGTCATTCAAAAGTACAACTTGTCCCACAAGAAGGGCTTATTTTTTTGTGGGACGAGTTGCACTTCTGATTGACACCATTCATTTTCCCTCATATTGTAGTGGAAAACAGTAAAAAAAAATTCCAAGTGCTTTGAAATTGGAAAAAAGTGCAATTGCTTTGGGGTTTTTTTTATTTACCGTGTTCACTATTTTGAAAAACTGACCTGGCATTATGATCCCCCAGGTCGATATGAGTTTGTTGATACTAAACATGCATAGTTTTAATTTTATTTTTTTCTAAGTGGTGAAAAAAATTTGCTTTTGTCGCCATTTTCCGAGACCTGTAACTTTCTCATTTTTGGGACCTGGGGCTCAGTGATGGTTATTTTTTGTGTCTTGAGCTGATGTTTTTAATTACCGTATACCATTTTTGGGTATATATGTTTTGATTGCCTGTTATTGCATTTTATTCATAATTCTGGTTTTTTTTTTTATTTTTTTTTTCTCCCCACGCCGTGCACTAATCCAAATAATTTATTCTATATTTCGGTAGATTGGGCAATACCAAATATATTTTTTTTATTATTATTATTATTTATTATTATTATTATTGTTGTATTTTCAATAATGAGGTAAAATGGGGGTGATTTGAACTTTTAGGGTTTTTTTCATACTTTTCAAAACTTTTTTTTTTACATTTTTAATGATTGTACTAGTCCGAACGCTTCTCCTGATCTTCCTCTTTACAGCATAAATGCTGCGCTCCTGTGAATGCCAGCGCTCTTTAGAATAGTGATAAGAAGGTTAGGTGTCTTGTATTATTTCTCTTTGTATGTTTGCAAGGTTTTTTGTTTTATTTATTTATTTTTTTTTAATAAAATGGTAAATGAGGGACAATTTGAGGGAATATATATTGAAAGAAATTATTTTTTGTGTGGTGTGTTTCTCTTTTCTATTTTGATTACTAGGGTAGTAGTGGGGTGTTTGATAGACGCCTCTCCATTACTATACCAGGGCTTGATGCCAGCTAACACTACGCAGCTGACATCAACCCCAACTAACATTTCCCCAACTGCCACTGCACCAGGGCAATCGGGACGAGGAGGGCAAAGGACAAGTATTAGCACATCTAATGTAATGCATCCTTTCTGGGGTGGCTGCGGGCTGGAATTTTTAGGCTGGAAAGGGTCCCCTAACCATTGACTTTCCCAGACTAATAGCAGATCACAGTTGTCTGCTTTACCTTTGCTGGTTATCAAAAAATTAGGGGTACCCCATGTTGTTTTTTCTAATTATTTATTTATTTATTTATTTGGTTAGTAGCTGTAAAATCTCATTACCTATCATCTATCAATCTTTTCACATCTTTAACACATAAAAAAGAAATTAATTTCAGTGTCATGCGTTTTTTTCTTCACAAGGATGTCACACGGTCGGCACATGCACAGCACACATACCGGAGACACGTAAATACGGACAGCACATGCACAGCACACATACCAGAGACACGTACATACGGACGGCACATGCACAGCACACGTGCCAGAGACACGTACATACGGACAGCACATGCACAGCACACGTACCAGAGACACGTACATACGGACAGCACATGCACAGCACACGTACCAGAGACACGTACATACGGACAGCACATGCACAGCACACATACCAGAGACACGTACATACGGACAGCACATGCACAGCACACGTACCAGAGACACGTACATACGGACGGCACATGCACAGCACATGTACCAGAGACACGTACATACGGACTGCACATGCACAGCACACGTACCAGAGACACGTACATACGGACGGCACATGCACAGCACACGTGCCAGAGACACGTACATACGGACGGCACATGCACAGCACACGTACCAGAGACACGTACATACGGACGGCACATGCACAGCACACGTGCCAGAGACACGTACATACGGACGGCACATGGATAATACACATACCGGAGAGACCTACATATAGACGGCACATGCACAGCACACGTACCAGAGACACGTACATACGGACGGCACATGCACAGCACACGTGCCAGAGGCATGTACATACGGACGGCACATGGATAGTACACATACCGGAGAGACATACATATAGGCGGCACATGGATCGCACATGCACTGCCAGGCTGTGACTTTTTGAATTTGAAAATCTTCGATTATTTCTAGTAAAGTTTTATTATAGCTTTAATTAGCTGCATTGTCCTTTGAACAAAGAAATACCAGATAACTACAATACTGTGCAGAATGGAGATAGTCCAGTTTGCGCTATATCTTATGTTTTCCAGCCTGCAGCCCCATCAGCCATGGCAGGACTACAATTCCCAAAATGCCCCAACCGCAGCTGGCTAGAAGTTGTGGACTAACAACAGCTTAAATGCCACAGGTGGGAAATCATTTGTCTACAGAACAAAAAAAATGCAAAAAGGTCAAGAAAGATTACTTTGGCCATGAATATGTCTTCATCTTTTCAGATTTTGCCTTCATTGGGTGTCCAGAAATAGATATTTTAATTGCTCTTTACAATGTTGTGCTGTAAAGAAGTCTGTAAAGAAGTGTCTTATCATTGGTTCTATTTATTTATCTATATACTCAACATGAACAAATCACAATTTATATTTCTTCTATCAACCTACATTGAAGATCAAAAGGGTAACAATGTTTTAAACTTTTGACTTTCAGGCTCCATATCTCACCATCTACTGAAGCTTTGAGCGTGAGACGACCTTCATTTTATAGACAATTATATTGGCTATCTCATATATAAATTTGACTTGTAGTTATTTAGCATATGATTAGTTATGCAGATTCTTGTTATTGTAATGCATTACTACTGTTTTGCTCTTAAAAATCTAAATTATATTTTTATTGATTTGTTAGTATTTTGTAAATCCACTTTTATCTTTCAACACTGCCTGAATCCTTCTTGGCATGCTCTGGATCAGATTCAAGCATGTCACTCTCGACCGAAATCTGATCCCAGGTCTCTTCTACACATTCCCTGGTCAATTCACTTGAGTATGTATACAGCTTTTTCTTCAACTCTACCCACAAGAGTTCGATTGGGTTGAGGTCTGGAGACTGTGGGGACAATCCAGTACCTCTACTTCTTTGTCATTGAACAATTTTGTTACCAATCTCAACATATGCCTCGGATCATTGTCCTGTTGGAACACTATGTCGTCCTTTTCATTCCCATAGTACTGAAGTGTACAAAGCAACTTGCCTTGTAGGACACTCATATATAGGTCAGTATTGAGACCAGCATCGATCTTGGTCAAGTACCCAACACCTTTGGCTGTGAAACATCCCCATATCATCAGGCTTCCTCCCCTGAACTTGAAAGTTTATTCAATTTCTCACTCCATTAGCCCCTTTTTCCCTTCTTTCTTCCACTCTCATTTGCACCCGCCAGAGCCTAGTTAACTGACTTTCATCTCATTTTTCCAAATCCCACATTTCCAATCTTCTACTGTTCACTGTTCATGTTTTTTTGCAAACGCAAGCCGACACTTCTTATGACAATATTAAAGTTGAGGCTTCTTCCCCTTTTTTCGGCTCACCATTCCAGACTCGTGTAACGTCACATGGTTCTTGCAAGGACGTCTGTGATCTCACTATTATGAAGCATACGAGCCGTCTCCACTGTTTATCGCATCAGAACTGATAGACCTTGTGATGAGCTGACGTGTTAATGCCGATATTTTGCCTGGACGTCACCTCTTGGTTTTTGAATGGATGTAAGGACTTTATTTCATAGCCTTACAACTGTCATGGCCTCACATAATGCAGTTTAACAATTCGTTTGGATAAGAGACTGATATCGATGAGCTGAATGATGCAGTTTTTCTTTTCTTGGCAAATCTTCTTTAGCCTACTTCTCAATTCGAACCAGTGACTTTTTACTTGGGAATCAACCCAATAAACACTGAGCTATTATTTCAAACACCAAGAGCAAAACAGTAACAATGCAGTGACATGACAAGAATCTACATAACTAATCCTGATAAATAGTTGCAAGTCAAATTTCTATATGAGATAGACAAGATGATTGTGTATAAAATGAAGGTCATCTCACGCTCAATGCTGTAGTGGATGGCAAGATATGAAGTCTGAAAGGCAAACGTTCAAAACAGTGTTAACCTTTTGTTCATCAGTCTATCTATCTATCTATCTATCCATCCATCTTTCTTTCTGTCTATTTATCCATCTACCATCTATTTATTTATGTATCCATCTCAAATTGTTCTCCGTTTCATTACTGAAAAATTAGACTTTATTTTTAGAATTGTATGTATTTTATTTCAGTATCGTTCAGTAGAGTTACTGAAAATGTGTAAAGATAACCCAAAATATGTTTTAAATTAGTAAAATACTTCATGTAAAGTAGATACTAATTTTAATACATGTAAATTTATAGATTGTAACATTGGATTTTGTCTTAGATTCTCTACTACAAGTATCTGCCCAATATTTGGCATTTTTATCTTAGTCTATCTACAGTATATCATATCTATTTATTAAAAAAAACAAAACAAGATCCTTGATTACTGGACCATGAAACATAGATATAAAAAAGTAGCATTCGAGAAAATGTCCATATTGAACGAAAATGTCACATACATAAATGCATGGAATAAGAGTAATTGGCTTGAACTGCAACTAAATGCTGCATTTTGGGGATCTATCTATCTATCTATCTATCCCTCTATCTATCTATCTATCCCTCTATCTATCTATCTATCCCTCTATCTATCCCTCTATCTATCTATCTATCCCTCTATCTATCTATCTATCCCTCTATCTATCTATCCCTCTATCTATCTATCTATCTATCTATCTATCCCTCTATCTATCTATCTATCTATCCCTCTATCTATCTATCTATCTATCTATCTATCCCTCTATCTATCCCTCTATCTATCTATCTATCTATCCCTCTATCTATCTATCTATCCCTCTATCTATCTATCCCTCTATCTATCTATCTATCCCTCTATCTATCTATCTATCTATCTATCTATCTATCTATCCCTCTATCTATCTATCTATCCCTCTATCTATCCTTCTATCTATCCCTCTATCTATCTTCCTAGCTATCTATCTACTATCTACAGTATTTATTATCTAGTTATCTATTTATTATCTATCTATCTATCCATGAACGTATTGATTCCCTTTCTTTGTTACTGGATTGAAGTGCTGCCTCGCTTTTTGTTACTTCTTTATCTATCTATCCCTCTATCTATCTATCCCTCTATCCATCTATCCATCCATGCATCTATCTATCCCTCTATCTATTCATCTATCTATCTATCTATCTATCTATTCATCCATCCATCCATCCATCCATCCATCCATCCATCTATTCATCCATCTATCTATTCATCTATCTATCTATCTATCTATCTATCCATTCATCCATCTATCTATCCCTCTATCTATCTATCTATCTATCTATCTATCTATCTATCTATCTATCTATCTATCTATCCATCCATCCATCCATCCATCCATCCATCCATCCATCCATCCATCCATCCATCCATCCATCCATCCATCCATCCATCTATCTATCTATTCATCTATCTATCTATCCATTTATCTATCTAATATCTATCTATGTATGTATCCATCCATTTATCTTTCTTTCTTTCTGATACTTTTCATTCTTCATCCTCTTAAGTGATCACATTATTCGTGTGTTTCCAGAATCTGATACAACCTCCTTATTACATATCTAGTATAAGCCCCTGCCTTACCTCATGACCTCCACATCTCCTGGTCCTGAGGAGGGGTTAGTAATTTATTATAAGATAGTCTTAGGCTGTAATCACATTTTCTTTCTTGGTAAGTTACTAGATGGAGTCTTTGGATAATCATCATTCACAATGTGCCAGATTTGTGGTATAAATTCGGTTCCCCAAAAAAACTGACATGTGAAAAATTTATGGTTTAGACACTTTTTTGAAGTTTCCTACACAATTGTAGAAATTGTCTTGAAAATGGAGCGGCTAAGAAGAATCATAAAATTTATAGCGTTCTTCAATGTTTTGGCACAAATTATTGGTGTAAAGTCGCCGGCGGAGGGGAGCTGGAGCGACACGTGCAGAGGTCTCTGTGAGTCTGATCGGCTGTCGTCCTGTCCGGCTTTATCACTGTATTAATATATCTCCAGAAATGGACGTGTGTAACTATTATTAATGTGGAGCTCGGCTTTCATACCTGATATGACACAGACAAGCACTAAATGGTATCACACATATTTACTGAGCAAATGTTTATTTAGTGAGGATGATATCTATATAAAGTAAATATTGAAGTCATTATTTACTTTCTTGTCCTAAAAATACAAATAACTATAAGGCCACACACCCGTATAGCAGGAGAAGTGTGGCCACAAAGCAGAGCTGTGATTTATCACTATGTCCTATAATGTACAATGCGTTATCTGGAGATTAAAAGCAATATAAGCTGTGGGATCTGGGATATTGGTGATGGCTGATGGGGTTTTTGATCCGGTAATATTTATATACATTCTCCATATATAGAGTCAGGATGGAATTCTTTTCCTAAAATTAGGAAACTTGCCTTTTGTTTTTGCTTTCATCTGGGTCATTGCAGGAGAATAAACCGAATTGTATGGATTTATGTCTTTTCTAACCTTACAAAGTATATTACTATATTAATAAATGTGGTTTCCGTTAATCAAATTAAACAACAATAGATATTTAAAAAAAACTGACCCGCACATCCTACAAGTGTGTATAGGCGCCAGCTGAAGAAACATAACAATTACAAGATGCATACAGCCGCACACTAAATGCCATCAATGTATAAGGGAACTCTGGTACTGCATTACTGCTATATGAAAAAATGAGATTTTTAGTTTATGAATTGGCCATTGCATGTAAGCCCGGAAACCAACGGCAAGGTAAATCTCATAGTGCTATGTTTCTTCAGCTGGAACCTATCCACACTTGTAGGATGTGCAGGTCAGTCTTTTGAAATATTTGCAGTGAGTTTTTTTTCTGACTGAGCACTCCGCCCTATAAACCAGGCTGTGTTCACAATCCTTATACCAGGAGTCCTAGCTGCCCAGACATGGAGGTTAGTCCAGATAGTGGCATTTCAAGTTAGATTTTTAGTCTAGCTGCCCAGACATGGATGTTTTTAACCTAGATAGTGGCATTTTAGTTAGGTACCCGGATTATTGAGATTTACCTTGCCGTTGGTTTCCGGGCTTACATGCATTGGCCAATTCATAAACTAAAAATCTCATTTTTTCATAGAGCAGTAATGCAGTACCAGAGTTCCCTTATACATTGATGGCATTTTAGTGTTCAGCTGTATGCATCTTGTAAACAACAATAGATACATAGATCGATGGATGGATAGATAGATATAGGGATAGATAGATATACGGATAGACGGATAGATGGATGGATAGATAGATAGATAGATAGATAGATAGCTGGATAGATAGATAAATAGATAGATAGATAGATAGATAGATAGATAGCTGGATAGATAGATAAATAGATAGATAGCTGGATAGATAGATATAGGTAGACCTAGAAGTATAGTAGTTGATCAAGTTTCACAGATATGTTAACTGTAATATAGAGTTTTTAAGACAAAAATACAATATTATAATGTAGAAATATACGTACATTAACATTGGCATCCACTTTGTATATAGTATTTTAACCCATATCATGAGATCTTTTTATATATTTTTAGTAATTTTATCATACAATTTGAAAAACAATACATGTCAGAGAATTTCTAAGATAAAGTCTATCTTTTACTAATAAAATAACAAACTAGATATGAGGTAGATAGATAGATAGAAGGATAAATAAATAGAGATATAGATAGATAGATAGATAGATAGAGGGATAGATAGATAGATAGAGATAGAGCTATAGATAGATAGAGGGATAGAGATATAGCTAGATGGATAGTGATATAGATGATAGATAGATAGATAGATAGATAGATAGATAATAGAGGGATAGATAGAGATATAGCTAGATAGAGATATAGATAGACAGATAGAGGGATAGATAGCTAGATAAAGATATAGATAGAGATAGATAGAGATATAGATAGATAGATAGAGATATAGATAGAGATGGATAGATAGATAGATAGATAAATAGATAGATAGATAGATAGATAGATAGATAGATAGATAGATAAATAGATAGATAGATAGATAGAGGGATAGATAGATAGAGGGATAGATAGATAGATAGAGGGATAGATAGATAGATAGATAAATAGATAGATAGATAGATAGATAGATAGATAGATAGATAGATAGATAGATAGATAGATAGATAGATAGATAGATAGATAGATAGATAGAGGGATAGATAGAGCTAAAGATAGATAGAGGGATAGATAGATAGATAAATATATAGATAGATAGATAGATAGAGGGATAGATAGAGCTAAAGATAGATAGAGGGATAGATAGATAGAGGGATAGATAGATAGATAGATAGATAGATAGAGATATAGCTAGATGGATAGCGATATAGATAAAGATGATAGATAGAGGGATAGATGCAGCATAAAAAATGCAATTTAACCTTTTTTTTGTTTATAAAATAACTGTTAAATGCTATACCGTCTGATCCCTCAGTGGTTGTGCTCTGCTGCAGCTCCACATTTCTTATTGTCTGTATTATTTACACATTTTACATGGTATTTTTACAAATATTAGACCCCATAGTTCACTGCAGCCCAGACAATCATACAATAAAGCACAAAATTACTACAGGAAAAAAATGATTTCTCAGCTAAACACATCTCCCTAATCCCCGAGAATACCTGACGTACAATTACAATCCAGGACTCGGAGCGTTTAAGGAGAACAAGACGGATTCAATCTGCAGAATAAAATGACTTTAATGCTTCCAATTTTTCAGACTTCAGTCTTTATCTTAGGAAGGGGGGAAAAAAAGAAGAGAAAATCATCTCGGGCCCTGTCAGTACAGGCTCACCACCGGGAAGTTAAGTTTGGACAAACGCCAAAATCCTATGCAGAGCGGACCTTCTCTCTACGTATTCATGGGCGTCCATACAATAAAAAGGAGAAAAACTTATGTATTTGGTTAAGAAAAGAATCTTAATTCTTGTCATTTCAAACGTCATATTTAGATTTTTAGGTCTCCTTAAATATGCAGCAGAGCTGGATTTATCAGATGTAGCAGAGGTTGGATCAGTTGTTGCAGGGGTTGCACTCACGCTCGGGCCCTGGACTCTAGGTGGCCCATAAGGAACCTTTGGCCCATCATATTAACGATATTTAAGCCCCCCCACCCTTTTGGAGATTTCTGCATTGAGGCCCACATGCTTGAAGTTATCCTACTGGCTTTAGATGGTCATATGTAACAATATATAGTAAATGATGTAGCAGAGCTGGGTTGTAGCAGAGCCGGATTTGTTACATGTAGCAGAGCTTTGATGATCAGATAAAGCAGAGCTCAAGTGATCCGAAGAGGCAGCACATATTTGTTCAGATGTAGCAGATCTGGGTCTATCACATGTAGCAGAACGTAGATGATCAAATAAAGCAGAGCTCAAGTTATCCGAAGAGGCAGTACATATTTCTACAAATGTAGCAGAGCCAGGTCTATCACATGTAGCAGAGCTTAGATGATCAGATGTGACAGATAAAGCAGAGCCCAAGTGATCTGAAGAGGCAGTACATATTTCTGCAGATGTAGCAGAGCCGGGTCTATCAGATGTAGCAGAGCTGGGTCTATTAGACGTAGCAGAGCTGGGTCTATCACATGTAGCAGAGCTTATATGATCAGATAAAGCATAGCCCAAGTGATCCGATGACGCAGCACATATTTCTACAGATGTAGCAGAGCCAGGTCTATCAGATGTAGCAGAGCTGGGTCTATCAGATGTAGCAGAGCTGAATCTATTAGATGTATCATAGCTGGGTCTATCACATGTAGCTGGTAGCAGAGCTTAGATGATCAGATGTGACAGATAAAGTATAGCCCAAGTGATCCGATGAGGCAGCACATATTTCTACAGATGTAGTAGAGCCGGGTCTATCAGATGTAGCAGAGCTGGCTCTAGCAGATGTAGCAGAGCTGGGTCTATCAGATGTAGCTGAACGTAGATGATCAGATGTAACAGATAAAGCATAGCCCAAGTAATCCAATGAGGCAGTACATATTTCTACAGATGTAGCAGAGCCGGGTCTATCAGATGTAGCAGAGCTTAGATGATCAGATGTGACAGATAAAGCATAGCCGAAGTGAGCCGATGAGGCAGCACATATTTCTACAGATGTAGCAGAGCTGGGTTTATCACATACAAGTGTTGAAATGATGGAATGTGGCAGAGCGGAGGGTTACCGTTGTAGCAGAGCTGAGATGATCAGAGATAACAGGATGGAGATTATTACATGTAATAGACTACAGATGACAGTTTTATATCAGATGTAGCAGAGCTGAGTTGCGCACATGTGGCATTGCTAAGAAGATCTAGGATAGCAAGGGTGGGGAGATGTGGAAACGTTTATTTGATGTAGGAGAGCTGACATAGCAGAGCTGAGATAGTTGACTGCAGGACAGTTGAGTTTGCATTTAGCCCAATTCAGTGACTAATCTCAGTTTATGAGTTTTACATAGGACTGCAGGTAAACTAGAGATGTCCTATTACAACAAAGTGTTAAGTCACAAGAAGAAAACTTCAGCCACACAAAGCAAGACAGTAATCCCAGACCTCCTTACCGAGATGTCGTCGCCGCGCAGAAGACGAAGAATATATCAGGCAAAGTAAAAAGATATTGTTTCCACAAAGCACCCGGACCCTTCAGAGCAGCAATCTGCCTTCTGCACCGTGCACAGAGGGAAATGGGAAAAGTTTAAAGATACAAACCAAAAAAGTACAGATAGACATTCCTAATACTCAATTAGGGGGCTGAGATTGAATAATGTGGATTTTATCTTTAAAGGGAGGTGGGGGGTGTTATAAAACATGGAGGGTGTGGTCAGATGTTAGGCTATCCCTGATAGAGGGGTCCTGCACCTCACTGCGAGCATACTGGGAATACTGGGACGGACGCCAAGGCAGTGACTTTGGTTGACCCAGCTGCCAATCTTTCCTGCAGCAGCGCGCCAGACTAAACACTGACACTATTTTAGCTGAAATCAGGCTTCAGCAGCTGTTTACTCTCTGGCTTTAGGCTGTGCACCATCACAGCACTGATGACCCCGCGCCGCGCACACAAATCCGGACACACAATGTTTCACCAGATAAATTATTTTCAGCCTTCAGAGCAGATTCTGCATTTGGAAATGTCGTCCATTAAACAACGGTCAAACATATCGCTATGACTTATCTCGATGTATGGCGCATTATCCAGAAATGTGTACTCCCGACCAGTGCAACTATTATAAGGGGTCTCTGAATCCTACAGCCACGTATCGAAGTCAGAAATTGCTCACAGCACTATGCGCTGAAGGGAATCTGTCAGCAGGTTTTTGCTATGTAAGCTGAAGACAGCATGCTGCAAGGGTTCATACACAGAATTCAGGGATGCCTGATATGATGACTGTCACTTGGTGGCGCTATACACTAATTGCAGGCAGGCCGAGATTATAAACCAGGAGGCCACGACAGTACACGGGGGGGGCAGACAGAGACGAGGTCAAAATACAAGTCGTAGTCGGGTTAACATAAGTCGGGTTAACACACAGAGTTCAGGGATGCCTGATGTGATGACTGTCACTTGGTGGCGCTATACACTAATTGCAGGCAGGTCGAGATCATAAACCAGGAGGGCACAACAGTACACAGGGGGGCAGACAAATACGAGGTCAAAATACAAGTCGTAGATCAGGGTTCCAGGAGAGTATGTACAAAATACAAAGAGCAGGCACGGACGTGGTCAGGAGGAAGTCTGAGGTCAGAAGCCGGGAAGTCCCAACAGACAAAAGGGGGGACAGGCAGAGACGGGTCAACAACTGTCAAGTAGAGAGGCTAAGATCTAAAGACTAAGCACCACGGGAGCCAACAGCACAACTAAAACCAGGTAGTATGATTGGCGGCATCCTGAGCTAACATGTTCCCTAATGAACCAGAGCAATCTCAGGAATGAGAAGCACCTCCCAGGACCAGCGTGAAACCCACTGTTGTGAAATAACCAGCAAAGCATTCATCCCGCAAAATGTGTAAGGGGTAGTCGGACCCCTGGTAGTGAAGGAGCTGTTTCCCCCCCCCCCTGAAGACGCCACAGTAGTATGGTGGCAAATTGTAAATGTTAATGGTAAAATGTTACCTGTCAAACTGTTTCCCCACTAGGTGCCAGTGTAGAGCAGTGGTTCCCCTGGTAACAGTGGCAGGGAAGGAGGGGCAGGGCAGCCTAGGTGGGGAAGGAAGGGTTCTGAATGCAGAGTCCAGTGTGCAGTGAGATGTGACTGGAGAAAGAAGTCTGAGGTGACGGGGCAGAGTGTGGAAGTGGTGCAGTGGCAGAAGAAGTGGAAGAGTCAAGACTAGTCCCAAAGTCGGTAGTGTGTACTACAGTGCAGTGCAGCTATCAGGGGGATAACAAGTGGCCCCTGCAGGCGAAGGGTATAGTGCCCTGACAAAGAAGTGAAGGTAAATGGGAACGCCCGTAGAAAGCAAGAGAAGCAGTTCCCCGGCAAAGAAGTGGAAAGGTGAGAACTTATCCGGAGCCGGTAGTTTGTGCTAGATCTGCCCTACAGTGAAACAGGGTTCAGTGTGCAGCTACTAGGGGGTTAACGCATGTCCCCTGCAGGCAAGGGAAAGTTACCGGGGAAAGAGGAAACCGTCAGCAAGAAGTTTAACCTGTAAACGAAAGTGACTTGATGCTGAAAGGTGTAAAGAAGAGCGGAAGCTGTGTTCAATAAAATGTTTCTTGGTTCATCAACTGCCTGTCTGTGGCTCTTTACTGGGAGTGGTGAAGAGGCCTGTGAGCCGAGAGAAAAAGGTGTTACCAAGAAGCAAATGGCCCACATGGAAGCGTCCCTGCCACCTACACTCTGCCCCACAAACAACACCTCCGTTTTAACAGTGACGGCCGGGCCGGGGGTCAGCCTGCCGCCCCCTGGGCGGGAGACCGCGACTACAACCCCTGAGGCGCCCCCTGCCCCCGTTACAAATGCTCTGCACCATAAGCAACACATACCAGCAGGAGAGCATTGCAGAACAATACAGAATGTTCTGCACATAGGAATCGTGACACCTGACTTGTCAAGATCCGATATCTTGTTCATTTGCTATGTTTGTTTAAGCAGCAGGACTTATCATTGGTGGATTACAATGTTACCTGCATGGCAATCCGACATGCCTCCTCCTCTGATTGACACCTCAATCTCTATAGAGATTCTGGTGTGGGCGAGGTTAGCTTTCTGAGCTGTACTACATGGCTAAACCTAAAAATTCTGATTGTATCAGAACGACTGCACCCTGTAATCTAAGTGATACATCGTTGGATTCAGGATCTCTTTGCCTACATCATGCTGCTCTCAGATGATATAGCAAAAACCTGCTGACCGATTCCCTTTAAATGATTTTTTTTTCATTATCATAAAAAGGTAAATTTGCTGATTGTCCAAACAACTTTGTAATTTACCTTATACCAAAAAAATCTCTCCATTATCAAACACCAGTTGGATTTTTAGTTTAGTGCTCAGTGCTTACCGGCCACCACTGCAGTCTATCAGGAGTGGCCAGTCTCTTAGGGGTACTTTACACGTTGCGACATCGCTACCACTATATCGTCGGGGTCACGTCATTAGTGACGCACATCCGGCGCCGGCAGCGACATCGCAACGCGTAAATCCTAGATGGAACAATAAACTAGCACAAAAGCGTACAATCTCACTGATCTGTGTAACGTCGTTCATTTCCATAATGTTGGGTCGACCGCAGGTACGATGTTGTTTGTCGTTCCTGCAGCACCACACATCGCTGTGTGTAAACCCGCAGGAGCGACAAACATCACCTTACTTGCGTCCCGACGGCAATTCGGAAGGGAGAAGGTGCGCTGGATGTTATGTCCCGCTCATCTCCGCCCCTCCACTTCTATTGGCCGGCCGATTAGTGACGTTGCGGTGACGTCGCTGTGACGCCGAACGCACCTCCCCCTTGAAGGAGGGATTGTTCGGCAGTCACAGCGACGTCACCAAGCAGGTATGTGCGTGTGACGCTGCCGTAGCATGTGTGACGGGGGCGGGTGCTATCGCGCTGGACATCGCTAGCCGATGCTAGCGATGTCGCAGCGTGTAAAGTACCCCTTAGTCTAGGAGTTATAGAGCTGGTAAGTGCTGCTCTGAAGCTGACCAGATCCAGCCAACTTCAGTGCACTTACAAAGCTGCCTCTGCTTGCATGACAGGAGAGCACATAGGTTCAACCTGTGACGCCACTTGTTCGAACTGTCAATCTTCACCCCCCGGCACTCAGGGAGCCTAGAGGCAGAAGGGCAATGCTGTTCTGAAGACAAGACCCACTTTAATGGGCTTTCTTGCAGGGCAGCAAGCATAAGAATGATTGATGGCCAGTGGAATTTCTTATTTTGTCATATAAACCATTTTTTTATGATGACATAATCATTGTTTATCGGCAGAACTTCCCCTTTTGTAGACATTATAGGGTGGCGGAGTACGAAAAATCAATGTGTTACACTGTTCAATGCTCATCGCTGGCAATTTATCTGCTTGCCCTTATACAGCCCTCCTCTTGGCAGCTCCTACAGAGTACAATACTTAGCAATGTGCAACAGTGAGCATAAAAGAAAACATCACCCAGAAATTACGGCTTGTGAATGGGATTTATGATGAGAAAATCCAGAATAAAACTGTGAAAACTGTTCACATAAGACGTAGAAATAGCTACAAGATCATAAATGTCAATATCAGTGTTGACCGGAATTATTCTTTAAAGGGTTTTACCATCACGGAATTGTTCAGATCCTGAGAATCTGGAGATCGGCTGATTTTTCTAAGTTGGAAAAGTCATTTCCTCTACAGTGTGAGAGAATACAATCCATTTTCTTCTTATAGAAACCATCTTGTCTTATAACTGAATGGTGAATTGGGCTCACATAACACTGAAGGGAGGGAAAGTTTCACATTTCTATACACACCCCTGAGGCTCTTATTGGTGCATAGTTCTGAGGGGTTATTTCTTTGTTTGGGATACTACAGTATATAAACTGGTCACATGATGTAAAAAAGAAGAAACTTTCAGTACACCACAAAGCGTGTGTGCTGCAATGATTTCTTGAGCGCTCGTAAAACAAATCTTACTCATTTGGAGTTCAAATGGCATAGAAGGAGTGCATTTTGCTCACAACAGTGACCTCTAAATGAGAAATTCAGTATTACAAGTAACATTTTTATGGAAGAGACGCCCCTCTATGACATCCCCGCATGCTCATCAGGCAAATATGAGAGGAACATTGATATCAGAAAACCTCTTTAGGAGTAAAAGTCCGCAGCCAAGAGGAAATTCCTTCCTAGTTTTCGTTTGTCAATTGTTTACTGCGGATTTGCATGCGCCCTCCATAAGGAGAACACAAGAGAGAGACCGCAGTGCACTGAGACATGATTGTGGGTATGAGCAGCTGCGCTCTCCTGAGTTCACCTGAGGAGGAAAACAAAATTTGCCCAAGGGGTAACAAGAGGTACCCTAACGAAAGACCTAATATGGGGAGGCTATTAGCTGAATGGTTTTAGACAGGCAGTGTAGGGCCATACTATCCTCATAAGAAATTGTAGGATTCTTATCCAATAACTTGGTGCCGGTCCGCGGCCGGACACCTATAAGGAATGGAATTGGTCGCCCTACAGGCCAAATTTTAATGTTGTCCTCTGATTGTTTGAATTAATAAAAGTTAGTTATACATATTAGATCTGTAGTTAGGGTACCTCTTGTTGCCCCTTGGGCAAATTGTGTTTTGCTTGATTAACCCTACACTGATTGGGGTTATAATTTGAGGTTTTTGTGTTTGGTCACCTGCGGAGGAGACTCGCGGACCCGCAGGTCAGGTCCCGCTGCGTAAAGGACGCAGTCAGTCCTGATCGTGGGCACATACCCTAATAGTACTTTCTATGGATGTCCCATGGCTCATTGTGCACCAGATATAGTGATGCTCAAATAAATTTACCTAATCAAAATAGTAGGTTTTGTAGCAGCAAATACAGTAAAGTTGCCTTTCATTAAGTTTGGGAGCTAAATTTGAGATCTGTGATGAAATCTTTGAATGACAAAAACCTCACGATCAATAGCGTAGCCTACAGCATTGAGGGGCTCTGTATAACACACACACTAACATACAGTATACAGTATCCATGGGCTGCCATTAAAATAAAGTTACAGCACCTATCTCTTTTTCCCAATCCACCCAATTTCGAGAATTCAGATAACTGACCTTTTAATGAACTTACACTGTAATCAGGGAGTCACAAATATATATAAAATAAACCATCAGCAGTAAATACTGATCAGGTTCTCTCCAGGAAGAGAGATGTTTAAAGAGCCTAAAGGCCCTGTTACACACAACGACGTATCTAATGATATATCGCCGGGGTCACGGACTCTGTAACGCACATCTGGCATCGTTAGCGACGTCGTTGCGTGTGACACCAACGAGTGGCCGTTAAAGATGGAAAATACTCACCAAATCATCCATCATTGACACGTCATTCATTTTACAAAAAATCGTTGATTGTGGAGGACGCAGGTTGTTCGTCGTTCCCGAGACAGCACACATCGCTCCGTGTGACACCTCGGGAATGACGAACTACAGCTTACCTGTGGCCGCCGGCAACGAGGAAGGAAGGAGGTGGGCGGGATGTTACATCCGCTCATCTCCGCCCCTCCGCTTCTATTGGGAAGCCGCTTAGTGACGCCGCTGTGACGCTGCACGAACTGCCCCCTTAGAAAGGAGGCGGTTCTCCAGCAACAGCAACATTGCTAGGCAGGTAAGTACGTGTGACGGCTCTTAACAATTTTGTGTGCCATGGGCAGCGATTTCCCGTGACGCACAAACGACGGGGGCGGGTGCTTTCACCTGTGATATCGCTAGCGATATCGCTGTGTGTAAAGCCCCCTTTAGACATGATAGAGTTTGGTTTAGCTGAGATTTCCAGCTCCATTGCTCTTTAAGGGTTTTGTTGAATCTCCTTTCTTCAGGAGCACACCACTCCTCTGCCTCCCAACTTCCTGCTCCTTGGGGGCAGTGTGTTGCTGAAGATATACAGTTTAGACAGCATCATGGTCACAATGTTGGTCACTGTTCACAGTGTGGTCTTCCATGCTACAACCAGAGGCAGCTTTGCGTCTGTAGCATCGAGGGAACATAGATGCACAGAAGCTGGATAGATCAAATAATCCAATCAGCTTCAGAGAAGGAGCTTAAAGAATCTGCTCCTTGACTAGGAATCAGACATCTTGCATGGCCTGCAGAGATGGCCGGTAAACTAGGCTATGAGCAGTAAAATCTAAAGTGGTTGGACACTACTTTGACATTGATGGCCTATCTGTAGCTATAAGTCAATGAAGGGGCTAGTATCAACTTCTAAAATGGATACAATTTCAAAGCACTTGTAAAAAAAATGTCAATTTTGCAATTTACTGCTTATTAAAAATCTCCATTCTCAAGAACTAAGGAGTTTTTAAAGAGGTTGGGCACAATTTTAATATTGATTCTCATTCTAGGTCATCATTGTCTGATCGGCCAGGGTCTGACACCCCTCATCCCTGCCGATCAGCTGTTCTTAGAGCCGGTTGCATCAGCAGGAGACCAGAGATGCTCAGTTCCAGATCTGCTTCATCTTCAGAAAGTGGTGGTGGCCGGGCACTATATATCCACCTCGTATTGATTTGAATAGGAGGTGGATGTGCAGTACCCGACCTCGGCTATTATCAGTTAATGGACAGTTCTGGACAGAAAAATGAAAAGATCCAGCACCAAAATGTTCCATAAAAATTCTTCTTCTTTATTGAGAAATGACATGCATGATAAAATCAAATATGTCCCATGATGTGGACCTAATAAGGCCCCTGCCTTACGCCTTTCGGAGATGACTCCTTATTCATAGGCATAGCTCTGGAACTAAGTATTTCCGGTTCCGAGAAGGGTTGATTGCGGGAGTGCTGGGTGTCGGACCCTGGCTGACCATATATTGATGACCTATCCCAAGGATTAAAGTAGTGGACAACCTCTTTAAAAATTGCTTAGTTCTCGAGAATGGAGACAAAATTTAATAAGAAGTAAATTGCAAAATTGTTTTTTTTTTCAAGGACTTTGCAATTGTACCTATTTTACAAGATGATATTAATCCTTTCGTTGACTTTTAGGTTTGCACTAGACAGATAATGTTCTTCCAAGAGAAGAGTTTAATTGCCTTTTGCTTGTTTTAGGAAGCCTCTAAGAATGCACCAGTAGCTCCCATTACCGTTAATATAAGCACGCAATTAATGACAACAAGTCACCCATTCCCATACATCTGCAAGGATATGCACAATACCTAAACGCAGACACCTTGAGCAATGCAGATCTGCATCATCCTGCCAACCTGCACCCCATCATCCTGCCAACCTGCACCCCATCATCCTGCCAACTTGCACCCCATCATCCTGCCAAACTGCACCCCATCATCCTGCATGCCCTGTCAAAATGCAGCATTCTGAACACTATTGTGTTTGAAGGACACAGATTCACCTTCAAATACAGCCATTATGTTACTATTTCATCATATATAATACTTTATACTAGAATGAACGAATTTTGGAAAATTCGCCTACTCGCCGCTTCACCAATGCAGAAAATTTCTCCTATGGAGTTATATTAGCTGCAGGCAACACAAGTAATCCATATTCCAACATTTCACCCTCCACTGCCTTATCGGAGGTAAATACTCTCCTTTCTCTCTCTATTGTCCTTTTCATTATCACATAAATATTTACAGAATTTTTAGCAAATACATAACAGATGTATCATTAGACTTTTTTTGTCGTCTACCGGGAAAGCTGCAGAGAGGAGCGAACCGGCGCCGGTGACACCGGACAAATTCCGCCTTTTTCTAACAAATCTCGCTATTTGAAACGATGCAATGTAAGGCAATTACCATCACAGAAATGTAACCCGAGGCACTGATTTCAGCTATTCTCCCCCTTCTGGCGAAAAGCCATTTTTTCTCCCAACATAGTATTAAGCTGAAGTTGCAGCATGCAGAAATAACAGGTTCCTTCTGCATACACTTTCCTAGGCAGGGCTCAGCCAAAACACAATTATTCTATTCCAGCCCGATGTTCCCATTAAAGAGTGAAATTCGACATGAATTTCTTCTAAAATGGACGGGTGGGGAATTTGCACAGAAGCGAATGAATGAAGAGATGACAGAAAATCTCGCCGAGTCCCTTTTAAGTGCCCATTTACGTGCCTCCATTTTTCAGCTTCTGTCACTATAACAATTTACCTGCTACAATCAATGGCTGACTGAATCCACCTGGTTGCAAACTTGGAAAATCGTGTATACGTACAAGAGCTCCCTCGCTGTGAGGCCCCTTTGTGTATGATCGCCCATGGCTGACGGAAAAGCTGTAACAATATCCAGTGAAGCGTTTGCACACCGGGTGCAGAGATCTCTTGTCCCCCCAGCATCAGACAGCTGCATGTACAGGCTATGGCTTTTCATTTCTGCAAAGTACTGAGTGCTCTCATCCTTGGTACGTTTAACCCTTCTCCCGCCAGAAAAAAAAAAAAAAAAGAATAACACCCACCGAACCTCGTAAAGAGGCCTACCTGGCAGGAAAGGGCTAACGAGGAGCGATGTTTACTAGACGCTCTTTACATACCTCCCGGTTCATTTCTAAATTTAAGAGCGCTCCCTAATAGGTGTGACAATCCTTTGTCAGATAACTGGGTGAAAATATGTTTTTCACACCTAGACTCGAGTCCTACCGGGGCTTTCTTCAAGTAATTTAAAACCAGTGTAAAATACCGGCACTGCTTCCCGAATTATCATGCGTTTCAGAGGCTATTTTCACAGCTATTATTGCTTTATTTCAGTAGGTCTAAAAAAAAAAAAAAAATTTCATTTACAATATTATATTCCATCTTAAAATGTTGCAATTAGAGATTTTTATCCTACCATTCAATATCATAAAAGATTACATCATTTGCCATTTACTTGCTAATAATCCATTTGAGAATTATCATTTACATACAGCGGGTGAAACAAGTATTGACCACGTCACCAATTTTCTAAGTAAATATATTTCTAAAGGTTCTATTAACATGGGTTCCTCACAAGATGTTGATAACAACCCATCCAATCCATACAGGCAAAGTAATCAATCCATAGATGTCCATAAATTAAGTTATATTTAATAATGGAAAACGAGACAGGGAAATTTATTGAACACATGAAGAAAGAGGTGCAAAAAGCTCTGGAAAGTCATGAAAGAGCTGAAATTGATCAGTAACTAGAAATCAATCCTACCACTAAGTGAAAAATAATATCAGCTGGTTAAACTGATGGCCTGTAAAAATATCTAATTACCATGGTGCCACCCACACAAGAAACATCTAATGATGGGTAAAAACAGTGAGCTGTCTCATGACTTTTGCACCTTTATTGTTATAAAATATAGTAATGGCAGTGAGCACTGTTGGGGCCATAATTCAGAAGTGGAAAGAACATAATTTCACCATAAATTGGCCATGACCAGGTGCTCCAGGCAACATTTCAGACATAGGAGTGAAAAGAATTATAAGAAGAGCCAAACACCACCTGTGGAGAGCTACAGAAAGACCTGGTATCAGCAAGTGCAATTGTTTCAAAGAAAACAATAAGTAATGCCGTCCCTCTTCGTGGCCTGTATGTCCACTCACCACGCAAGACTCCATTGCTGAACCAAAAGTATATTCAAATCCGTTTAAAGTTTGCTCAACAACATTTAGAAAAGCCTGTGAAATATGAGAGAATTTAATCTGATCAGAAAAGACCAAACTGGAACTCTTTGGCTGCCATAATAAACAACATATTTGGAGGCCAAAAGGCAAATCAAAAACAATAACAACAGTTAGGTTTAGAGGTGGGAACATCATGGTGTGGGGCTGTTTTACAGCATACAGCACTGGTAAAGTTAATTTAAATGAAGGAGGGATGAATGGACAAATGTACTGACACATTCTTAATAAAACTAAATAAATAGGATGATGAAGATGAAACGAGAGTGGACATTTCAGCAAGAGAATGATTTCAAACACACAGCCAAGGAAACTCTCAGTTGGTTTCAGAGAACAAAAATAACACAGTTAGAATGGCCAAGCTGATCACCTGACCTAAATCCAATAGAAAATGTATGGAAGGAACTAAAGCTCAGAGTTCATACTTGGAGCCCACGGAACCAGCAGGATTTGAGGAGTGTTTGTGTGGAAGAGTAGGCCAAAATCACACCTGAGCAATGCATGCGACTAGTTTGTCCATACAAGAGGTATCTTGAAGCTGTCATCACCAACAAAACCTTTTGTACAAAGTAGTAAATACATTTCAGTAAGTGTGTTCAATATTTTTTTTTTTCCTGTGTCATTTCTCATTATTACACATCACTAAATTTATGGACAACTATGGTTTGATTTCTTTGCCTGTGTGGATTGGATGGATTGTTAATGACATCTCGAGAGAAATTCATGTCAATAGAACTTTTAGAAATATATTTACTTAAAAAATTGGTGACGTATTCAATACTTATTTCATCTGCTGTATACAGTATTATAACCTGGTTTAAGTATACAGCAATACGCTCATCCACCTAATGAGCTGCGTGGTGGTGGTCACAAATGCTCAATCACCCTCTGCACAGTCAGGACTTAATATGGTAATTATTTGCTGACTACAAAGCAGCCAAAATAAAAAAAATAAAAAAAATTCTATACTTACTGATAATCCCCTCACTATCCTGAATAATAACTACCCAACCATCTTAAGCAACAACCATCAAACTGTTTTGACCAATAACCACCCCACGATCCTGAGTGGTGACCCACCTCACTGGTTGTATTGTCTTAAAAAAAAATCTTTTGGGGCTGCTTTAATTATCTTTGTGTCGCGGGCGGGGGGTGCGCTGCTCGACCGCGCTTGCGGCTCGGGTCCGGCTGCTGCTGCTGCTGCTGCTCGGTGGCTTGAGCGGTGGGCCGGATCACAGGACATCGAGCGGCGCTCCTCACCCGTGAGTGAAAGGGGTGGTCTTGTTGGTGCTTGGGATGTCGGTTTGTGACGCCACCCACGGTGTGTGGTGAGGTTGGGGTACCACCGCTGCTCTGTACGGGGATCCTGGGAGCGATGACAGGGAGCAGCTGGGATGTTTCTCTCCCCTCCGTGGGTAGGGGGATCTTGGCAGACCCGGGGCCCTGAGTATTGTCTGTTTGGTGGATTGCAGGGCTTGGCCAGGTGCAGGGTCGCGGGGCAGCGCAGTGCCAGACGGCATGGTGGTACTTACTCAGCCAGTAACGCACACGGAGTCTCTGGTAAAACAAACGGCTGGATGGATGAGTCCCACAGATGGCTGCGACGGTCACTCCCAGTAGGCTGGCGGTAACTGTCTCTCCCTGCACCAGTGTTATGTTCTCGGCCCCGATGGCTTCCCACCGGTAACCCGCTCCCCCGCGGTATGTTGGCTAAGGGACCCCCTTTTTGCCCGCAGGCTCTGGCCCTGGGAGCTCTAGCTCTGGCGGTAGCTTTATCTCCCTCACGGTTTGGACGGTTGCCTTCAGTCGGGTCTTTACTGCTGGGAAACCTCGGAGGTTCCCGTCGCTGATGGATTTGACCGATTTAACGGCGACTCCTAACCTGGTCGGGGTCCGTAGGCCCTGCCGGATGGTGCTGGCTTCTCTTCGCTCCCCGAACCGATACCGGCGTGCCACCGCCCGTCCCTGGTCCTTACGGTTGTGCGTCAATTGGCCTCTCCTGCAGACGGTCACCACCGTCTGCCAACCTTGCTGTTTCTGTGCCCGGGCCGCGTACCCGGACACGGCCAGTCAGTTCCTCCACTACTACTTCCCTCACTCTTGCTCTACACTCAACTCCAAACAACTGCCTCTCCTTTTCCCGCCTCCAGGACTGTCAACTCCTTGGTGGGAGGAGCCAACTGCCTGGCTCCGCCCCACCTGGTGTGGACATCAGCCCATGGAGGGAGGCAACAAGGATTTGTGTTTGACTTAGATGTTCCTAACCTGGGTGTGGGGTGTGTTGTTGCAGTACCTGTGACGTCCTGGCTTGTCCAGGGCGCCACATTCCCCCTTGGTTAAATGCAGACCGTCCGCGGGCTGCTCGTCCATCACCGGTTTTATTTTCACAACTGGAAAAAAGGTAATAAAATGGTAAAACATGTAAAATCACAAACATTTTGTTTACAGTACAGCTTCCGCTCTCCCCCCGCCCAAACAACCTGGCCCTGATGCTGCCCCTAAGAAGTGGGCAGCACCCCTTGCCCGAGTCCAGAACCAAATTGCCTGAGCGGGTACGGTCTCTTTCAGGGGACCCACGTCCATGGTGGGACCCCTGACCCCCAGAGGATCGCCACCGGTTATGGTAGTGGCGGGCCTGGGCCATCCCTTTCCTCCAGGCCCATCCTCCCAAATCAGCCTCTCCGGAGGCGGTCACGGTAACAAGCCAACATTTTATTTACATGCCACAAAGTTTGTGGTTGCCCTGCGAGTTTTCGGGCTTGTCCACAAGTAGTTCCCTACGCACAGTGCAAGGGGTCCCAACGGGGACTAGTTGCCGGCAACAGCCGGTTTAATCTCGGTGCTAATCTGGTCACAGTTCGGTTGATTACTCTTTCTTATCATTCGGTTACATTTTCAACAGATCACGCATTCAACAACATCAAGAACATCACAACGGTGCGTGTGGTCCCAACGGGGACACTTGCAGTAGGGGACCGCTGACCCTGGGGCAGCTACCACCGCGGAGGGTCGGCCCAGTCTGGTCCCGGACGGTACATCGGGTTCTCCCTCCATAAGCAGTGCAGTCCAGAACCACTGATCGCTCTTGGAAACGGCGGCGGGGGCAGCGCGCTTGGGACCGCCTCCTCCGTCAGCTGCACTCTTTGCCCGCCAATCCAACAACTGCTGCAGGCTCTGTTCCCTGACCTTCGTACAGAACCGACCCAGCTCTCGTTCCAGCCACACAGCGGTCCCAGTGGGGAGCTCACCCGGGCCGCCGTCTTCGAAGGCTACTCCCCCTCTGCTCCTCCAAAGCTTAGACGCTCCGGTGGCGGGTGCTCCCGTGCTCCAGCCCCAAGACGCCGCCATTTCTCCATCCGCGTCCCCCCTTGGTGTCTCTCTGGCACCTCCTCTTCTGGGGCGGAGCTTCAACTTTCGCACCTCTACTGCTCGGGAAGACGCTCGAGCGGGGACTTCTCGCGCCCAATATGGCGGCTCTCGAAAATTTTCGGCCGGACACCTCCGGCGGGACACAAGGCGCACTTCCACCAGGTGGTAGAACGGTAGGATCCTGTTCGTGACGCCAAGTTGTCGCGGGCGGGGGGTGCGCTGCTCGACCGCGCTTGCGGCTCGGGTCCGGCTTCTGCTGCTGCTGCTGCTCGGTGGCTTGAGCGGTGGGCCGGATCCTGGGACCTCGAGCGGCGCTGCTCGCCCGTGAGTGAAAGGGGTGGTCTTGTTGGTGCTTGGGATGTCGGTTTGTGACGCCACCCACGGTGTGTGGTGAGGTTGGGGCACCACCGCTGCTCTGTACGGGGATCCTGGGAGCGATAACAGGGAGCAGCTGGGATGTTTCTCTCTCCTCTGTGGGTAGGGGGATTTTGGCAGTCCCGGGGCCCTGAGTATTGTCTGTTTGGTGGATTGCGGGGTTTGGCCAGGTGCAGGGTCGTGGGGCAGCGCAGTACCAGACGGCACGGTGGTACTTACTCAGCCAGTAACGCACACGGAGTCTCTGGTAAAACAAACGGCTGGATGGACGAGTCTCACAGACGGCTGCGACGGTCACTCCCGGTAGGCTGGCGGTAACTGTCTCTCCCTGCACCGGTGTTATGTTCTCGGCCCCGATGGCTTCCCACCGGTAACCCGCTCCCCCACGGTATGTTGGCTAAGGGAGCCCCTTTTTGCCCGAAGGCTCTGGCCCTGGGAGCTCTAGCTCTGGCAGTAGCTTTATCTCCCTCACGGTTTGGACGGTTGCCTTCAGTCGGGTCTTTACTGCTGGGAAACCCCGGAGGTTCCCGTCGCTGACGGATATGACCGGTTTATTGGCGACTCCTAACCTGGTCGGGGTCCGTAGGCCCTGCCGGATGGTGCTGGCTTCTCTTCGCTCCCCGATCCGGTACCGGCGGGCCACCGCCTGTCCCCGGTCCTTACGGTTGTGTGTCAATTGGCCTCTCCTGCAGACGGTACCACCGTCTGCCAACCTTGCTGTTTCTGTGCCCGGGCCACGTACCCGGACACGGCCAGTCAGTTCCTCCACTACTACTTCCCTCACTCTCACTCTACACTCAACTCCAAACAACTGCCTCTCCTTTTCCCGCCTCCAGGACTGTGAACTCGGTGGGAGGAGCCAACCGCCTGGCTCCGCCCCACCTGGTGTGGACATCAGCCCCTGGAGGGAGGCAACAAGGATTTGTGTCTGACTTAGCCTATGTGTGCACTAGGCGTTTTTTTCACGCTGCGTTTTTATGTGCGTTTTTGTCTAAAAAACGCACCCGCGGCTAAAAAAAACGCGGCAAAAACGCATGCGTTTTTGCCGCGATTTGGTGCGTTTTTTGCTGCGTTTTTGCTCACTGCGTTTTTAATCAGTGCACAATGCCATTAAAGATTGTTGATGAAAAAAAAAAAAAAAAAAAAGGTCTGATGTCATTTCCTTCTTCAAAATGTTCATTGTATGCAGGAGAGCAGACAGCTGCAGAACTAGTGTATGCAGGAGAGCAGACAGCAGCTGCAGAACTACAAGTCTCAGCATCCTCCATTCACTAGTGTAAGCAGGAGAGCAGACAGCAGCTGCAGAACTACAAGTCTCAGCATCCTCCATTCACTAGTGTATGCAGGAGAGCAGACAGCAGCTGCAGAACTACAAGTCTCAGCATCCTCCATTCACTAGTGTATGCAGGAGAGCAGACAGCAGCTGCAGAACTACAAGTCTCAGCATCCTCCATTCACTAGTGTAAGCAGGAGAGCAGACAGCAGCTGCAGAACTACAAGTCTCAACATCCTCCATTCACTAGTGTATGGAGGAGAGCAGACAGCAGCTGCAGAACTACAAGTCTCAGCATCCTCCATTCACTAGTGTATGCAGGAGAGCAGACAGCAGCTGCAGAACTACAAGGCTCAGCATCCTCCATCCAGGACTGTATGCAGTTTTTTGCCCAAAAAGAAAAAAAAAATGACATGGGCTTCGCCATATTTTTGTATGCTAGCCGGGTACAGCAGGCAGGTGCGGGCTGCCCCCAACCCCCAGCTGCCTATTTGTACCCGGCTGGGAACCAAAAATATAGGGAAGCCCTTTTTTTTAAAATTATTTCATGAATTTCATGAAATAATTTTAAAAAAAAATGACGTGAGCTTCGCCCAATTTTTGAGTCCAGCCGGGTACAACTAGGCAGCTGGGGATTGGAATCCACAGTGCAGGGTGCCCATGCTTTCTGGGCACCCCCGCTGTGAATTGCAGTCCCGCAGCCACCCCAGAAAATGGCGCTTTCATAGAAGCGCCATCTTCTGGCGCTGTATCCAACTCTTCTAGCTGCCCTGATGCCGGGTGGCTAGCTAGGTAATAATGGAGTTAGGGCTAGCTGTATATTATCAGCTAGCCCTAAGCCCGAAATTCATGGTGTCACGCCAATATTAGACATGGCCACCATGAATTTCTAGTAATGATAAAAAAAAAACACAACACAGAGAAAAATATTTTTATTAGAAATAAAACACAACACAATTAGTGACTCCATCTTTATTGAAATAAACCCCCCTCCGCAGTAATCCTGGGTCAGGGTCCCGCGCCGTCCAATCAGGATCCAATATCATCTGATCGGTTTGCTGGAAGGCAAAGCGATCAGATGATGTGTCAGGTTCAAGGAAGTGAATCACATGACACAGCAGCTGATTGTATAAAAGCCGATTATACAATCAGCTGATGCATCAGTAGAAAAAAAAAAAAATAAAAATAATACTCACTTATGTGCTGTGCTGATTACCGGCAGCTCCTGGAGCGATCGATTGGACAGGAGTCTGATCCTATACGATCGCTGCCGGAGCTGCCGGTGATCAGCTGATGAAGTCCCCTGACGGCAGGATCAGCTGATAGCCGGCCGAAAAAGCCGGCGAGACTACGATCAGCTGATGCGTCAGGTGACTGCATCAGGTGATCAGCGCCAGGTCCTGCAAGCAAGGTCCTGCCCCGGGGAGACTGCACACAGCCAGAGCGGCGGGACCGGGAGGAGATGGGAGCGGGCATGGCACCGGGACCCTGCGGACAGGTGAGTATATGACATTTTTTTTTTTCTACTGTTCACTTTTGTTTTCGCCGCTGCCTCCACCTCCCGCCCAGACATGGCGCCGCACGGAGCTGACATGGCACCGGACGGGAGGTGGAGGCAGCGGTGACGGTACCGGGAGGATTCATGCTTCTGTGTTTACCAACAGAAGGAATCCTCTTCCTGTACACGTCACTGTAGTACCCACCCCTTGCGTGTATAGCTGCGTTTTTAGTCATAGAAACGCGGCTATATGCGTTATTCATTGCGTTTTTAACATCTCATTGAATTCAATGAGTGAAAAACGCAGTGGAAAACGCAGAAATAATTGACATGCTGCGTTTTTGTGGTCACCACAAAAACGCAGCTAAAAAAAAAACGCTGTGTGAGGACAGCACTTCTGAAAACCCATTGACATTGCTGGGGAAGCAATGTCACTGCGTTTTCAGCACAAAAACGCGGTAAAAAACGCCGCTAAAAACGCGGCAAAAACGCCTAGTGCGCACATAGCCTTAGGCTATGTGCACACGGTGCGTTTTTCTCGGCGTTTTTGCGCGTTTTTCGGGTGCGTTTTTGGCCTCAAAACTGCATGACTTTGCTTCCCCAGCAAAGTCTATGAGTTTTCATTTTTGCTGTCCCCACACAGCGTTTTTTTTTCAGCTGCGTTTTTGTGGTGACCACAAAAACGCAGCATGTCAATTATTCCCGCGTTTTTCACTGCGCTTTTCATCCATTGAGTTCAATGGGATGTTGAAAGACGCAATGAGAAACGCAAATAGCTGCGTTTTGGTGCGTTTCTAAGACCAAAAACGCAGCTATAAGCGCAGGAGGTGGGTAGTAAAGTGACGTGTACAGGAAGAGGATTCCTTCTGTCAGTATAGACAGAAGCGTGAATCCTCCCGGTACCGTCACCGCCGCTTCCACCTCCCGTCCTGTGCATGTATGCTGCCGTGCGGCGCCATGTACAGGCAGGAGGTGGAAGCGGCTGCGAAAACAAAAGTTAACAGTAGAATAAAAAAAAAAAAAGTTATACTCACCTGTCTGCAGCCTCGCGGTGCCATGCCCGCTCCCAGCTCCTGTCACGGTATCGCCGCTCCCGCTCCGGCTGTGTGCAGTCTCCCCGGGGCAGGACCTTGCTTGCAGGACCTGGCGATGGATCACCTGATGCAGTCACCTGACGCATCAGCTGATCGAGTCTCGGGCTGACGCGGGCGCCCGGCCGGTATCAGCGGATGCGTCAGGAGACTTCATCCCTGATTACCGGCAGCTGCTGCAGCGATCGGACAGGATCAGACTCCCGCCCCATCGCTCCGGGAGCTGCCGGTAATTCAGCACATAAGTGAGTATTATTTTTTTTTTTTTTTCTACTGATGCATCAGCTGATTGTATAATCGGCTTTTATACAATCAGCTGATGTGTGATGGGATTCAGGCACTTGATCCTGACACATCATCTGATCGCTTTGCCTTCCAGCAAACGATCAGATGATATTGGATCCTGATTGGACGGCGCGGGACCCTGACCCAGGATTACTGCGGAGGGGGGTTTATTTCAATAAAGATGGAGTCACTAATTGTGTTGTGTTTTATTTCTAATAAAAATATTTTTCTGTGTTGTGTTTTTTTTTTATCTATACTAGAAATTCATGGTGGCCATGTCTAATATTGGCGTGACACCATGAATTTCGGGCTTAGGGCTAGCTGATAATATACAGCTAGCCCTAACTCCATTATTACCTGGCTAGCCACCCGGCATCAGGGCAGCCGGAAGAGTTGGATACAGCGCCAGAAGATGGCGCTTCTATGAAAGCGCCATTTTCTGGGGTGGCTGCGGGACTGCAATTCACAGCGGGGGTGCCCAGAAAGCATGGGCACCCTGCACTGTGGATTCCAATCCCCAGCTGCCTAGTTGTACCCGGCTGGACTCAAAAATGGGGCGAAGCTCACGTCATTTTTTTTTTTAAATTATTTCATGAAATTCATGAAATAATTTAAAAAAAAAGGGCTTCCCTATATTTTTGGTTCCCAGCCGGGTACAAATAGGCAGCTGGGGGTTGGGGGCAGCCCGTACCTGCCTGCTGTACCCGGCTAGCATACAAAAATATGGCGAAGCCCACGTCATTTTTTTTTGGGGGGGGGCAAAGAAATCCTGCATACAGTCCTGGAAGGAGGATGCTGAGCCTTGTAGTTCGACAGCTGCTGTCTGCTGTCCTGCATACACTATTGGATCGAGGATGCTGAGCCTTGTAGCTCTGCAGCTGTCTGCTCTTCTGCATACACTAGTGGAGAATGAAGAACACATTGAAGAAGGAAATGACATCAGACCTTTTTTTTTTTTGTTCACTGATAAAAAACGCATAAGGACGCAGTGAGCAAAAACGCAGCAAAACGCAGCAAAAAACGCACCAAATCGCGGCAAAACGCGTGCGTTTTTTGCCGCGTTTTTTCGACGCAGGTGCGTTTTTGTGCGTTTTTAGCGGCCAAAAACGCACAAAAACGCAGCGTCAAAAAAACGCAGCGTGTGCACATAGCCTTAGATGTTCCTAACCGGGGTGTGGGGTGTGTTGTTGCAGTACCTGTGACGTCCTGGCTTGTCCAGGACGCCACATTTGCATAGTAGTACATAAAAGTTTTTGGCAGATCTGAAATAAAAAGCTGCAAAATAACAATGCTTTCAAAAATAGAAGTTTAAATACTTTACTTTTATTACTTAAAATGCAAAGTGAACGAACAAAAAAAAAATATAAATCAGGCACATGGATTTTGTAGGATAACAGTCAGGTGTATGAACAACTAATTATACCAAACAGGTGATAAACTGATAATGATCCTCAGCTTCATATGTAAGTTGAAGCACAGTGAGTAACCGAAATAGAATCTCTACTATAAAGATGAGGACGTAGAATACAGGTTCATGTCACAGGACATACGCCAAGGAAATACTAGGCGCAGCAACAATACACAAGGTAGTTATACTGCATCAGCAGGGTTTGTCCCAAGATTTCAAAGCAGACCAGGTTTCAAGTTGTGTAGTTCAAATTGTTTTAAAGATACACCAATGGGGCCTGGAACTATTCCTGCTCCAATTATCTGAGTCCTCTGTCCGTGCATACAAAGGGTCTCTGTTAAGCTTTCTGGTGATGGCCACCAGGACGTGCATCTCTCGGAGGTGGAGATCCTCTTCCCCGCCGACGTTATCAATGTGGGCAAACAGGGTGAACGAATTGTTGTACATGGAGGACCTGACGGCGTCTCTCCACGACAGATATGAGACCTTTCACAAGACATGGTTCTAATGGATCGAGTTTAAATACTCTAATGACTACGGTACACGGATACTCCCTGATTGAGGGGAGGTCTACTGATGCCGTGGGACGGAGGTGTTCTGAGAAGGTGAATCCCTGCTTTGTGTCCGTTCTTGTCCCAGTGTCTCCCTCTTCCCTCTCCCTTTTTCATTTTGTGTCTTCCCCCCCTATTTGTCACTTGTCTAATCTTTCTTGTCTTATTCGTTTCTTTCTTCTCTTATTCTCAATTTACCTCGGAATTCCCGTATTACAAAAAATTTCTGATAAACATGGAGGGGTCGTGTTGAAATTTTCATGTGTCATGGTTAGTCTGTTATATAAATGTCATACAATGGATGTAAAATGTATTGTAATTGACTCAGTTTGGAATGATTCCATGTTTATGGTTAAATAAAGAATTTAAAAAACAAAAAGATACACCAATGAATAGGCAAATCTGGGGACATAAACTCAGTGGTTGGCCAAAGACACTTAGGGGTACTTTGCACACTACGACATCGCAGGTGCGATGTCAGTGGGGTCAAATTGAAAGTGACGCACATCCGGCATCGCAGGCGACATCGTAGTGTGTAAAGCCTAGATGATACGATTAACGAGCGCAAAAGCGTCGTAATCGTATCTTCGGTATAGCGTCGGCGTAATCCATAATTACGCTGATGCGATGGTCCGATGTTGTTCCTCGCTCCAGCAGCAGCACACATCGCTGTATGTGAAGCCGCAGGAGCGAGGAACATCTCCTACCGGCGTCACCGTGGCTCCCGTAGGATATGCGGAAGGGAGAAGGTGGGCGGGATGTTTACATCCCGCTCATCTCCACCCCTCCACTCCTATTGGCCGCTTGCCATGTGACGTCACAGTGACGCCATACGACCCGCCCCCTTTATAAGGAGGTGGGCCGCTGGCCAGAGCGACGTCCCAGGACAGGTGAGTCCATGTGAAGCTGCCGTAGCGATAATGTTCGCTACGGCAGCTATCACAAGGATATCGCAGCTGCGATGGGGGCGGGGGCTATCGCGCTCAGCATCGCAGCATCGACTTGCGATGTCGCAGAGTGCAAAGTACCCCTTAGTGCACCATGAAAGACACACCATGCTAACTCTAACTTCCTCCAAAATCAGAAGGTGTCCAGCAGTGTCATCAGTTCAGAGCTGGCAAGAACCAATGAAACTCAACTATACCCATCTATTCTGGCCAGAAGGAACCTTCATGGAAAAATGATAGCCAAAAATCAATACCTGCAACATGGAAACAAAGCCAAGCCACTCAACTATGCACATAAACATCAAAACTCGTAGCAGATTTTTCAGCATCGGTGCTCTGGACTGATGAGTTAAAAAATTAAATATTTGGCTGTAACAAATGGTAGTTTGTTCAAAGAAGAGGTAGAGAGGGCACAATAATGAGTGACTGCAGGCAACAGTAAAGCATGGTGGAGGGTATTTACAAGAACGGGACTGCATTTCAGCAAAATGAGGTTTTGATTTAGTCAGAAGTTACGGTGTCCTCGATGCTAAGAAACTCAGGCAGATACTTATCCATCCTGAAATACCTTCAGGGAGGCGTCTTATTGCCTCCAAATTTATTCGGAGTACGTCAATGAGCCCAAACATACAGAGAATGTCATTAATGACTATCTTCTTGAGCAAGCATAAAAGTGCTCGAATACTCAAAATGAGCATGTCGAACACTCAGAAATGCTCGACTCAAAAACCAAGCATATTAGGAGTCAATAGATATGTTGAGCAAATTTTTGCTGAATCCCCGTTCTATTTCCTGCCCTGACACAGCTCCCATCCAACACAGTCCCCATCATTAGCAGGCAGCAGCCATCACCCTTCAACTACCGTTCCATCTTTCCGTGCACCACAGTCACTCTCATCTGGGTGCAGTGGGAATCGCCCGGCAGCTTATGTTCAGTGTGTTCCATTCAAATGTTTCCCTTGGCCAAAGTAACTGTGCAGTAAGTTTGCTTGAGTCCCTGTTCCCAGAAAAGAGAAAGATTTATTTTTTGAAACTTGGACTTTAGCAGAACTAACCACACAGTTACTTTGTGGGGAACATGTAGACGGCGTACACTGAACGGAAGTTGTTGCGAAATGCCACCTGCACCCAGATGATACAGAATGAGGTGGCCGGGAAGACAAAACAGGGGTTGCTGGGTGATGTCAGCTGCCTGCTGCATGAGAAAGATGGAGACTGGTGGCCGGGGACTGTGTCAGGGTAGGTAACAGAACAGGGAGTTAAGCATTTCGCTCAAGCACTCGATCAAGCACCAAGCATTCTGACCACTGGTAAACACAGACAGGAAAGAGCTCCTGTGCAAGAACAATATACAGGCCCTTTTCCACTCAAGACTTTATCAAAATGCACAATTCCACCAGCTTTGGAGGTAGAAATGGGCCCTCTGCCCTCTTAAGCCCATGTGTGCTTGCACAGGTTGCACCAATGGTCCATTCGCCCCTCGTTCTGATTACTTCAATGCCTGATCAAACCAGAGGTTGCTGGGCGATGTCTGCTGCCTGCTGCATGATAATGATGGAGACTGGTGGTCAGGGGCTGTCTCAGGGCAGGTAACAGAACGGAGAGTTAAGCATTTAGCTCAAGCATTTGTGATACTTGTTCAAGCACCAAGCGTTCGGAGCACCTTGATGCTCTGAGTACCAAGCAGTGCTGACAACCCCAATGCTCGATTGAGTACTGAGCAGTGCCAAGCACCCTGGTGCTCGATCGATTTCCAATCAGTGCCAAGGACCCCGTTGCTCAATCAAGTTCCAATCAGGGCCAAACAACCGGATGCTTGATAGAGTGCCAAGCAGTGCAAAGCATCCAGATGCTCAATCGAGTACTGAGCAACGCCGAGCATGCTCGCTTATCACAAGCAAGGAGTCCTGAAAGTGATGACATGGCTCCACAGAGCTCTGACTTCAACATAACCTACCCTGTATGAGATTATGTGAAGAGACAGAAGGATTTGCACAAGCCTCATCCACAGAAGATCTGTAATTAGTTCTCCAAGATGTTTGGAACAACCTCCTTCAAAAACTGTGTACCCAGAATTGATGCTATTTTGAAGGCAAAGAGTTCTCACACCAATTTTTCATTTAATTTAGATTTCTCTTTTGTTCATTCTCTTCCATTTTCTTAAGTGATAAAAAAGAAACTTTTAACACTTCTATTTTATAAAGCATTGTTACTTTGCAAACATTTTAGGCAAGTGTGGACAAAATTTTGAGTACTGTATGTTGATTGAGCAAACTTAGCATCTAGTCAAAAGTGGCCTTTCATTTACACTAGCCATATATCGGGTATGTAACGGTGTTTATTGTGTTTTTCTATTTGCTTTGCTATTCTTCTTTGCTGATACAGAAGAAATATAGACGGTAAGAATGTAATCTTTCACATCAGTTCCTGTGCCCAGTGGGGCTCACTATCTAATTTCCCTTTCGAAGGCACACACACACCGGTGGCTGCCAATCTAAACTATATGTATGTTTTTGCACTGCTTGAGGAAACCAAAATATTAGAAGTAAACCCAGTTAACAATGGGGAGTACATAGGATTTCCATGCAGTAGTTGACCTGATCGGATTTGGACCCATGGCCCCAGTGTTGGCCAGAATCAGCGCTAACCACATGTAAGAGTAAGGTTTGTTTATGAATAAAGTAGATATCTTACCTATATAGAGTTGTGTCTTGGGATAATTCCCTATAAATTTGTTACCGGTCGCCCACCACTGAAACCTGAATGTCCTTATTTCATGCAGTTTTCTTCATATTACTAGTCAAAGCTAATCACAACTTGCAACCGCATCGCTTGGTTAGCTCCACTCTAAACTGCACCCGCCAAAGATGATGAAAAACGGCTATTCATGCCCTTATCTCAAAGCAAACACTGAAATCCCATACCACATGCAAATGTTTAACAATGGAACAATAAAGCAGATAAATGTCTTTGAAGAACATTTATGGAATGCCCCCAAAGTGGGACTGTCTCGCTGGGAAAAGGTCAGTGCTTTAGTATAAAATATCCCAGATCACATTGTTAGGACAGATCGTTAGTACAAAATAAATCATTTGTGATAGAAGTAGAGGTGAGGACCATCGGCAACGTTGTGTAAACCTCTCCGGCTGCTATTTCTTTGCCAAAATTTAGTCTTTTCCGAGAAAAGCCTTGTGCACATGGCAGAAGACGGTAAAGTATGGTGGCACATGGACTCCCTTCGGCTCTGGATTGTGGGGCCATAGGCATTATGCAAAGCATTATTAGTAATATTATTATTATTTATTATTATAGCGCCATTTATTCCATGGCGCTTTACATGTGATCATATTACTAGGTTATTCTAGTGGTTCGATGGGAAGAAAATCTCCATAATTCAGTATCAACAGTTTTGTCAACTTGTTGAAAAGTCAAATAAAACAAATCAATGCCTCTTTTTTACATTGGAGCCATTAGAGGTACCTGTAAGGTCATAGCGACAGCTATAGATGATGTAGACAAATTTATTCTTTACCTACTGAAGAACAAAACCACCAAAGTGTTATCTAAAAATGCCGAATAAGCTGCTTGGCGAGTTCCTGGCACCTTCCTTGCTTCTTTTTGCAGTTTGAGATGCCATGTAACTGCTGTGTGAAAGTGATTGGTTGCAGTGGTCACACACTTGACCAAAAAAGGATACCAATCCAGTTGTGCCTGTAGTCAATCACTACTTGTAGTGGTCACATGCCATGAACCATCAGGAGAAGACCCATGGAGGCGTGTGTGGGAGGAGGTCCATGGGCCAATATATGTTATTTGCTCTTTTAGATCGTACGTCTGTCTTATCTTTTTGAATAGCCAAAGTAGTGCACAACTCTTTTACACTTTGCAATATCATGGCTATGTGTACAAGGTCAAAGAAGGGAAATGTATTACATATATTTTTCTTTCAACACACTTTGTATTTTACAATTTTTTTTCATTTGTGTATTATTATTTAACATCCTTCAGCTCAATTTCGAGCCATGCTGACATGATGGATGAATGTTCTGTAGGAAGATCATTCTTCTGCAGCTTAGATAGGTCCACCCAGATCTTCTCCACCTAGATAGGTCCACTATGGTCTTGTCCACCATTATTTTGATCAAATCAAGCCATCGGGTTGCTAGTCTTCATCTTTGCGTTGTTCTTTCTATTCTTCCGTTCATGATGTCCTTCTTTAGTGATTGCTCTCTTTGCATGATGGGTCCAAAGTAGGCAAGTCGTAACTTGGTGATCCTTGTGTATTAGATCATATATCTTAAACCGTGGGTGCCACTGCCCCTTACTCTTAGCTAGTAGAGATGTACAGTGCTGGCCAAAAGTATTGGCACCCCTGCAATTCTGTCAGATAATACTCAGTTTCTTCTTGAAAATGATTGCAATCACAAATTCTTTGGTATTATTGACTTCATTTATTTTGCTTGCAATGAAAAAACACAAAAGAGAATGAAACAAAAATGAAATCATTGATCATTTCACTCCAAAAATGGGCCAGACAAAAGTATTGGCACCGTTAGCCTAATACTTGGTTGCACAACCTTTAGCCAAAATAACTGCGAACAACCGCTTCCGGTAACCATCAGCGAGTTTCTTACAATGCTCTGCTGGAATTTTAGACCATTCTTCTTTGGCAAACTGCTCCAGGTCCCTGAGATTTGAAGGGTGCCTTCTCCAAACTGCCATTTTGATATCTCTCCACAGGTGTTCTATGGGATTCAGGTCTGGACTCATTGCTGGCCACTTTATTAGTCTCCAGTTCTTTCTCTCAAACAATTTTCTAGTGCTTTTTGAAGTGTGTTTTGGGTCATTGTCCGCTGGAAGACCCAAGACCTCTGAGGGAGACTCAGCTTTCTCACACTGGGCCCTACATTATGCTGCAAAATTTGTTGGTAGTCTTCAGACTTCATAATGCCATGCACACGGTCAAGCAGTCCAGTGCCAGAGGCAGCAAAGCAACCCCAAAACATCAGGGAACCTCTGCCATGTTTGACTGTAGGGACCGTGTTCTTTTCTTTGAATGCCTCTTTTTTTTCCTGTAAACTCTGTTTATGGCTTTTCTCAAAAAGCTCTACTTTTGTCTCATCTGACCAGAGAACATTGTTCCAAAACGTTTTAGGCTTTCTCAGGTAAGTTTTGGCAAACTCTAGCCTGGCTTTTTTATGTTTCGGGGTAAGAAGTAGGGTCTTCCTGGGTATCCTACCATACAGTCCCTTTTCATTTAGACGCCGACGGATAGTACGGGTTGACACTGTTGTACCCTCGGACTGCAGGGCAGCTTGAACTTGTTTGGATGTTAGTCGAGGTTCTTTATCCACCATCCGCACAATCTTGCGTTGAAATCTCTTGTCAATTTTTCTTTTCCTTCCACATCTAGGGAGGTTAGCCACAGTGCCATGGGCTTTAAACTTCTTGATGACACTGCGCACCGTAGACACAGGAACTTCCAGGTCTTTGGAGATGGACTTGTAGCCTTGAGATTGCTCATGCTTCCTCACAATTTGGATTCTCAAGTCCTCAGACAGTTCTTTGGTCTTCTTTCTTTTCTCCATGCTCAATGTGGTACACACAAGGACAAAGGACAGAGGTTGAGTCAACTTTAATCCATGTCAACTGGATGCAAGTGTGATTTAGTTATTGCCAACACCTGTTAGGTGCCACAGGTAAGTTACAGGTGCTGTTCATTACACAAATTAGAGAAGCATCACATGATTTTTCAAACAGTGCCAATACTTTTTGTCCACCCCCTTTTTTATGGGGGGGTGGACTTATATCCAATTTGGCTTTATGACAATTTTTTTTTTCATTGAAGACAAATTAAATGAAGATAATAATACCAAAGAATTTGTGATTGCAATCATTTTCAAGAAGAAACTGAGTATTATCTGACAGAATTGCAGGGGTGCCAATACTTTTGGCCAGCACTGTAAACTACTGGTATTAAAAGTTTGAAATGACGAATTTTAATACTGCCCAATAATGCTCATGACTAGACATAAGCAAACCCATAGAAGTTGGATTTGGCGGGTTCAGCAAGACTTTTGGAAAAGTTCGGTTTGGGACCCGGACTTGACCTGAACCCCAATGGAAGTCACTAATTGGGTAGTTTGGCTCTCCGCTCACATGCAGACAGCCATAAACAGATCACTTCTGGTGGCAGATGGGTGTGGTTTTTCCATTTTTTTGTTTGGTACACACTACATCTGATCACGCTGTTGTTACCCAACCCGAGCACAGTGATGCCCAAGCGAGTTGTTTGCATACGTAAAGCATTTGATCTCGAAATTTGTACCAAACACAGACTTTACCAAAAAAAACAAACACCAAACCTTTGGTTCCCTCATCTCTACTCATGACACATCATGAGTCTAAAGAGGTTGGGAGATTGTCTCGGTTTTTGCACGGGTCAAATATAGCTGTCATATTTGTTTTTTTTACAGTGCATCCAATTGATATCAACAGCTCTTTTGTAGATAAGTGACATTGAGTATCAGAGGCATACACACGCCATCACCCTTTTTCTTAAAGCAGCCCAAAGGCTCCACTGATAAAATGAAAAAATCATAAATCCTACAAATATAAGAAAAATTCTAATGCTCCAAAAACATAAATAAACCTATGAAAGAGATGTACAAGGCATATATAAATACAAGCAATCTTTATTCACCCATTTATATAAAAAACATATCAGCAAACCACAACAGATATCAATGCAGTGCAATCGTCCAACAGTTATTAGGTCACAAAGTTCATAATGATCATGTTCAAAGCTTGTCTTCAAGGAAATAAATAGCAACTGAGAAGCATAACGTCTGAATACCAAAGATGTCAGATAAATAGTAAGAGCAAGCAAAAGAACAAACATAGAGCCAGTTACAAGTAAAACATCCATAGTGAAGAAGGCAAAAGCTAACACACAAAAAATGCATGTTTCGCAAACTAAGCTTTGTCAGGGGTGAAGAAAACCAGTACAGTAATTGTATTGGGGTAGTGTTAAAATTCTTGGCTCAGATGGTCATCATTAATAACTCAGAATCAATCTTATTTTGAACAGTAAAAGCCAAGCCTTAGCCTGAAGCTTCTTTTAGTTTAAGTCACGAGGTAGCCCAAAGCTGGTCATCGTCAATACTGCCAATTGGCCATTAATGACATTCTGTTACATAAAGTGGTTAACGAGCAAGAGTTTGTTTTCTGTAGTATTAAACTTATCTGTCATAAAGCAGATAACAAGAATAGTACTTTCTCTATAACTTATCCAGCCTTCCTCTCTAAGGGGTACTTTGCACACTACGACATCGCAGGTGCGATGTCGGTGGGGTCATGTCGAAAGTGACACACTTCCTGCGTCGTAATCATATCATCGTCGTAATCGTATCATCGGTGCAGCGTCGGTGAATTCCATAATTACGCTGACGCGGCGGTCCGATGTTGTTCTTCGCTCCAGCGGCAGCACACATCGCTGTGTGTGAAGCCGCAGGAGCGAGGAACATCTCCTTACCTGCGTCCTGCGGCTCACGCAGGCTATGCGAAGGAAGGAGGTGGGCGGGATCCCGCTCATCTCCGCCCCTCCGCTCCTATTGGCCGCCTGCCACGTGACTTTGCAGTGACGCCGCACGACCCGCCCCCTTAATAAGGAGGCGGTTCGCCAGCCAGAGCGACGTCGCACGGCAGGTGAGTGTATGTGAAGCAGCCGTAGCGATAATATTCGCTACGGCAGCTATCACAATGATATCGCAGCTGCATTGGGGGCGGGGACTATCGCGCTCGGCATCGCAGCATCGGCTTGCGATGTCTTAGTGTGCAAAGTACCTCTAAGGCTGTGTGGACATAAAAAAATTATGTTTTAGCAGAAAAAAAACTAGGAAAAAAAACGCACATTTTTTAATTGTGTTTGTGTGTTTTTTTATTTGCGTTTTTTCCTGCTTCTTTTTTTTTCGTTTTTTTAGTTATGACGATCGCGGGGGTTCAGACGCAGTACCCCTACGATCGCCGCCGGTTCTCTGGCTGATGTTACAGCTGGGACTCGGCTCTCACTGCCCGGATTGTTGCCCACACCACTTTTCGGCACTTTAACCCCCTAAATGTGCAATCAATTCGATGTAAAAAAACTGATTTAACCATTACTGCTGACCATCTTCTTATGAAAGTGCAGAAGTCCACTTCTATTTGATCATTTGACGCTAGTGATCAGTGCGATTGCAGCATTCAGAAAACAGGGACAGGAATCACTTACCTCTCCCTGGCAATCGGGTCCTTGTAATGCTATCACGGGGACCCGATTTCTGCCATTATAATCCTGGATCTTCCCCATGATGAACCCGGGTTACTGAGCTACGGAGAGCCTCACACACCATGCTGTATGCACAATGTGTGAGGCAAAGTGCAGCAATATAATCCACTATAGTGATAAAGCATTGCAGGGGATCATAGAAACTCAAAAAAAACCCCAGAAACAATTGACAGCAACAAAATCTGCAAAAAAAAAAAGAAGCAGTGTGTGCACAGCAAGTCACAATTCTCATAGACTTTGCTGGGATGCTTTTTCCTTGCTTTTATTGATTAAAATAAGCAAGGAAAAACGCATAAAAAAATGCAAATAAGTGTAACGTAGCCCAAAACGTTTTCTAATTTGATTGTTTTTATTCACACCAATGCTGGACTTCATATTCATACATTTTTTTCTATATTTCAATGTTCAAAATAAAATCGTCTCAATTCAATATCCAAGGGTAATGTCTACACTTCAACACAATGCATGAAGCCAGCCATACTGCGTGGATTGAGGAAAACGGTCATTGCCACACACCAAACCACAGACAAAAGACTATGAGAAGGGTCACCTGGCTCGAGAGCGATCAAGAAATACAGATGACACGACAGTAGTAAAGGTACATGAGAGTCTGATTTAAAGGAAGCACAACCGATGACTTTCTCCGTATGCCGATACACCAAACCTAAAAAAAGAATAATGTATAAATAACTACTGTACCGCATCTGCTGGGGAGACAGATTATATGCCCGTGCTCTGTACAGTCTGGGGGATTTTCATGACCCAGAGAAAACATATTCTTAGCACAGATGAAATGCATATCAGTGTACTATTGGGTCATTTCAGGTTATGCTAGCATTCCTTCTCCTGATATTTCACACGTTCTCAAGTGAGTATTGAGGGCATTGCAATTCAAGAGTGAAAGATGTATTCATTCCCTACACGATCAACAAGTGTCTACAGAGACTTCAGCATCACAACCTAGCCTTACATACAGCTGCCTCCGATGACTGTACACGTGGACCCAAAGCCCACGGGTCTCTGAAAATACATCCCATTATAAACACTCATATATTTACGTATATAAGCAAATATATATCCATATATAAATTAACTTGATGCTTACAGTAAAAATGTGCTCAAATTACCCTAGTGGAGTCTTTAACTGGGTAAGGCCACCTTTACCTTCCAACTTTGTAAGGGATTCATCAATCAAGAATGCTGTCTTATAAAGACTCCAGAATCTAAACAATGTTATATCCCTTATGCTTAGATATTCACATAATCCAAACTGAAGATGACTCTTCTTGAAATAAATGCACATTATGTTTACTGGGGAATTTTCGGCAAAAGATTTGGTAGGTGCTACAGCAGAGCGAATATATCCTCGAAAGATTGAGTTTGAGTTGAATTTCCTGAAATTTTACATTGCCATGTGGGCCTCCCCATAATGCCCTGCAGCTGTGACATCTTATAGATTATTCTACCTTGTACAGAGGTGGTCAGTACCGGGGACATCACAGATCAGTGGATATCAGAGGAGAACAGTTTGTACGGCAGAGCCATTTTCCATTTCTACAGTCATTGGTTAATACCCGCTCTCTTAGAGAATGTAAACTTCTATTGTCAGTGGGGTCCTCTCTCAATCCTGTAGAGTGTAAGCTCTTATGGTCAGTGAGGTCCTCTCTATCCTGTAGAGGGTAAGCTCTTATGGGCAGTAGAGTCTCTCTCCTGTAGAGTGTAAGCTCTTATGGTCAGTGAGGTCCTTTCTATCCTGTAGAGGGTAAGCTCTTATGGGCAGTAGAGTCTCTCTCCTGTAGAGTGTAAGCTCTTATGGTCAGTGGGGTCTCCTGTATAATGTAAGCTATTATGGTCAGCAGGGTCCTCTCTCCTGTAGAGGGTAAGCTCTTTTGGGCAGTGGCGTCTTCTCTCTCCTGTAGAGTGTAAGCTCTTATGGTCAGCAGGGTCCTCTCTCTCTCTCTTCTGTAGAGTGTAAGCTCTTATAGTCAGTGGGGTCCTCTCTCGCTCCTGTAGAGTGTAAGCTCTTATGGTCAGTGGAGCCCTCTTTCTCCTGTAGAGTATATGCTCTTATGGTCAGTGGGGTCCTCTCTCTCTCCTGTAGAGTGTAAGCTCTTATGGTCAGTGGAGCCCTCTCTTTCTCCTGTAGAGTATATGCTCTTATGGTCAGTGGGGTCCTCTCTCTCTCCTGTAGAGTGTAAGCTCTTATGGTCAGTGGAGCCCTCTTTCTCCTGTAGAGTATACGCTCTTATGGTCAGTGGGGTCCTCTTTCTCTCCTGTGTAGTGTAAGATCTTATGGTCAGCAGGGTTCTCTTTCTCTCTTGTAGAGGGTATGCTCTTATGGTCAGCAGGCTCCTCACTCTCCTGTAAAGACCTACACTGGTCTGGTGAGGTGTTGCGATCCAACTTACTAGTGGTTGTGGTGAGTGGTTGTGGTGTTAACCCTTGTTGTCCTTTTGTTGCTACCTTCCTGCTTAAAGGGAACCTGTCACTAGGTTTGGTGACTATAAACTGCAGCCACCACCAGTGAACTCTTATATACAGCATTCTACCATGCTGTATATAAGAGCCCAGGGCGCTGTGCAGAACGTAAAAATGACTTTATAATACTCACCTATATGGTCAGTACGGTGCAGACTGGTTGGATGGGTTTCTCCATTCTCCGGATGTGATGTCTCCTCTTTTGGCCATCTTTGTCCTCCTTCTGAAGCCTGGGTGCATGATGTGTCCTACGTCATGCACACAGGCCAGCATTGAGGTCCTGCGCAGGTGCATTTTGATCTGCCCTGAGTAGGGCAGTACAAAGTATTGTGGTGCGCATGAGCAGGACCTCAATGCCAGCCTGTGTGCATGACATAGGACGCGTCATGCACCCAGGCTTCAGAAGGAGGACAAAGATGGCCGAAAGAGGAGGCGCCACACCCGGAGAACGGAGACACCCATCTGACCAGTCTGCACTGTACAGACCTTTTAGGTGAGTATTATAAAGTTATTTTTACGTTCTACACACCAGCCTGGGCTCTTATATACAGTTTGTTACAATGCTGTATATAAGAGCCTACTGGTGGTGGTTGCAGCTTATAATCACCAAATCTGGTGACAGGTTCCCTTTAATCTATATTACCATGACACTCCTGCCCCTACCTTCCTTGGGGGGGAGGTAACAGATAAGATCTGGTCAGGAGAATGGCCAGGCATGGGATTCAGGCACCTCCACCATTTGGGGTAACTCTGAGTTTAGGCACAGCCTAAGGTCCCATAGCATGACGGACCGCATAGGAGCCCCCTGTCCCTAGCTATCCTGTAATCACATTGTCACAACACGTCCTTACATTTCATTCCCTTTATGAACTGTATTGCAATAAAATCCTACCTACACAACATTACAGTTCTGTTGCATGAATTAAGATGGAATTCCTCTTCAAATACAGTACTGACCAAAAGTTTGGACACACCTTCTCATCTCTAGAACAACTATTATAAGGAGACTTTGTGCAGCAGGCCTTCATGGTAAAATAGCTGCTAGGAAACCTATGCTAAGGACAGGCAACAAGCAGAAGAGGCTTGTTTGGGCCAAAGAACACCAGGAATGGACATTAGACCAGTTAAAATCTGTGCTTTGGTCTGATGAGTCCAAATTTGAGATCTTTGGATCCAACCACCGTGTCTTTGTAGAAAAGGTGAACGGATGGACTCTACATGCCTGGTTCCCACCGTGAAGCATGGAGGAGGAGGTGTGATGGTGTTGGGGTGCTTTGCTGGTGACACTGTTGGGGATTTATTCAAAATTGAAGGCATACAGAACCAGAATGCCTACCACAGCATATTGCAGCGGTGTGCTATTCCATCCAGTTTGTGTTTAGTTGGACCATCATTTATTTTTCAACAAGGCAATGACCCCAAACACACCTCCAGGCTGTGTAAGGGCTATTTGACTAAGAAGGAGAGTGATGGGGTGCTACGCCAGATGACCTGGCCTCCACAGTCACCAGACCTGAACCCAATCGAGATGGTTTGGGGTGAGCTGGCCCGCAGAGTGAAGGCAAAAGGGCCAACAAGTGCTAAGCATCTCTGGGAACTCCTTCAAGACTGTTGGAAGACCATTTCCGGCAACTACCTCTTGAAGCTCATCAAGAGAATGCCAAGAGTGTGCAAAGCAGTAATGAAAGCAAAAGGCGGCTACTTTGAAGAACCTAGAATATAAGACATATTTTCAGTTGTTTCACACTTTTTTAAGTATTTCATTCCACATGTTTTAATTCATAGTTTTGATGCCTTCAATGTGAATCTACAATTTTTAGAGTCATGAAAATAAAGAAAACATTTTGAATGAGGAGGTGTGTCCAAACTTTTGGTCTGTACTGTACATAAATTAAGAGCGCAGGTTGGACAGAATACTCTATAATCACAAATATAAAGAATGAATAAAGAAATGATAAAATCCATGACTCGTTTGCAGAACATTTTTTATTCTCTCTCTCTCTTTTGTAAAAAGAATGCTCCAACTAAATGGAACAAAGTCCTGCAATATGACCCCGGGATTACATCATTTTGGAGCAGCCATTTTCACCATTCAAACGTCTCAATTCATCATTGTGCTGTGTTGGCTCAAAGTCACAGATTTTTTTTCCATGTTTTTTTAAAAAAAGAGCTGAATTTCTATTCTTCAGGTTCTCATGCCGGTCTTCCAAAAACTGTGTTTCTACAATCAGAGCATGTTCACTGTGTAAACTTTATTCCTGTTTCCGAACAAATGGCTATGTCCTTTTCCTTGCAGCTATCTGGCTCGTTCCCGTCAGCCTGGCATACTGACATAAGGCCGCTATAGTCCGGCTGCTTAGCTACAAGCCACATACAATTTCATAGGATGTCTTAATTCTTTATCAAATTATTCAATTTTTCTCAGTATTTTAAGGCTTTTTTTTATTGTGAATGATGGAGCCTTAGTACTGTATATGTGGCTTATTAGGAGGTTCTGCTGCCATTAGCCTAACCTTATCACTTACGCCCACTCCTTAGCTTGACAATTCCTCATAAATAAAGAGAAATTTCCTTCTATAGCAAAGCTCATTTCATCAAGCCAATAATTGGCCAAAAAAATGTTTGTTTCCGACAATGAGCCAGAGAAAAAATGACAGCAAACACTCAAAGGACCAGGAAAATGATCTTTCCTGCGGTTATGTGATCGTCTATTCCAACATAACAAATAATCAATATCGGAATAAAATTGGCTCATGTCAGGCCTCATTAAAAGGTCCATGATTTTTTTTTTACTTTGCACTATTTTTCATAAAGCACAGCATCTGCATGACTATTTTTAATATACAGTACGTGCCAAACATAAAGTTTGTTTTTTTGTACATTTGTGTCTTTTTTATCTCCATGTGTCCCTCTGTGCATCCAGTTTCACAAAGTTGAATGGATAGACCTATTTTTATCTGCTAAAACTACATTTCCCAGCAGCACCCTGCTTCCCCTCAGTGCTACAGGCTCCTCCACTCATGTTCTCCATTGAGTTTCCTAATAGATCTCAACATGTGCAATTTTTTTTTATATGGATGAGGTTGTCAGTGATAGTTTTCAATTTAGAGACTTGTGATGGACTATTCTACAAATATTCCTTACTATTTACAAACTTCACATTTCATTGGTGGTTTGTAGAGATTTTTAGTACACAACCATGCTCTCACCTGAATCATAGCAGAGCTGAGCATAAATTATGGCTGGTAGGGTAATGAGGATGCCGAGAGAAGATCTGGCAAATGTTTTGTAATTTGTTTTTCATAAATTAGAGTCATTATGTATAAATGCAGTTGGAATCAGTGGGATCTTTAGCGTAAAATGTGCTACAACCCGACTGTCTGCTGTTTTTATTACGCAGTGTCCTAAGACCTCAACTGACAGCATTAGAACTACCGGAGGATGGACCCCATGTCAACATGGGGTCAAGAGTAAAGATGAGCGAACCTTTGGAGGTTCGGTTCGCTACCCACAATCGAACCGAACCACCACTAGTCCGAACTTGCCCAAGCCCGGTTTGAAATCCCTGATTGGCAGGTTGAGTGTCCGCCCACATCCAGCCAGCCATAAGCAGATCACTTCTGGGGAAGCGTGGGCTGGATTTTTCCATTTTTTTTTGTTGCACACTATATCCAATCACACTGTTGTTACCACCAGTGTGAGCTGTTGAAAGAGGCTCTCACTGGGCTGAGCACCGAGCCAACCCGGACACAACGATGCTCACATTAGTGAAGTTTGCACGTAAACCATCCGAACTCCGAACCCAAGGCATATTATTTTAAGTTGGTGTTCGGTTCGAAAACTGAACCTCGGGTTCTGTCATCTTTAATCAAAAGAGCCCTGTGGTTGGGGGTGGTATCATTACGAGGGTGATAGCTGCAAATCAGTGCAGATTTAAAGATAGGTTGAATTGGTACACATGACTAATTCTGTTATACAGAAAACAGATCACTTTTTTTAAAATATCCATTTAACAGAGATTTGTCTGGGACTGATAATCTTACTTACTCCCAAAGGTCCAAATTTAATTGAAATATACCGCATTTTTTGATTCATAAGACACACCAGATTACAAGATGCACCCCAACTTTAGAGGAAAAAAGAGGAAAAAGTATGGGGTCAGTCTTATAATCAGGTGGTGTCTTACTGGAGGGGGGGAGGCAACGGTGGTGGAGCTGGTTTACAGGAGGCAAAGCGATAGTAGAGTAGAGAAATACTACGGGCTGTGTGGCAGGTGTCACGGATGCTCGCTTCAGGTGCTGAGGCAGGAAGAACATTGAGAAACTGTTGGCGGTGCGGGCTTCAGAGAAATGGAGCCCGGAGTCCACACGTGCGTAGATTGAGCTATCGGCTCAATGACAAGCCAAGATTTCATCTGCGCATGCGCCACCTCTGAGCACCATATTCATTAAGATCGCTGCTGGGATATCAATGGGCCGGAGGCAGCTCATGCACAGATGAGATCTTGAGCCAAGAGCTCCATCTATGCACAAACCGACTCCAGGCGCCATTATTTGAAACTAGCACAGACAACATTTTCAGAATGATAGCCCCCTGCCTCACAGCCTGCAGCACAGCCCGCAGCACAGCACAACATCCACAGCCCAGCGCATCGCCCGCAGTAAGTCTGCAGCACAGCGGACCACCCACAGCATCTCCCCTGCCTCCTGTGATCCCGCTCCACCACCTACATTCAGGATTATAAGACGCACCCCTCATTTTCTTCCCAAATTTTTGGGAGGAAAAGTGCGTCTTATAATCCGAAAAATATGGTACCCCAATACAGTTTTGTAAACAATCAAAAACGAGATGAAAAAAACACAAGTAACCTAATTTACATAATAGGTGCAAAAATCCTGCAGACAATCTGCAACATCAAAAACTCACCAAATACTCATCTTGGGAACGTAGCTTCAATGGGAGAACCCCCTTTAAGTCTAATTGTTAAATATGTAAAAAAAAAAAACTTTACAAATTCTATGGAAATTAAGTGATAAAAGGAAGGATGTCCAAGGACGGTGTCTCAAATGTCCAGGTTTGTACTAATACCCCGAAGCAAATGATATACCGAGACAAGCTTCCTCCACGACTTTCATCAGACTGTCTTTATATACTTAAATCACCAGAAACACTTCATTTTCTAATCATCCCCTTAAAAAGTGCTTCATGTCCTTGTACATTGACAAAAAAAAAAGTTAATCAAGTACATCTCTGATGTGGAATATCTGATTGCCTTGTGTGAATTTCAGTCTGAACATACACAACTTCACTTGATGTCAGATTTAATAAGAAGCAGATTAAGTGAAGTGCTGAGTTTCAGAAAGTAATTTATATTAATGCTTATTGCAAAATTAGGTCATGGTGTAATTGTAATAAACGCATAGCGGCCTCACATTGTCGGTGTTATTAGAAGCCCGGACTTGGTTCTTTAGTCTCTAATCAAAACTAAATGCTGGGAACAAAACTCCAGGAGAACACTGCCAGAAATGACAATTATAGGGGCTAAAAAATCAGCAGCACGATATTAATTCATATGTTATCAGGATTTATCAAGAGCATATATTGAGCGTATGCTTCATACTGAGACAAAAAAAATGGAAAATTGGAATTCCCTACTATAATTTTTCATTAGATAATCCCCCAGATAAGCTCCGGCCAGCTACAGACCATACCAGAGACTCCAGGCCCCGGTGGAGGTTGACTTTGAGTTAGTAGACGAGACATGTTGATATGGAGTCAAAGCGCTGAAACCATAAATTAATTTTACAATTGTGGTGTAGAAGTTGTCATTAAAAATTTGCACCACATTATAAAAGTGTTTTAAAGAGGTGTTTCACCCATATTTATTATTTGCTAGATCGATATTATGTTGAGAAACGATGTTTCTCTCAAATACCTTATGTTAGCAATAATGCCTGTGAGTGGCGCTATTGCAGGCCGCTCTTCCCCATCGCCTGACCCCCGGGCTCAGTGACGTCGGGGATCTAGTGATGTCACGTCAACTTCTTGATCACGTGACATCAACGCAGCCGCCCCAGTCTTTCTGAGTCACTGAGCTGTGGGTGGTGTTTCACTGCTAGGTATGGGGAAGTACCAAGCACACGGCGAGAGAGAAGGGAAGGGAAACCCTGTGTATAGGGAGAGGGAAGATTATGACCCCTGACTGTTCCTACTGCTGGTCACCGGGGTCCCTCACCACCCTAGATAGGCTTCTCACCTGTGCGCCGACTAGGATATCTGACTCTATGTATCTATAGTGCTGGGTCCTAGATAGGAAACGGATGGGATAGGCTCTTCATCAACCCCACTAAACAACTATAGAAGAGACAAGGAGGATACACAGTGGGAAAATACACTACTTATCATAAGATGAATCAGGTAGAAGCTCAGTAACGTTTTCAGCAACGATACCACAGAGGAGTACAAGCCACCTGCTTGCCACCTCAGCTTGAATTAACTGAAAATATCACCAGCACTGTCCCACTGTCCTTGGCAAGGAAGGGGTATTTAAACACCAAGGGGATACTGATCAACAACTGGGTGGAAGGCGAGTTCCTGCTGGGTCCAAAAGGGAGAGAGATGAATCCAACAGGAAAGCTACCTATACCAATGAATACTGTGAATACTGACAACAATGGAAAGTCAGGGAGCATTCTGTGGTGCCAATCGCAGTGACCTTCTAAGATCCGAAAACACATGACTGTTTGGCACCCGTGACATTCTACAGACTTTCAAATGAACCAGTCTTCAATTCTGTAGCAGAGGCACACTCAATTGAACCTTTCTGCACCTTTTTTTCAGCAATTAGTGGTGTCTCAGCATCCAAATGCCCAACAGTGTAAACGTTTGACACGTCAAACCTTTATGGAAGTGCAAAGAGACTCAACTATTTTCACATATGGGTTCTCAGGTGCTCAGAGTTGGACCCCCTAATTCATTTTACTTATTTGTATTTATCATGCTTGATTATATAGCGCCAACATATTCTGCAATTCGTTAAAGACATCCTCACTGTCCCCATTGGGGTTCACTATTTAAATTTCCTATCAGCATGTCTTTGAAGTGTGGGATAAAGCCATTAACACTTGTTGGTTAGTAGCTGTTTATTTTCCTTCTTAGATTGTCAGTCCTATTGGTTCATCATACACCTAACATTGTTCCAGGCTCAATTTTTAGTTCAAAAACTTCTACTGGTTAAAAGCATCTGAGACAATTATAGGACGGTGACATTACCAGTAGTAAAATCTCAGGAGAGTCAAGTGCCACGACCTGTGAAAAATGCCCTTTAGAAGGTGAGCTGTGAAGGACAAGCATCAAGTCCAATGTCTGAAGATATCCAATGGTCTGGAATTCTGGAATTCTATCTATACTTTGGCGCTTACAATTGGGGTCTATTCCTGTACCTAGAAAGTTTTACATACAAAGTAAAGTGACTAAACTGTGAACTCACCAATTTTATGGATATTCTGTATAACAAAAGTGATCGTTTCATTTGATTTCCATGTAAACTGTATTTCCACCTGTGGAGTAGATCGGTGGTGGACATCCTGTTGTGTTAGGCTCCGTTGACATTGCCATCGAAGCGTCATTTTTGAGCCTTTGACACCTGTGACAACAAAGATGGCACAAGATCCAGCACTATTCTTGCCATCAGAATAAATGGAACCCCAACAGACACTATTATAAGTCCATGTTTTCTGATGGACACCATTGAGATTTGTCATACACTGCGTCATTGCGTCCGTTGTAAAAAGAAGTCACAAAACAAATGGGAACAACGTCTGGTCTCATAGTTTAAATTTATTAATGACAATTTTAATGCCCATGTTTTAGAAGACAGATTTGTATTTTGGAATATCACGGTCTTACGCAGCCAAATAGTCAAAGTCCTGTGGGCTACATCCATGTTACAGCCTCAATATTTTAAATTATTGTGTAAATGTGTGCCTTGATTACAGTCAACTCAGCAGAAAGGCGGAGAAAGCGTTGGAAAACTTTAATACATAATACAAATAATCCTTAATTTATAGAGACCCTAAAGGCTGCTTTACGCGCAGCGACATCGCTAACGAGGCCAGATGTGGGTCACGAATTCCGTGACCCCAACAACATCTCGTTAGAGATGTCATTGCGTGTAAAGCCCCCTTTAATCTCTCATTAATAAGAGTTAAAGCATTTTAACAAGAATGTACTTTACTTAGAATTTGTCACCTGATTTCACAGTAGGAAGTGCATATAAAATATTTTTGCAGGAAATATTTCAGACTCCTCCAAATGCATGCAGTTTGAGTCGTGAAATCGGGTGACAGATGCACAGTGAAATGGGTACGGCAAGTATTAAGACTCCTTTAAATTTTTCACTCTTTGTTTTATTGCAGCTATTTGTTAAATTTAAAAAAGTTCATTTTTTTCTCGTTAATGTACACTCTGCGCCCCATCTTGACAGAAAAAATCAGATATCTAGAAATTTTTGCAAATTTATTAAACAAGACAAACTGAAATATCACATGGTCATAAGTATTCAGACCCTTTGCTCAGACACTCATATTTAAGTCACATGCTGTCAATTTCCTTGTGATTCTCCTTGAGATGGTTCTACTCTTTCATTGGAGTCCAGTTGTGTTCAATTAAAATGATAGGACTTGATTTGGAAGGCCACACATCTGTCTATATAAGACCTCACAGCTCACAGTGCATGTCACACCAAATGAAAATCACTAGGTCAAAGGAACTGCCCAAGGAGCTTCAAGAAAGAATTGTGGGGAGGCACAGATCTGGCCAAGGTTACAAAAGAATTTCTGCAGTACTCAAGGTTTCTAAGAGCACAGTGGCCTCCGTAATCCTCAAATGGAAGAAGTGTTAGACCACTACAACTCTTCCTAGACCTGGCCATCCAGCCAAACTGAGCATTTGTGGGAGAATAGCCTTGGTGAGAGAGGTAAAAAAGAACCCCAAGATCACTGTGGCTGAGCTCCAGAAATGCAGTAGGGAGATGGGAGAAAGTTCCACAAAGTTAACTATCACTGCAACCCTCCACCAGTCGTGCCTTTATGGCAGAGTGGCCCGATGGAAGCCTCTCCCCAGTGCAAGACATATGAAAGCCTGTATACAGTTTGCAAAAAAAAAACAAGTGAAAGACTCCCACACTATGAGAAATAAGATTCTCTGGTCTGATGAGATGAAGATACAACTTTTTGGTGATAATTGTAAGCGGTATTTGTGGAGAAAACCAGGCATTGCTCATCACCTACCCAATACAATCCCAACAGTGAAACATGGTGGTGGCAGCATCTTGCTATGGTTGTGTTTTTCAGCTGCAAGGACAAGACAAGTGATTCCAATTGAAGGAAAGATGAATGTGGCCAAGTACAGAGATATCCTGGAAGAAAACCTCTTCCAGAGTGCTCTGGACCTCATATTTCACTGAAGGTTCACTTTCCAACAAGACAATGACCCTAAGCATACAGCTAAAATAACAAAGCAGTGGCTTTAGAACAACTCTGTGACTATTCTTGAATGGCCCAGCCAGAGCCCTGACCTAAACCCAATTGAGCATCTCTAGAGAGAACTGAAAATGGCGTCCACCAACGTTCACCATCCAACCTGACGGAACTGGAGAGGATCTGCAAGGAAGAATAGCAGAGGATCCCCAATTCCAGGGGTGAAAAACGTGTTGCATCATTCCCAAGAAGACTCATGGCTGTACTAGCTCAAAAGGGTGCTACTACTCAATACTGAGAAAAGGGACTGAATACTTATGACCATGTGATATAATAGTTTTTTTTTAGTTAATAAATTTGCAAAAGTGTCTACATTTCTGTGTTTTTTTCTGTCAAGATGAGGAGCAGAGTGTACAATAATGAGAAAAAAATTGAACTTTTTTGAATCGCCAATTTTGCCAAATTTGACAGCTTCACCAAATTCCCCCAAAAATGAATTTCAAATTGATTCACCCATCTCTATTCATGACAGATAATGTTTGAGTGCCCCCAAAAAAATAAAACTACTACAAAAGTCCACAAACATATCACTAAGGCATCATAGTGAGTGGCTCAGCTCAGCTACATCTAGAGAAAAAAAAGACATGGAAGCTAAAAAGAAGCTTATAAAAAAGAGATGCAAGCTAAGATGAAGCTAAAGAAAAAGAGATGGAAGGTAAAAAGAAGCTAAAGAAAAATATGGAAGGTAAAAAGAAGCTAAAGAAAAAGATGGAAGGTAAAAAGAAGCTTAAAAAAAGAGATAGAAGCTAAGGAGAAAGAGATGGAAGGTAAAAAGAAGCTAAAGAAAAAGAGATGGAAGGTAAAAAGAAGCTAAAGAAAAAGAGATGGAAGGTAAAAAGAAGCTAAAGAAAAATATGGAAGGTAAAAAGAAGCTAAAGAAAAAGATGGAAGGTAAAAAGAAGCTTAAAAAAAGAGATAGAAGCTAAGGAGAAAGAGATGGAAGGTAAAAAGAAGCTAAAGAAAAAGAGATGGAAGGTAAAAAGAAGCTAAAGAAAAAGAGATGGAAGGTAAAAAGAAGCTAAAGAAAAATATGGAAGGTAAAAAGAAGCTAAAGAAAAAGATGGAAGGTAAAAAGAAGCTTAAAAAAGAGAAGCTAAAGAAAAAGAGACGGAAGGTAAAAAGAAGCTTAAAAAAGAGAAGCTAAAGAAAAAGAGATGGAGGGTAAAAAGAAGCTTAAAAAAAGATGGAAGGTAAAAATAAGCTTAAAAAACAGATAGAAGCTAAAGAAGAAGAGATGGAAGGTAAAAAGAAGCTAAAAAAAGATGGAAGGTAAAACGAAGCTTAGAAAAGAGATAGAAGCTAAAGAAAAAGAGATGGAAGGTAAAAATAAGCTTAAAAATGAGGTAGAATCTAAAAAGAAGCTAAAGAAAATGAGATGGAAGGTAACAAGAAGCTAAAGAAAAAGATGGAAGGTAAAAAGGAGCTTAAAAAAGAGATAGAAACTAAAGAAAAAGAGATTAAAGGTAAAAAAAGCTTAAAAAAAGAGATAGAAGCTAAAGAAAAAGAGATGGAAGGTAAAAAAAAGCTTAAAAAAGAGATAGAAGCTAAAGAGAAGCTAAAGAAAAATATGGAAGGTAAAAAGAAGCTTAAAAAAGAGATAGAAGCTAAAAGAAGAGATGGAAGGTAAGAAAAAGCTTAAAAAAAAGAGATAGAAGCTATGAGGATTCAGTTGGTTGGAACATGAGTCAGACAGATCTGTGCAAAAACATTATTAGCATGCGCTGGATTTTAGCCGGAAAGAAAACAAAAAAAGAATAACTCAGAAATGATGAGGTTGTGGTTAGAATTATCCCTGGATGGATCTCATGTAGGTAAAGACTATACGTTATGATACTAATTAGATAAGTAACAGTCGCTCTTACTAATTCACATAGAGATGATGAAGATTAGACTTTATTACTTAGAAAAAAATAATATAATAATTACTGGGGGTTAAAGATGGCGTGGGGCATAAAAGATCTGAAAAAGAAATGCCGCCTTCTGCAGTGAAAACAATTAGTAACTCATCTGAGAGCTCAGAAAGCAATTTTCCTATATGGCCCTGACTAATTACAGCGGGATTGTGTTTATATTACACAGTGCGCGGGGTCAAGTGGTCTTACCTTAAATGAAATGGCTGTAAGTAAGCGGCTGTAAGTGCCACTTGTGGAAGAATCTCTCTGCTTTTTTTTTTTATTTGCATTAACATACAAACAATCAATACATGCTCATTTTCTTCCTATGCATCAGGCGACACTTCAGGGTGAAATTCTCCCTTACACAAGATACAAACTTTAGTCTTTTTACTGCTTCATGTCTAAGTGGCTTTTATAGGTTTAAAGTCAGAAAAAATTAGTTTTCGAGAGGTCAAATGTGTTTTCTCTGGAGACCAAAAAACAAAGCCATTACATTATCGTGAGCCTTGTTGTCAGTGTTTAAAGGCTCTGTTATAATTATAGTCTATATAAAATGGTATTTATTATGCTTACTTGTATATAGTGCCTTTATATTCTTTATATCCTTTATCATTACAATCCCCATTGGAGCTCTCTACCCTCATTCCTTGATGGAAGTAACCAGACGGCCTGGAGGAAACCCACACAAACATGTGGAGAACATACTAAGTCCTTCCGGACATTAATGGTGCCCACCACTGAGTTAAGGTTCTTCCCAGTAATTTTGTAAAGACATGTAAATGTGTGTTTATAGACTACCATGGCGCCTGGAGCTACATGGTAACATTGTCTACGACACCTGTCGTACCACCATGGTTTGCTTGTTACCGCTCCTACATCGCAATAAAGGGAAATAGGCTCACATTCTAACAATGTATCACTTAGTTTACTGGGTGCAGCAGTTGTGACACAATCAGAATTCTTAGATATAGCAAAGCCCAGAAAGCTAACCCCACCCACAGCACAGCTCTCTATGTACATTGTATGGTGACAGTAAGCTGCTAATGAGTGTGTAGTTGGACTAGCATTCATATGAGACCTAGTCCAGACACTAATAATTTCTTGCTGATAAATCACTCATTGTATAGAAACAACAACACAGCCTTATAAGTGACATATTTATGGAATCATTGTCTCAGCCCCTACTTCATGTTGTTAGATTACATAGCAAAAACTCTCCTGACAGATACTGTCACGGGTGTGTCATGGGGACAGACAGTCATGAGGTTTCTGGCAATAGAAGGTCACAGTGTTTGGCTGCTCAAAATGCTCCCTGACTGTTAGTAGTCATCATTGTACTAGGTAGCTTTTCTGCTGGATTTTCATCTATTCCCCATTAGGACCCAGGTGAGCTAAACGTCTGTCCAGCTGCTGATTATTAGTATTCCCCTTGCACTTAAATACTCCCATCTTCCCTGGACTGGTGCTGGTGATAATATTCAGTTAATTCAAGCTCTGGTTGCAAGCAGGTGGCTTGCACTCATTTGTGGTATAATTGCTGAAGCTTTGCTGAACTTCTGCCCGAGTCATCTGTGGATAAGTAGCTCATGCACTTTTCTCCCGTGTGTCCTCTTTGTGTATTCCTTTAGCATTTAGCGGGGTTGTTGAAGAGTTCATCCCATCTGTTCCCTATTTAGGGTCTGGCACTAAGGATACCTAGGGTCAGGTATCTGGCTCGGTGCATAGGTATGGAAGCTATTGTTGATGTGTTGGTGTTGAGGGACAACAGGGACCAGCGCTAGGTTTGGTCAGGGGTCACAATCTCCCCCTTCCCTAGACGCAGGGGTCACCTTACCTTACCTCTTGCCGCTTGCTTGGTGCTTCCCCATACTTAGTGTGACAAATACTCCTTAGGTAAGCTCTACATACAATGATAAAGCAAAATAAATGCTAAACTGTGAATGTGGCTCTAGAGTATCACTTGTACTATTCACATTGGATTAAAGTGGTTCTCCCCTTTCAGAAAACGTTTTCTGATGTGGACAGTTCATTGTGAAAAAACAAACTGTGCTTTACTGACCATGTTGGGGTCCATCCCTGTGTCTACAAGGCTACAGAGGTCTACATTACTTGGCTGCAGGGTGACATCGCATCACTGCAGCCAATCACTGAGCTAAGAAGCTCTGTTTGTGGGGATGACACAACCCACTGGGAACCGCTGAGCTCAGTGATTGAATGCAGTGGTATTAATATGAAGTCACCACTGTTTGATTTTTTTTTTTAGGGGGGGTTCCACCGAAAATCAAGCGAAAGATCATTCATTCAAAGATAGGTCGTAGATGATCTTTCTTTGAAAGAATATTTCCAGGTAGATCGGTCGTTCTTCGTCCAGGTATGGAGCAGAATGCTTGGTCGGGTTGACAGACTATCTGGAGTTAAATGATCGGCGTTATGATCGTTCATTAGTTGGAATTGTTTACAGCCTTCAACTAAAATCTGATATGTAAGGGAATATGTAAGTGTCCATTCATTCTGTAACTCAAGATAAATAAGCAATAAGTAATATGGTCTTAACCCCTTCATGCAGTGTTGGACTGAGCTGCTGACAGCCCACCAGTGACACTGGCTCTGGAGGCCCACAGTTCAGCTAGCCTCATTCACATTTATCTGTACTTCTATGTAACTATGCACTAGGTAGTTTGTTGAGTATATGATGTTTCTTTTTTTTGTACATAGTGAATAATGTAATGGGGCCAAATACTGCTCATATGGAGGGTAAGTGGCTCACTTGAGCACAGGGGTAGAGTTGAGCGGATCGGTGATAATCCGGGTCCGGCGGATTCGGATCGGGTTGCCGCCGAAGTCTAGATCCGATCCGGAATCCGCGGCCATACAAATCAATGGGGAATGGGAGAGAGGGAGAGAGGGAAGGAGAGAGAGAGAGAGAGAGGGAGAGAGAGAGAGAGAGAGAGAGAGAGAGAGAGAGAAAAGAAAAAAAAAACGGATCCGGATCGTGCACCCCGAATCCCGGGCACTGGTCAGACTCGGATTGGGCTCTCAAACCGTGCGGATCCGGATTTTGCGGATCCGGGTTCGCTCAACACTACACAGGGGCCCACCAGGGAATTCATCTGTTCTCCTGTGGGCCAGTCCAAACTTGCCTTCATGAGACAACCTATTTATTTCTTTTTCATTTTTACCTCTGCTTTTCAGAGGCTTTAAACTTTTTACTTTAGAATTAAAGTAGCCGTTGATTGTGGCGATCAGTGGGTGAAATGTCTGATATCAGAGGTTCTCTAATCTCTCAACTGTCCCAGTAGGTGCTGAGCTGTCATTAGGGAACACCAAATGGATTTCACTCGTCCCCTACTTTTCTAGATGAAGATCACACTGATTTTTTTTACGCAAATGTGAGCGTATATCAGTGATCATTAATAGGACACCAAGATTGAGACATGCTTTAAATTCCAATTTTATGGAGTTCAGTGATTTTCCATTTTTTAGAAAACTCCTGTACCCAAAAAAACAAGCTGTGCATTATGCGAGCGTCGCACGGTATGATCTATCGTGCGATTGCACGAGCGATCGTACCCGCCCCCGTCGTTTGTGCATCACAGGCAATTAGTTGCCCGTGGCGTACAAAGTCATTAAACCCCCGTCACACGTACTTACCTGCTGAGTGATGTCGCTGTGGGCGGCGAACATCCACTTCCTGAAGGGGGAGGGACGTTCAGCTTCACAGCAACGTCACACAGCGGCCGGCCAATAGAAGCGGAGGGACGGAGATGAGCGGGACGTAAACATCCCGCCCACCTCCTTCCTTCCGCATTGCCAGCGGGAGCCGCGGGACGCAGCTAAGCTGTGTTCATCGTTCCCGGGGTTTCACACGGAGTGATGTGTGCTGCCTCGGGTACGATGAACAACCGGCGCCATTAAAAATAAACAATTTTTTAAAAATAAGCGACGAGTACACGACTCACGATTTGTGAGCAATTCTGCGTCGCTCGGAGGTGTCACACGAGACGACGTCACAAGTGATGACGGATGTGCGTCATGAAAACCGTGACCCCGACGATGCATCGCGCGATAGCTCACCTCGTGTGACGCCCGCATAACTCTTGTCCCCCTCCGCGTGCAGCACTGAGTTTCTGCTGCTGCTCCCAGTGTCTGTTATGGTCCTCAGCGCTGATGTCACATGCACAGTGTTGTAGCCAATCATTGAGCTCGGTAGCTCTGCTCAAGTAGACGGCACAAGCCGCTCGGAAGCGCTCAGCTCACTAATTCACTTGTCAATGTGACGTTAGCACTGCAGACAATAACAGATACTAGAAGCAGCGGTGGTCACTCAATGCCGGACTCATGATTCATTAACTCCTTTATGACCGATGACGTATATTTACATCATGAGTCCGTCTCCCTGTCTTTGATGCGGGCTCACATGCTGATCCCACATTTTTCCATGCATTTGATGGCTGATTTAATCAGCCACCATGTGCCTCAAATAGCCGCGGATGAATCCAAGATCCGCTGTTACCCAGTTAAACGCTGCCGTCAGTCAGACAGCGGCATTTACCACTGGCAAACAGGAAGTGTGTCATTGATCCCGCCCCTTGGCACCCATGGAGAGTGAGTAAAGTACAGCTTTTTTTTTTTATATAACAGGAAAAGTGTTTTAATCAGCTTATTTGACTGTTTATTGAAAGAAGCCTTCATAGTTGTTCTCTGAAAAGATTTCAGATTCCCCAACTCTCACTTTGATAGAGATTTGATTGGAAGAGATTTCGTTAAGCAACAGCGCCACTCTGGTTCACAGGCTATGTCCGGTATTACAATTAAACTCCTTGAACTTGAATAGGATTTGCAGTGAAGCAATACCAGGCTCAACGATGGTGGCACTAGGGGTGGACATGTCATTGGTGCAACAGCAGGCTAAGAGGTAAGGGGGCTCATTGTGCTTTTTGATGAGCTTTTGGGCTGCAAAGGGCCCATATACATTGGGTTCTTTTCTCTATGTGTCCACCAGTGGGTACGTGTTAAGGGGGTTTTACATACGATATCGCTAACAATATGTTGTCGGTATCACGGAATTCGTGACGCACATCCGGCATCGTTAGCGACATCGTTGCATGTGACACCTATGAGCGAGTGTTAACGATCAAAATTACTCACCTAATCGTTGATCGTTAACACGTTGTTCATTTCCAAAATATCGTTGCTGGTGCAGGATGCAGGTTGTTCGTCGTTCCTGAGGCAGCACCCATCACTACGTGTGACACCCCAGGAACGACGAACAACAACATATCTGCATCCTCTGGCAACAAGGTGGGTGTGTCGTTAATGCGGCTGGTCTCCGCCCCTCGGCTTCTATTGGCGGACCGTTGTGTGACATCGCTGTGACGGCGAACGATCCTCCCCCTTAAAAAAAGGTTGTTCGCCGGCAACAGCGACGTCGCTAGGAAGGTAAGTATGTGTGACGGGTACTAGCGATTTTGCCCGTGATGCACAAACGACGGGGGTGGGTGCTTTCACGAGCGACATCGCTAGCGATGTTACTGCGTGTAAAGCAGCCTTAACAAACAAAAAATGACGAGAAGTCATAGATGGTGCAGAACCCGGCGATGTGAGAAATGACGGCTATTCTCTTTCATGCGGTATATGTGCCTATATAGCAGAATAATGGAGCTCTGAAATTTTCTGCGCAGATGTACACCCAGATTTCCCAGCATTATATCCACCGGTGAAGACGTATAGAGAACCCCAGCTTCACCCACCGTGGTACAACCCAGCGGGGTGGCTGCAGCATCCACAGCGCCTCTTGTTCTTCAGCACTGTACAAGCATCAAGACGGCCATAAAAAGCCGAGATCAGGGGTCATCGCAGCCTTTGTAGCATGAGGTTTTACATTTCAATGTCCTATACTTCCCACCAATCAGGAAAAATGCAACGCTGGTGAAATGAGGACAGCTTATCATTCTGGAGCCTGATGCAGGAAATGAGCTGGAAGGACAATAAACAATACGCTTTTCATAGGTGAAGCCTCCACATCAACAGTATTATGTGTATGGACAGGCTGCATTAACTGAAGGCTTTCTGGCAGGTGGCGGCTGTGGGAGACCATATGTAATAGGGAATTGCATTAACAGCAGCTCTGTGATACGTGCGGCGAACGGAATCGCTCCCATTACAAGCAAGAAAAATAAGAACGTAAAATAATAAATAATATATTAGTAAATAAGGTAAAATAAAACTAATTCCTCCCCTTTGGCTATCATAAAAGCCCCTGTATATACAAGATTTAGTACAGCACTCCCACATAGTAGTATGCATGAGGTGCCAAACCCATTATATTATACACCACATACTGTGGTCAGCATAAATAAGTACACCCCATCAAATTTGTCAGAAATTGTTTAGTTTTCTTTCAGAATAAACATTTTCTAGGAAAATCTGTCACGGGTATGACATGAAAACCAGGAATAGGGGTGCGTAGACTGGCCCTCAGATTAGGGATATTATGCTGTCCTTCATCCCAGAGGTACACCTGATAGTGGTGAGGTCTGGACCACCAACGTAGCCCTGACTCCTGTGTAGCCCTGATCTAAAACTCCCTCTCCCCCACTCCAAAGGAGGGCCTGGACAGGAGAAATGAACTCCACAAAATCAGCAGACAGGGGACAACCAAAGCTCGCTCACTGCATGCACACACAGGGGAGAAGAAAATAGGGACTCCCACATAGTAGTATGCATGAGGCGCCAAACCCATTATATCAAACGCCACATACTGTGGTCAGCATAAATAAGTACACCCCATCACATTTGTCAGAAAGTCTTTAGTTTTCTTTCAGAATAAACATTTTCTAGGAAAATCTGTCATGGGTATGACATAAAAAACAGGAATAGGGCTGCGTAGACTGGCCCTCAGATTAGGGATACTATGCTGTCCATCCCAGAGGTATACCTGATAGTGACGAGGTCTGGACCGTCAATGTAGTCCTGACTCCTGTGTAGCCCTGATCTAATACCCTCTCTCCCCTACTCCAAAGGAGGGCCTGGACAGTAGAAATGAACTCCACAAAAACCAGCAGACAGGAGACAACCAAATCTCGCTCACTGCGTGCACACACAGAGGAGAAGACAAAAGGGACTAGGGATACTATGCTGTCCCTCATCCCAGAGGTACGCCTGATGGTGGCGAAGTCTGGACCACCAATGTAGCCCTTACTCCTGTGTAGTCCTGATCTAATACTCCTTCTTCCCCACTCCAAAGGAGGACCTGGACAGGAGAAATGAACTCCACAAAAACCAACAGACAGGGGACAACCAAAGCTCGCTCACTGCATGCACACAAAGGGGAGAAGACAATAGGGACTAGAGATACTACGCTGTCCTTCAACCCAGAGGTACGCTTGATGGTGGCGAGGTCTGGACCACCAAAGTAGGCCTTACTCCTTTGTACTCTTGATCTAATACCCCCTCTCTCCCACTCTAGAGGAGGGTCATGATAGGAGAAATGAACCCCACGAAAACCAACTGACAGCAGACAACCGAAGCTCAAACTCACTGCATGCACACATAGGGGAGAAGACAATAAATGCTCAGTACAGGGAGGAAATAAACAAACGATAAGGATATTTCCATCGCATACCCAGTAGCATACAACTGTTCACCAATAACTGTATCAACATACAGAAGGACCGGTATTGCTGGAGCAAAAGCTAGAGCTATAATCGGGATATGAGGCTAAGTTCCACCATTTTTTATATTGCGAAGGCGGCTGTGATAGGTCATCATTAACTTGTGACCCCAGCAGCAATTTACCGGCCAGCAGGATTTATCTCCTGCTATACTGATGACTAGTAAGCACAAAATAGTTGGACGTTCGACTCTTGCGAGCAACTTAGAAGCCTCAGGTTGCCTGCCAGACTCTGCAATGTGAACAGAGCCTGAAGTCACCATAACACCTAGTGAGTGAGGGGCAGAACACCGCACGACAGATACCAAACTACAAAATAATCCCACAAATGTGGGCAATTGATTGCACACCAAGAAAAGTAATTTTCCTAACAAAATATTTCCTTACAATGTGCAAAAAATGAGTGCACCCCAATGAAATACTTAGGAGCAAAGCTAAAGTTTAGATGACAACATTCAATTAACGTAAATTCAAATCACAGGTAAACCTAATGATTCATTAACTCCTTTATGACCAAAGACGTATATTTACATCATGAGTCGCCTTCCTGCCTTTGATGCGGGCTCACACGCTGAGCCCGCATCTTTCCCTACACATGATGGCTGATTTAATCAGCCATCATATGCCATCTAATAGCCGCCGGTGAATCCGAGATCTGCCCAAAGCTGTTAACCAGTTAAATGCTGCATCCCCATCACTGGGAGTGCCGATGGATTGTCATGACAGCCGAGGCTCAGCTGCGAGGCAGCGTTCATAGGAGGTTGTGATTTCTGCTACACAGAACATACTGATGCTGACGTTGATGCTGATGGACTGCTCTGTTCAGCACAACTGATTGGATGATTGCAGCTTCAAGTCCCCTAATGGGGGTCTAGTAAGTACAATAAAAAGTGAAAAAGAAAAGGTTTTAAAATTTGCAAAAAAAAAATAAAAACACAAAAGATCAAATCACCCCCTTTTGCACCATTAAAAATAAATCAAATAAAAATAATAAATAGAAAATGCACATATTTGATATTACCGAGTTCATAAAACTCCGATCTATGAAAATCTAAAATAAATTATTTAGATTGGTCAATGGTGTAAGAAAAAAAAAATCTACAATTACATTTTTGGTAGCGGCACTTTGCAATAAAATGCAATGAAAGGTGATCAAAATATCATATCTACTCAAAAATTGTGTCAGTCAAAACATCAGCCCAGGGCACAAAAAATAAGCCATTACTTAGACCCAGTCCTTAAAAAATGAGAACGTTACAGGTCTCAGAAAATGGCACCAAATACAAAAAAAAATGTTTTTGACAAATTAACAAATTTGTTGCACCCCTTTAATAAAAAATAAACTAAACATGTTTGTAACCTCATGATGGTTGGGGAATCATACTGGGAGGTCAATTGTATAATATTTTGAATATGATAAAGAAATTAAAAAAAAAATTGTTGAATTTCACTTTTTTTTTTTTCAATTTTAACACATTTGAATTTTTTTTTTACCATTTTCCAATACAATATGTGGGAGAATTAATGGTGTAATTTTAAAGTACAACTCATGCCGCAATAATTTTTACTATTGATGAAAAAATAAAAAAGTTATGGCTCTTGGAAGGAGGAGAGGAAAAAACGAAAATGGAAAATGCCCTGGGGTGAAGCAGTTAAACAGGTGTCCAGCAGACAGTTGACTATAAAAGGTTGTTACTTAACTAAGAAAACCCCTTCCCATGTCATGATGTGAGCAATGGCACTGCATAGAAGAGAAATGTCACAGGACCTGAGAAAAAAAATGTCTTTACTCAAGAGAGGTTACAAGAATATCAGCAAAGCTTTACTTGTCAATCAAAATACTGCAGCAAAAGTCATACAAAAATATAACAAAGATGGAACTGCAGTAATCTCACAGTGATGTCCAGGCCGACTATTGAAGTTAATAGCTAAAGAGGAGTGTCTTCTGATGAGAAGAATTGAAGACAATCGACCTGCAAGTTCACTGCAGTTATCTAAAGAAATAGCCAAACTGGAGTGAGTGTTTCCCGTGGCCACATATGGCGCACACTGCAGAGGAATGGCATGCAGGAGTGTCATCTACAAAGGAAGCCTCTCATAAAGCTCATGTACATAGAAGCCACCTACAAATTGCCAGGGTCCATGCTAAAAAAATATGAAGACTACCTTAACTCTATTCTCTGGAGTCATGAGACAAAGATAAATGTTTTTGCAATTGATGGCTTCAAAACTGTATGGTGAGGAGTAAAATGAAAAATACATGGTGCCTAAAGTGAAGCATGGTGGTGTCCGTGTCCTTATGTGGGGCTGCATGATCACTGATGGTCTCAGGGGTGTTTGGAGCTACATTTCATTGATAGTATCGTGAATTCACAGATGTACTGCTCTGTAATGAAAGAGAAGATTCTCCCATCACTCTGTGCCCTTGGTAGACATGCACTTTTCCAACATAATGCATGGGTAGTTCACATTTGGGGCCTTTTTTTTTCACCACTCCAGTTTTGTTTTCTTTTTTTTTTATTTTGGTCTTTAATCCCTTTGCTAGAAATCACTTATGTAAGTGTAAGGCTGGGACCACACATGCGTATGGCATTCAATGCAAGTCCATTGGATGCGATATGCCAATGACCCCCAGCTCCCGCTGTGCTGCGAGTGTGAGCTGAGTGTTATGCCACTGTGATCTGATCCTGCGATCGGATCACAGCTGTTTAGGAGAGGGAGAGAATATTCTCCCTATCTCCTCCACTGCCAGATGATGCGATTATCGCACTGCACTCTGGTGTCATCCGAGTGCAGTGCGATGTTTCACTCGCACCCATAGACTTGTATGGGTGCGAATGAATATGGATCGCATTCCACCCGCAGCATGCTGCAACTGTTTTCTTGGTCTAATTAGGGCTGAGAAAATAATCGCAGATGGGAACTGCCCCATAGAGTAAGGCAGGCTTTACATGCTGTGACAATGCTAACATCGGCTAGCGATATCGCGTGCGATAGCACCGCCCCCGTCGGTGGCACAATATGTGGTGATCGCTGCCGTAGCAAACATTATCGCTAAGGAAGCGTCACACGCACATACCTGTGCAGCGACGTCGCTGTGACCGGCGAGCCGCCTCCTTTCTAAGGGGGCGGTTCATTCAGCGTCAAAGCGACGTCACAGCAGCGTCACTGAACCGCCGCCCAATAGAAAAGGAAGGGAGGAGATGAGCGGCCAGAACATGCCGCCCACCTCCTTCCTTCCTCCTTTTCCGGTGGATGCAGGTAAGGAGATGTTTGTCGTTCCAGCGGTGTCACACATAGCGATGTGTGCTGCCGCAGGAGCGACAAACAACATCGTACCTGCAGCAGCAACGATAATTGGGAATAGGGAGCATGTCACCAATGAGCGATTTTGAACATCTTTGGGACGATTCAAAATCGCTCATAGGTGCCACACACAACGACATCGCTAATGCGGCCGGATGTGCGTCACAAATTCCGTGACCCCAACGAGATCGCTTTAGCGATATCGTAGCGTGAAAAGCCACCCTTACAGGGGTCCAAGTGGAATGCGATTTTTTATCGCATTCCACTCAGGCCATTTTACTCGCCGTGTCTCCTAGCCCTAAGTTTTCACCAATCAACGTCTTCATCTTGTCCTGCTCCGGTCACTACTGCACCTCATAAACGCTTCACTGTGCCTCCCGGAAGTCACTTTTCTCAATCCAAGTCTATGGGATTCAGAACCACCTACAGAACCTCAATCTGAATTCCTGTGGACTGGCACTGAGAAGGTTTTAAAAAGTAACCTCCACTTTACACATCAACTTCTGCGTGATTTGGCTGCTCACAACTGCAGTCAAGTGGGGGCTGAAATCAAATGAAGATGGCTACCGGGGAGTATATATAACTACATACAAAAGTGTTCCCTAACAAAAGATTTAAAAAAAAAAAATTTTATTCTCCAATATCGAGCAATATTGTTTGACAAATGAAGGAAATATGTGACTATTTTTCACTTTGTTTTCCTTTTTTTATGGCTATAAAGGAACCACTTACATTTTATATTTGTTTTCCTTTTGTATTACAATTATTTGTGTATATCAAACACATGGTTTTATTTTCAATGAGGGTAGCACCAGTAACAGTGATTTGGATTGGCAGCAGATTTATTTATTTATTTATTCACTGCTTTCTTTATACCTATTTATTTTTCACATTGCACCCTCCATTAACACATTAAAGACCATTGAGGGGCGACATTCCAACAATGACATACTTTTTTTTTATCTGATTTTGTCTGTAACTGGGACAGGCTTTTAGCCCCAGTTACAGTGGAAATTCAGCCTCTGGCTGCCTAGCAGAGCTAATTTGGTCTTCTAGGACCTAACATCTCTTACTACCTCCTTGCACCAAGCAATCACATGGGTCTAGAGGAAAAAGCACTGTCATTGCTTCCTATATATTGTATATGCAGCACTTGTTCAGCATTGTATAAACAGCGATAGAAAAGGCAGAGATGGTAATAAACCATCTCTGCCTTCTCTATGGGGATTCTGGCTGTGCCTGATAGCTGGATGTTGTGTAATGCGTGATGTCGTGGAGCTGCTATCCTCTACAACAATGTTTGGAAAGACACAAGCAATTATTGTCTATAGATGGTCCAAAAATGGTTAGTCTATTCTAATATTATTCTAATACTATTCTTCCTGAATTTGGGGTACATTTTTCGTTTCTGTTTCTGAGATATGGCTTCCAGTTTGCTGTACATAAATCTAGTCTGTTAAACCTTAGACAAAGTGGCGGCACCCTCAGCATTTCTTTGTCAGTGTTTTATTTATGGTCACGCCCAGTTGGCTATCCAGATTGACAAACAGGCAAAAGAGGCCATCTTTTCAGAGCAGAAAGATGTAGAAGCAACAATTAACAACACGAGATTCAGGAGAACAGCGCCATTTACACCAAATAGAACAATTACATAGAAGCGGCTAGTGACAGGTCTTCTTTATATATATTTTTTCATACCTATGTACCTTTTAGTGGATCCTGGTGCCATGCCCAGGGCAGTTCAATGGGGGGTTCTGGGGCATCTGCAGCCCCTGTTAGATTTCCCAGTTCTTCCTGTGGTCTGAGGTATCTCCCTTTTTTCTGCAAGACTATTTTTCTCCCTACATTCTTTTTTTTGTTTTTCAAAAGTCCTCCTTTTTGATCTGGGAAATATCCAACCCTTTCTCACAATGGAAATGACAAAAACCCTCACTGTGGCCCTGATCCACTCCCGCTTCAACTATTGTAACTCTGCTCTCTCCTCTACAGTCCATCCTTAATGCAGCAGTCAGGGTCACCTATCTGGCTAACCGCTACTCGGAAGCCTCTGCTCTGTGCCAGTCATTGCACTGGTTGCCCATATATCACAGGATCCAATTCAAACTGCTTGTTCTCACCCACAAAGCTCTCCACAGTGCGGCACCCCCTACATCTCCACCCTCTTCTCTGTCTATCACTCTACACGTTCTCTACGCTCTGCAAATGACTTTCGACTAACATCCGCACTAATTCAAACTTCCCACTCCCGGATCCAAGACTTCTCCCGAGCTGCACCAATCCTCTGGAACACTCTACCCCAAGAAGCTAGGACGAATCTCAACTTACTCAGCTTCAGACGCTCCCTAAAAACATATCTTTTTAGGACGGCCTATCACACTCCCTAGCCGAACTAAATTCACATAGTCCCTCCACAACTTCTCAGAACATAACCCCACGTCAAACTCCATGGCACCAAAATGCATCTCAAGGTTCAGGCCAATTGGTCCAGGAAGCCATTATCTATCCCCCATTTCCTTGAGATGGCTGAATTGTCATTGTAAATAAACACTTGTACCTTGCCCCCCCCCCCCCCATCTCATTGTAGATTGTAAGCTCTCACGAGCAGGGTTGTCTTTTTTTTTCCATACTCTTTTATTGTATTTTCTATAACTGTTACTTGTTTGTATATGATCCTCCTGAATTATAAAGTGCTGCGGAATATGTTGGCGCTATAGAAATAAAGATTTATTATTATTATTATTTCCCAGTTCTTCCTGTGGTCTGAGGTGTCTCCATTTTTTCTGCAAAACTATTTTTCTCCCTATATTCTTTTTTTTTGTTTTTCAGAAGTCCTCCTTTTTTTATCTGGGAAATAAATGTGCAGGAGCAAACCTACTATATTACTCCAGACAATGATGGACATAAACAGAAAAGGGCCCCTGTGTAAGAAAAATGTATGGGCCCTTTACAGCCCAAGAGCTCCTAAAAATGCAAAATTACACCTGCTTTGGAGGTAAAAAATGGTCCCCCTTATCTTTTGGTTGCACCATTGATATGCCTGGCCCTGGCTATAGAAACCATTCACCTGTTATCTAGCCACACATGAGTGCAACATTGTTGTCACATTATTTGACAGCCCTTAATATCTTACCTTTAAATAATATTTGGGCTCATTTATTTGTTTAATCAACATCTATTAAGATTTTTCTAGACAAATCCAAATAAGCAAATAAATATACGAATACGGAATTATCTGGATGAAAGTGTAAAACAAAATCCAAAATATTGTGCTCATTTTTAAATAAACAAAACCTTTTCAGCCTTTCATATGTATGAAAATCCTTAAAGAATAACTTATCACTTTTACGACTACGGAATATGCTAGAAGAATAAATAGATATTTTTCCGTCCTTTTTAGCAGAAGAATTGGTTGCAATGCTGCCACCTGGTGCCTATTGTTGATATTGCACATATTTGATAAACCGTTTTCGGAAGAGCGTGGTCACATCACGTGTTATATTTTAACCCTTCTGCAATGGTGAAAAATATACAAAATGATATGAGGTGATTTGTAGGTTCTGAATATGTTTAGATCATGCTTCAGTCATTAGGATCGTAAATAGAGACGTAAGAAAAGGTCGAGTCACTTACGATTTCTGCGGCCGGTCGTGTCCTCGGCGAAATATGAAAACATGATAGTGGGTACATGAATGTTAGCAGTGAGGCTTCCAGATGCTCAGGAGAAATATCCCCTTCTCAGCACATTCCTTCTTCAAACGCCACTTCTCAATTTGTCCACCAGATGGCAGTCATCTTCAAGTTCAGAAACTCGGAAGAACAATGGAGTCCTTTATTCTGGAAAGTTTAAGAAAATGGCCAGTTTTTAGACAGTGGAATAGATGTACAAGCCAGATATTAACTCTATAAGGGTTTCGGAAATACCCGGAACCATACGACAATGGCCGGTTCTACCGGTAGGGTTATTTTCTAGCCAGCGATTATCACCGGCGCCCCGATAGAAGGGTCGGGATCGAGTATTTTGACAAGTCTACATTACTCATGTTTGACTTCTGAGCCGGTTTCCCCAGAGAGACTTCTCAGAACCTCTAATTAGACATGCCTTCTACATTCCAGATCCTTCTGCCGATACCCAGATGTTGTCCTTCTCCCTAATAATCTCTGCGGTTTGCAGAAAATAGATGGACCCGATAAATGGGAGCGTTGAGCTCATTGCACTCAATTTTAAGTGAGCAGGGATACAGAATTAATTATAATAATAATTATTATTATCATCATTATCATCATTATTAATTTTATTATTATTATCAATATTATTATTATTATTATTTTACATTTTATTAAATGCCAGAATTTGTATCAACATGATTCATGTCTTGTGTGACAGCGCGGGTCGTCAGGTCACGTATGAGTGTGCAAAAACATGGATACTTAGGGCATTTTAAAGATAAATGTAGAGGTTTGTATGCATAAAATATGTAATACGCCCAGTGGCGCAGCTACGGGGGGTGCAGAGGTTACAGATGCACCTGGGTTTTGTTGCAGAAGGAAGCCCAAGGGTCCGGCAAAAGACACAATTATAAATAGCAAGAGATGTTATAAATGGGAGGGCGAGGGTGGGGGGTTAGTATCGGGACAGGAGTATCGAGCGACCACGGAGAGGTCCTAGGAGCTGTCAACATGAGAATAGTAAAGGCCCCTTCAGGAGGCACCTGAAACTGGGACGACACCGAGTCCTGATTATATTCCCACAATCTAGGTGAGAATAATCTTCCGTAACGTGGCTTAGGCTGTGATTATCCAAATATAGTTAAAAAAAAGTTCAAATATGGAGCTAAATTTTCAATGCCAAAGAAGACATTTTAATAACAATCAAATGGGCAAGCAGTAAGACAATAAATTCTTTACTGTGCAGGCAGTAAGACTATGGATTTTTTACTGTGCCACCAGAGAGACTATGGATTCTTTACTGTGCCAGCAGTGAGACAATAGATTCTTTACTGTGCAGGCAGTAAGATTATGGATTCTTTACTATGGCAACAGAGAGACCATGGATGTTTTACTGTGATATGATTCTTTACTGTGCTAGTATTGAAACTATAGATTCTTTACTGTGTCAGCAGTGAGACAATAGATTATTTACTGTGCCAGCATTGAGAGTATAGATTCTTTACTGTGCCAGCAATGAGACTATGTTTTTTTTTTACTGTGGAAGCAGTGAGACTATGGATTCTTTACAGTGGAAATAGTGAGACTATGGATTTTTAATTGTGCCAGCAGTAAGGCTATGAATTATTTATTGTGCAGGCAGTAAGACTATTGATTCTTTTCTGTGCCACCAGTGATACTATGGATTTTTTTCTGTACCAACAATAAAGGCTACTTTACACACTGCGATATCGGCCCTGATATCGCTAGTGTAGGTACCCGCCCCCATCTGTTGCGCGACACGGGAATATCGCTGCCCGTTCCGCACAACATCGCCCAGAGCCGTCACACATACTTACCTGTCCGGCGACGTCGCTGTGACCGGCGAAGTGGCGAACCTCCTCCTTTCTAAGGGGGCGGTCCGTGCGGCGTCACAGCGACGTCACTGAAGCGTCACTGAACCGCCGCCCAATAGCAGCGGAGGGGCGGAGATGAGCAGGACGTAACATCCCGCCCACCTCCTTCCTTCTGCATAGCAGCCGGGAGGCAGGTAAGGGGAGCTTCCTCGTTCCTGCGGTGTCACACGCAGCGATGTGTGCTGCCGCAGGAACGAGGAACAACTTCGTTACTGCTGCAGTAACGATTTTTAAGAATGGACCCCCATGTCGCCGATTAGTGATTTTGCACGTTTTTGCAACAATGCAAAATCGCTTATCAGTGTCACACGCAACGGCATCGCTAATGCGGCCGGATGTGCGTCACAAATTCCGTGACCCCAACGACTCCGCATTAGCGATGTCGCAGCGTGTAAAGCCCCCTTAAGTCTACGGATTTTCGTTATTGTGCTAGCATTGACATTATGGATTTTTTTACTGTCCCAGAAGTGAGTCTATGGATTTTTTACTGTGCCAGCAGTGAGACTAAGAATTCTCTACTGTGCCAGCAGTGAGACTATGCATTCTTTACTGTGCCAGCAGTGAGACTATGCATTCTTTACTGTGCCAGCAGTGAGACTATGCATTCTTTACTGTGCCAGCAGTGAGACTATGCATTCTTTACTGTGCCAGCAGTGAGACTATGCATTCTTTACTGTGCCAGCAGTGAGACTATGCATTCTTTACTGTGCCAGCAGTGAGACTATGCATTCTTTACTGTGCGAGCAATGAGACTATGAATTCTTTACTGTGCCTGCAGTGAGACTATGGATTCTTTACTGTGCAAGCAGTGAGATTATGGCTGCTTTATTGTGCCAACAGTAAAGGCCACTTTACACGCAATGACATCGCTAACTATATGGTACCCAGTGATCTGGAGGCTTCACAATGGCCTGAATGTTTAGAATATACCCCAGCCCATCACACCCTGCCGGCAGTTTGGTGTAAATCAAACACTGACAGGTTAGATAATTCACTGTACTACATAATTATATTATCTATCCAACTAGTAAGCTTTGGAAGAAAGAAGAAAAAAATATTTTTAATAAAAAAAAAACTATACAAAAACTAAATTCCAGTTTTAATAATAAAAAGGTGTATTTGTGGAAAAAAACAAACCTATACAAAAATAACAAATATCTGGTATTGCTGCATTCAAAATGACCCACACTATAAAATTGGATCATTATTTATAGGGTGACGCCATTTAAAACAAAAATAAAAACTATGCCTTGATATTTTCATTAAAGGAGTGGTCCAAAGGATTAAGAAATTTTTATCTAAATTCCAATCTATTTATTGCCCCAATCTAAATTAAGTTTATAATATGGCTGCACTAAAGATTCACTCTCCTTCCCACACTACAGTAACTACTATTGATTTTTTTTTCTCTACTTCATGTCTGATGACGCTTTGTTTAAGAATCCCAGTGCATGCTGGGATACTCCAACAAAGCGTCATCAGAGGCAGAGACCGCGGACACAGCCTCTGCTTCCTCCCTGAAATGAAGACTCATAAGTGATGATGTTTCATAGCCTGTGCTCGTCTCTGCACACCGTCATTGCACAATTTGCACCACAAGTAAAATAACTAAATAAATAAATTATACAAACTTAAAAAAAAGAAATTCTCCACTGAATATGAAAATAAATCATTATGAGTTTGGTATCACTGTAATCATACTGACCTGAAGAATCATGATTCAGAATAATTTTTACCACAGAATGGTGGGAAAAATCTTAATGGAATGGCATGTTTTTTACTTGGAGGGTTATTTTTGCCGTTTTTAATGTATGTTAAAATAAATGGTTTAATTCATAACTACAACTTTCCATGCAAATCACAAGCACTCATACCTCTATGTCACCCAAAAAAAAAAGTTAGAAATATTGGAAGAAATGGGAGTCACAAAAGTAAAAATTGGCTACGGAGGGAAGGCGTTAAAGCCTGGCGAAATTTTGTGTATGTTACTAAAATTCTACCCATACTGTATGTCTGTAGTTTATGTAAAAAAAAATTCATTTTTTTTGTCCCTGTGCAATACATCCAAAAGAGGGCTGAATAAAACATGGCATCAGTCACAAATGTCATTTAACCCCTGTAATTCCTTTAGCAGTATCTGGCTAGGTGAACGTTAGTAATATAGAAGAATTTATACAGACTGTACCTATGGTCATGATTTATAGGATGCCCCATCACTGACATCTGATTTGGTCCTTTTCAGTTACCACCTACAGTGCCTACAAGTAGTATTCAACCCCCTGCAGATTTAGCAGGTTTGAGAAGATGCAAATAAGTTAGAGCCTGCAAACTTCAAACAAGAGCAGGATTTATGAACAGATGCATAAATCTTACAAACCAACATGTTATGTTGCTCAGTTAAATTTTAATAAATTTTCAACATAAAAGTGTGGGTCAATTATTATTCCAGCCCTAGGTTTAATATTTTGTGGAATAACCCTTGTTTGCAATTACAGCTAATAATCGTCTTTTATAAGACCTGATCAGGCCGGCACAGGTCTCTGGAGTTATCTTGGCCCACTCCTCCATGCAGATCTTCTCCAAGTTATCTAGGTTCTTTGGGTGTCTCATGTGGACTTTAATCTTGAGCTCCTTCCACAAATTTTCAATTGGGTTAAGGTCAGGAGACTGACTAGGCCACTGCAACACCTTGATTTTTTCCCTCTTGAACCAGGCCTTGGTTTTCTTGGCTGTGTGCTTTGGGTCGTTGTCTTGTTGGAAGATGAAATGACGATCCATCTTAAGATCCTTGATGGAGGAGCGGAGGTTCTTGGCCAAAATCTCCAGGTAGGCCGTGCTATCCATCTTCCCATGGATGCGGACCAGATGGCCAGGCCCCTTGGCTGAGAAACAGCCCCACAGCATGATGCTTCCACCACCATGCTTGACTGTAGGGATGGTATTCTTGGGGTCGTATGCAGTGCCATCCAGTCTCCAAACGTCACGTGTGTGGTTGGCACCAAAGATCTCTATCTTGGTCTCATCAGACCAGAGAACCTTGAACCAGTCTGTCTCAGAGTCCTCCAAGTGATCATAAGATCTTCCCGGAGCTCCTTCCTTGTTGTCCTTGGGTTAACCTTGACTCTTCGGACAAGCCTGGTCTTGGCACGGGTGGAAACTTTCAAAGGCTGTCCAGGCCGTGGAAGGCTAACAGTAGTTCCATAAGCCTTCCACTTCCGGATGATGCTCCCAACAGTGGAGACAGGTAGGCCCAACTCCTTAGAAGTGGTTTTGTACCCCTTGCCAGCCTTGTGACCCTCCACGATCTTGTCTCTGATAGCCTTGGAATGCTCCTTTGTCTTTCCCATGTTGACCAAGTATGAGTGCTGTTCACAAGTTTGGGGAGGGTCTTAATTAGTCAGAGAAGGCTGGAAAAAGAGATAATTAATCCAAACATGTGAAGCTCATTGTTCTTTGTGCCTGAAATACTTCTTAATACTTTAGGGGAACCAAACAGAATTCTTGTGGTTTGAGGGGTTGAATAATAAATGACCCTCTAAATAAACTTTTCACAATTTAAAAAAAAAATAAAAAAAGAAATAACATTCTTTTTTGCTGCAGTGCATTTCACACTTCCAGGCTGATCTACAGTCCAAATGTCACAATGCCAAGTTAATTCCGAATGTGTAAACCTGCTAAATCTGCAGGGGGTTGAATACTACTTGTAGGCACTGTATATGTATTATAATAAATAGAGATGAGCCACCCCCCTAGAGTTCGAGTTCGGTTCAGTTCGTCGAACGGAGGAACGTTCTTGGAACGTTCAACGAACCCCTTCGAACCCCATTGAAAACAGGCATACACAAACACATAAAAACACATTATACATGGTCCCCGCGACGTGTCATGCACTCTGTCTCCCGACGCTTTTCCTTCCGATAATCGCTGCATTCTCCCAGTAACTAGCACTGATGAGAGGACATTCCGTGACGTCAAAATAGCATGTGATCAATCACGTCTGTATTATCTCATTGGCTACAGACTGGTCACATGGCTAAACGTCATGCTAGGTCCTGTCAGTGCATCTCTCTGGTACACGGTGCACATTTGTGCATCTCCGTGTACCGTGAAATGCTCTGGCACATGGTCGGCTTCCCCGTTCCTGCATGTGGGCGCTCTTTACAGAGTCAGCCCACATGCAGGGACTGGCTGCCACAGCCGGTAAATAGCGGCGCTGGGAATCATGTGATCTGAGATTGCCGTTGCTATAGTAACGGTGGCAGCGGTGACGTCACCGCTTAGAACCCGCAGCCTCTGCTCACACTCACTGAGTGATTAGATTGCATGGGGAGCAGCAGTGTCTTCCTCCCATGCAGTGTTGTCTGATGTAGCAGAGCTGCATGGGTTGAAGGAGAAAGAAGACAGAAGACCAGGATCGTGGAGGGATAAGAGGGAGTAATAAACATGGAGTCTCTAAGTGTGTCTGTGTATTTATTTCTATAAAAGTATTTCTTCTCTGTGTGGTGTCTTTTTTTTAACCATTTATTGGAGATTCTTAATGGCCGGGTCAAACTTGCCTGACATTAAGAATCTCTGGCTTAATACTAGCTAGTAAAACAAAGCTAGTATAAACCCATTATTACCCAGCAAGCCACCCGGCTTCAGGGCCGCTGGAAGAGTTGGATACAGCGCCAGATGATGGCGCTTCTATGAAAGCGCCATTTTCTGGGGCGGCTGCAGACTGCAATTATCAGCAGAGGGGCCCAGAGAGCTCGGGCCAACCTGTGCTGCGGATTCCAATCCCCAGCTGCCTAGTTGTACCTGGCTAGACACAAAAATGAGGCGAAGCCCATGTCGATTTTTTTTTTAATTATTTCATGAAATTCATGAAATAATTAAAAAAAGGGCTTCCCTATTTTTTTAGTTCCCAGCCGGGTACAAATAAGCCGCTGGGGGTTGGGGGAAGCCGTACCTGCCTGCTGTACCTGGCTAGCATACAAAAATATGGCGAAGCCCACGTCATTTTTTGGGGGGGCAAAAAACTCCTGCATACAGTCCTGGATGGAGAATGCTGAGCCTTGTAGTTCTGCAGCTGCTGTCCGCTCTCTTGCATACACTAGTGAATGGAGCATGCTGAGCCTTGTAGTTCTGCAGCTGCTGACTGCTCTCTTGCATACACTAGTGAATGGAGCATGCCGAGCCTTGTATTTCTGCAGCTGCTGTCTGCTCTCCTCCATACAGACAGACAGCAGACAGTAGCTGCAGAACTACAAGGCTCAGCATACTCCATCCAGGACTGTATGCAGGAATTTTTTGCCCCCCCCAAAAAAAAATGATGTGGGCTTTGCCATGTTTTTGTATGCTTGCCAGGTACAGCAGGCAACTATGGGCTGCCCTAAACCCCCCCCTCCACTGTAATCCTGGGTCAAGGGTCCCATGCCGTCCAATGCGGATCCAATATCATCTGATCGGTTTGCTGGAAGGCAAAGTGATCAGATGATGTGTCAGGTTCAAGGGCCTGAATCACATGACACAGCAGCTGATTGTATAGACGGCTTTTATACAATCAGCTGATGCATCAGTGCAAAAAAAAACAAAAACGACACACTTCTGTGCAGACTCCTGTCCGACAGCAGCAGCTGATAGTTTAGCCGGCCGGGCGGTAAAAAGCCGGCCTCACCACTCGATTTTTAGTGTCAGCTGATTCCATCAGGTGACCACATCAGCTGATCATCGCCAGGTCTGAGAGAGAGAAAAGAGAGAGAAGACAGAGAGGGGGAGAGAAAAGAGAGAGAAAAGAGAAGAGAGAGGGAGAGAGAGAGAAGAGAGAGAAGAGGAGAGAAGAGAGAGAGAAGAAGAGAGGAGATAGAGAGAAAGAGAGACAAAGAGAGAGAAAGAGAGAGAGAACAAGAGGAGAGAGAACAAGAGAGAGAGAAAAGAGAGGAGAGAAGATAGAGGAGAGAGAGAAAGAAAGAGTGAAAGAGAGAAAAAGAGAGAGCAAGAGAGAGTGAGAGAAAGAGAGAGAGAACAAGAGAGAGAACAAGAGAGAGAAAGAGAGAAGAGAGAGAGAAGAGAGGAGAGAGAGAGGCGAGAGCAATGCAGCCTCATTCCGTGAACTGCTCAGATTTTAGAGGTGTGGCCCGCAGCTCACAGCTGATGTTCGGCTCCTACCCTCAGTGCATAATTAAATTAAATTCTAAATATAAATAAATAATAATTATAATTTAAAATTAAAAATAAATTAAATTCTTTACCGGGGCGGCCGAGACTTGAACTCGTGAACTAATGCTTCCCAGGCAGTATCTCTAACCATTGAGCCACTGCCTCTAATGGGAAACATAGGCAGATTTGGTAATCTTGACATCTGCATTGCAGAGTGAAGTCTCCAGTGACAGCGCGGCTCACTTCAGGTTCTGCGTGGAGAGGACACAGAACGCTCGTGTTCTACGGGGCTCCCTATCATCTTCATGTAGCAGAGCTGACCTTGTCGTGTGGATTACTTCGGACCTGGATTGTTGTTTGGGGATTAATAAAGAGGTAAATGAGGGGGGTTTTTGTCTTTTATTCCAAATAAAGGATTTTTCGTTGCGTGTGTTTCTTTATTTTAACTTACAGGTTAATCATGGGAGGTGTCTCGGGGAGACGCTTGTCATGATTAACCCCATTATTACCCCGATTGCCACCGCACCAGGGCAATTCGGGATGTGCTGGGTAGAGTCCCGGGACTGCTGCATCTAATGGATGCAATTCCGGGCGGCTGCTGGGTGATATTGTTAGGGTGGTGGGCTCCCCATAACGTGGCGCTCCCCATCCTGACAATACCAGCCTCCAGCCATGTGGCTTTATCCTGGCTGGTATCAAAATTGGGGGGACCGCATTTTTTTTTTATTATTATTATTTATTTATTTATTTTACTGCACGATATAGACCCGCCCGCCGGCGGCTGTGATTGGTTGCAGTGAGACAGCTGTCACTCATCGTAGGGGCATGTCTGACTGCAACCAATCATGGGCGCCGGTGGGCGGGGAAGGTATGGAATACCTTGAATAATGAAGTGGCAGCCATTTACAAAAGAGGAAAAGCCGCCAGAGATTTGTGACAGCCGTGCAGCAAGGAGCCCATGATCGGTGAGTAGGAAAGAGAGAGGGATTTTGCTGGGGACGCAGGACGCATGCAGATACGAAACGTGCGCACATACTTACTGTGAAAAGCCATGCTTTTGGTGATCGAACCGTTCTTGAACGTAACTTGAACTGCCGAACTTTAAGCAAATCGTTCGAGTTCGTTGAACGACTCGAACACCCCCCAAAATCACTCGAACATGAAATTGGCGATCTGTTCGACTCGAACATCGCTCATTCCTAATAATAAAGTGGTCTGTGGACTGTACCATTCTACTATGTACACAGGGGTCAACTGTTCCTATAGAAAAAAGATATGTGAACAAAATATTAACCTCTTCACGAAAAGGGGCCAATTTCCATTTTTCATTTTTTTTCCTTCCCTTCTTCCCAGATCCATATTTTTTTTTTCTGCCCATATAGACATATAAGAGATTGTATTTTGCTAGCAGAGTTGTACTTTTGAATGAATCCATACATTTTACCACATAGTGTACTGAAAAATTCTGCAAAAATTCCAAATGAGACGAAATTGTGAAAAAAACACATATAATATGTGTGGGGGGGAGATTATACAGAGGAGCACTGTGTGGGGGAATATTATACAGAGTGGCAGTGTGTGTGAAGAGGATATTATACAGAGTGGTATGGGGTCTAGCAATTTGTTTTTACCGTGTATAACATGTCCAGTTTTCTTACTATTTAAAGGGGGAGAAATCATACGTTCATCCCAAAAAATTTGGGGAGTCGTGTTGCCATTTTCCAAGACACATAATGTTTAATGTTTCAGTCGATAGAGCTGTGTGATGGCTTATTTTTTGTGAGGTGAAACAACATTTTAATTGATACCATTTTGGGAGAGATAAAATGTTTTGATCACTTGTTACAGCATTTTTTTGTGGTATTTTAGCAACCAAAAAAATGTGATTTTGGTATTCTTGAATTACTTTTTGTTTGCAGTGTTTACCGATAAGGTTAATTATTTTATATTTTGATGGATCTGACTTCTCTGAACTTGTCAATACCACAAGCAGGATTTCAAAGGAGCGCTGCTATGACAAGCACCGAGGTCTTCAGCGATTCACAAGCTCGCCCCATGCCGCCACGTGTTAAATCTCACTGTAAGGGGTACTTTGCACGCTGCGACATCGCTAGCCGATTGTAGCGATGCCGAGTGCGATAGTCCGCGCCCCCGTCGCAGAGGCGATATCTTGTGATAGCTGCCGTAGCGAACATTATCGCTACGGCAGCTTCACACGGACTTACCTGCCCTGCGACGTCACTCTGGCTGGCGACCTAAGGGGGCGGGTCGTGCGGCGTCACAGCAATGTCACATGGCAGACGGCCAATAGAAGCGGAGGGGCGGAGATGAACAGGACGTAAATATCCCGCCCACCTCCTTCCTTCCTCATTGCAGGCGGGTCGCAGGTAAGGAGATGTTCCTCGCTCCTGCGGCTTCATACACAGCGATTACCTATTTACGACGCTTTTGCGATTGTTTATCGGTGCATCTAGGCTTTACACGTTGCGACGCCATTACCGGCGCCGGATATGCGTCACTTTCGATTTGACCCCGACGAGATCGCAGTAGCGATGTCGCAACGCGCAAAGTACCCCTAAGAGTCTGCTCCACCTATTGTAATACACAGCTATTACATGCCGAATATGGAGAGAGCTCACCCCGTGAGTCGGCTCTATACGCCCACTTCATGAACGGCACATTTTATGAAAGGGTTAAAGGAAACCTGTCAGGAGGATCATCCCTACTAAGCCGTTTGTGAAGCAGATCATAGAAATTTGTATAAAATGATACCTAAATATCTGCAATCCGATATCTTGTTCCAAAGAAATCCACATCTTTGTTAATATGTAAAGGAGACACTAAAATCTATGGGCCGTATGCTGGTCTCCCTGAGAATCTGCCTCCCGAGTATATATTAAATAAAAAGAGGCATTACCAGTGTGAGACATGTAATGACTGACAGTACTCTCCAGAGCTACATGTCTCATAATGAAAACACCTCCTTTCATTTATGATTTTGTAATGTAAGGCTGTAATGCTGCTGTAATACTGATTACATTATACAGTACCCTTGGTGGTTATATATTTTCCCTCTTTTTTGCACTGTTTAGGCTGTGTGCTTCCCATTATTTCTCATTACTATATATTTTCCACACTGTGGAGGCCTTAAACCTCCTACTTCACGAGGAGGTGAAACCTTATCTTGCATGCAAAATGCTGAGTGTATCCTGTTCTGTGAGCTGCATTTACTGTCTTTAAAGGGTTTTTCCCATCTCCCCGAAACTATCCTATTATGTAGTAGGTGCAATAATAATAATAATAATAATAATAATAATAATAATATTAGCAAATGCCTCCAATTAGAAATGTTGCATAGTTCTTCTCATGTGCAGAGCATTGCAGGACCTTAGGTATCCATGGTTACGATGACACATATAGTCACAGTTAGATAGTTAATTGCTAGTAGCCATAATCATGGATACCTAAGGTCCTGCAATGCCCTGAACATGTGACAGTTAATCAGGAGAACTATACTACATTTCTAATTGGAGGTATTTGCTAACATTAATATTATACCTGCTATATATTGGGATAGGATGTTGGAGATGGGAATACCCCTTTAAGTGTATGCTTTTTTTTTCTTCAGTAAAGAAGTTTTAAGTTTCCAAGTTCACTGTCTGTTTGGTTGCTGCGAATTGCACTAACACTAGGGGCACTACAACACCTGCACCTAGACACCACCTCTAAAGCAGCATCTCCGAGCAAGGGGACATATACCATCATCGTAAGTTCAGCCTCTTGCTGTTGACATTTGTTGTGAACACAAGGGAAATGTTTAGGGGTCAAGGAGCCCAATATAGCTAACATGACATTACCTACTATCTGCTATTAGTGGAACTACATGTCAAAGTCTCTGCAACATCTGGAACCGCCCCCCGTGCTTCACCACACCTACCACTGCAGGCAACAGGTACTACATTATCAGTACTCAGGGTGGTATCACTGTGTTTCCTGTGGATGTGCCTGTACGGCAGTGAGATGTGTGTATCACACATCAGAAATGCACAGTGGAACTTGTGTAAATGAATGTCGCCATCTGCTGGCCTGAGATACAAGAGTAGGAACTAAGAAAAATTACACAGGAACTGAAACAAGAGAATCGATTACTGGAGGAGTATTGAGTGGGCATGGACAAGGATATCTGCTGCAGTTAGAAAATATAGTCGGGGGGGGGGAGTCACCATCTTGACTTGTGTCAGGTCACTTGTGCAGTGGGACCTGAATTGGCTTAAAGCCACTTTTAGCTTTTAAAAAAGGTCTGGATGATTTCCTCAGTACACACAACATTGTCGGTTATAAATGACTTAATGACCAAATGTATAATTGGTGGAGGAAGATTGAACTAGATTGACTGAGGTATTTTATCAATCTATGTAACTATGTAGCTATGTTAAGGGACGGTGAGGACAGCAGATGAGATCCTCAGCCCCAACCAAGAAACCCGATTAAAGGACTGGAGAACAGCACACGTACTACGACAGGACAAGGTAAGTGGCTAAAAACAGGAGGCCTAATTAATTGTACTTCAGCACTCAGGAGAGCAGTGAAGCCAAGAAAGACCCATTTTAAAAAAAGTTAGTGCTCAGGATAGTAGCCTGGCCAGGAAGGTCCAATTAAGGGGATGATAACACACAGGAGAGCAGTGAGGCTAGGACGGCCTAGTCAAAGAGACGTTAACATTCAGGACAGCAGCTAGGCCAGGAAGGTTCAGATAAAAGGGGTGTTAACACTCAGGAGAGCAAAGAGGCTAGAGCAGCCTAATTAAAAAGAAAGTCAACTGTGTGAGCTGAAGGGCCAAGTGGGCTAATGAAAGGGAATATCAACCAAGTGAGTTGATGGGCCAGGAGGCTTAATTAAAGGGAAAGTCAACAGTCAAGAAAGCTGAAGGCCAGGAGGTCTAGATAAAGGTGTGGAAGGGACTTGAGTTCTAAAGGTAGGTACCGTCACACTAAGGGTACCTTCACACTTTAGCGATGCAGCAGCGATCCGACCAGCGATCTGACCTGGTCAGGATCGCTGCTGCATCGCTACATGGTCGCTGGTGAGCTGTCAAACAGGCAGATCTCACCAGCGACCAGTGACCAGCCCCCAGCCAGCAGCGACGTGCAAGCGACGCTGCGCTTGCACGGAGCCGGCGTCTGGAAGCTGCGGACACTGGTAACTAAGGTAAACATCGGGTATGGTTACCCGATGTTTACATTAGTTACCAGCGCACACCGCTTAGCTTAGCGCTGGCTCCTTGCTCTCCTAGCTACAGTACACATCAGGTTAATTAACCCGATGTGTAATGCAGCTATATGGGCAGAGAGCAGGGAGCCGCGCACACTGCTTAGCGCTGGCTCCTTGCTCTCCTAGCTACAGTACACATCAGGTTAATTAACCCGATGTGTACAGCAGCTACATGTGCAGAGAGCCGGAGCCGGCAGCACAGGCAGCGTGAGAGCTGCGGAGGCTGGTAACTAAGGTAAATATCGGGTAACCACCTTGGTTACCCGATGTTTATCTTGGTTACAGCTTACCGCAGCTGACAGACGCCGGCTCCTGCTCCCTGCTCGCTTCATTTGTCACTCTCTCGCTGTCACACACAGCGATCTGTGTGTCACAGTGGGAGAGCACCTTTGAAGAAAACGAACCAGGGCTGTGTGTAACGAGCAGCGATCTCGCAGCAGGGGCCAGATCGCTGCTCAGTGTCACACACAGCGAGATCGCTAATGAGGTCACTGCTGCGTCACAAAAAGCGTGACTCAGCAGCGATCTCGGCAGCGAGCTCGCTGTGTGTGAAGCATCCCTTAGCAACATCGCTAGCAACATCGCTGCTGAGGCACAACTTGCTAGCGATGTTGCTGTGTGTGACATCCAGCAACAACCTGGCCCCTGCTGTGAGGTCGTTGGTTGTTGCTGAATGTCCTGGACCATATTTTAGTTGTTGCTTTCCCGCTGTGAAGCGCACATCACTGTGTGTGACAGCGAGAGAGCAACAACTGAATGTGCAGTGAGCAGGGAGCCGGCTTCTGCAGACGCTGGTAACTACGGTAAATATCGGGTAACTAAGAAGCCCTTTCCTTGGTTACCCGATATTTACCTTCGTTACCAGCGTCCGCCGCTCTCAGCTGTCAGTGCCGGCTCCCTGCTCCCTGCACACGTAGCTGGAGTACACATCGGGTAATTAACCCGATGTGTACTGTGGCTAGGTGTGCAGGGAACAGGGAGCCGGCACTGGCAGTATGAGAGCGGAGGAAAGGGCTTCTTAGTTACCCGATATTTACCGTGGTTACCAGCGTCCGCAGAAGCCGTCTCCCTGCTGCCTGCACACTTAGCAGAGTACACATCGGGTAATTAACCCGATGTGTACTGTGGCTAGGTGTGCAGGGAGCCAGCGCTAAGCGGTGTGCACTGGTAACCAAGGTAAATATCGGGTTGGTTACCCGATATTTACCTTAGTTACCAAGTGCAGCATGCTTCCACGTGTAGCAACGCTCCAGCGATCCCTGCCAGGTCAGGTTGCTAGTGGAATCGCTGGAGCGTTGCTTAGTGTGACATCTCACCAGCGACCTCCTAGCAACTTACCATCAATCCCTATCAGGTTGTATCGTTGTTGGGATCGCTGGTAAGTTGTTTAGTGTGACTGGGCCTTAAGAAACAAAGACAGCCGATATAGCTTGTGGGTGCAGGGAATTACCAGTGGACTGTAGTGTTCAACTTGTGGCTTAACGGGAAAACAGAGCTGACTCCTGATAGAGCCTGTCATTGTTACCGTTAACAATATTCATCCAAGGGGTTGGGTAAAGGCCCCTAAAGTTACAGTATGGACTTTTGATGGACAACGGACAGTGTATTTTTCCTGAATTTTGTTTGGTGAATTCTATAGCTAAAATCTGCAATTCAGATTGTATTGTATAGCAACTTAACAGTCTGTGATCTGTGAATGGCCATTTGTTCAATCCCTCATTTTTACCTCTGAAAATTGTAAATCTAATATATAAAGCTCAGTGTATGTGTATATGCATGTGTGTATGTATGTCCGCTAAAGGAATTTGCACCGTCGCATTTACAATCATGACATTTTGCACAGATGCCCCATGTGACTCAGGGAACGTCATAGACTATGTTTTGACGGGAAAATTTAACCCTGCGCTTTACAGTTACTCTCAAAAATCCTCCCTCCATTAAGCTGAAAAGGTGGAAGCTACAGGCTATTAATAGCAACTGTCAGTGGTTGTTATACGAACAAAATAAACTGTTAGTATAGGAAGCTTATGTGTGAGGTAATTTGATGTCGGTGGTGAGACAGATAGAGAGACAGAAAGTTACCGACAGAGACAGACATGGAAAGAGACAGACGTGGAAAGAGACACACGGGCAAAGAGACAGACGGGCAAAGAGACAGACGGGGCAAAGAGACAGACGGGGCAAAGAGACAGACCTGGAAAGAGACAGACCTGGAAAGAGACAGACCTGGAAAGAGACAGACCTGGAAAGAGACAGACCTGGAAAGAGGCAGTCCGGGAAAGAGACAGTCCGGGAAAGAGACAGTCCGGGAAAGAGACAGACCTGGAAAGAGACAGACCTGGAAAGAGACAGACCTGGAAAGAGACAGACCTGGAAAGAGACAGACAGACAGACACATAGAGTTAGACAGAGAGATAGAGAGAGACAGACAGACACACACACAGAGACAGACAGAGAGATAGAAAGAGACAGACACACACACATAGAGACAGAGAGATAGAGACAGACACACATAGAAACAGACAGACAGATAGAGAGAGACAGACAGACACACACATAGAGACAGAGAGATAGAGAGAGACAAACAGACACACACATAGAGACAGAGAGATAGAGAGAGACAGACAGAGAGATAGAGAGAGACAGGCAGACACACAAAGACAGACAGATAGAGAGAGACAGACAGACACACACATAGAGACAGACAGAGAGATAGAGAGAGACAGACACACATAGAGACAGACAGAGAGATAGAGAGAGACAGACACACATAGAGACAGACAGACAGATAGAGAGAGACAGACAGACACACACATAGAGACAGACAGAGAGATAGAGAGAGACAGACACACATAGAGACAGACAGACAGATAGAGAGAGACAGACAGACACACACATAGAGACAGACAGAGAGATAGAGAGAGACAGGCAGACACACAGAGACAGACAGAGAGATAGAGACAGACAGACACACAGACACACACATAGAGACAGAGAGATAGAGAGAGACAGACACACGCACATAGAGACAGACAGAGAGATAGAGAGAGACAGACACACATAGAGACATAGAGATAGGAAGAGACATACAGACACACACATAGAGACAGACAGAGAGATAGAGAGAGACAGACAGACACAGAGATGGCGACAGATAGACTGATACAAACACAGACAGAGAGATAGAAACAGACAGACCGAGACATAGACACAAACAGACAAAGAAAGGCACAGACAGAGAGACAGACAGACAGAGACACACAGACAGAGACTGGGAGAGAGACAGAGAGACAGTTACTATCCCGGACAACGCCTGGGTACTACCGCTAGTAGTTAATAAAAAGCAATCTTGTTCTACTGTCATCACTGAGTCTGCATTTTCTGTGCTGCTGCATCCGCTCACATACATAGGATTGCAGGTAACTTCTACTACATTATCTGTACTCAGAGATTTAGCACTATGTCACCGGTTTAGTTACATAGGACTACAAATGACAGGATAATGTACCTTTAATTTTTATTTAGGTCGGGTTATTTCAGTTTATGGTTGAGGAAGGGGTGTATAAATAGTTGCGGCCTGCAAAAAGATGTCTGAAAGAGGGTACATGATTTTCACTAAAAATGTTTAATGGTTATATTTCTCATAGCTCAGGGTCTAATATATATTATTGCCTGCCTATAGTGATTTAGGAGTAAAACATTTATGGCATTATTTAGTGAGGGGCTGCACTGAAAGGATATGCATATGCTTCATAGCCAGTATCCACAAACGTCATTTTATTTGTAATGACTAGTGGAAAGAGAGATCCACATTTATAAAAGTTTCTACAAGAACTGGAAAGCTTCAACTCCAAATTACCCGATTTAAGAACCAAAAAACTAACCAAGACCCTTGTTACTGCAGTTCAGAGGAACGGTGCTTTGCCTCTCGTCTCAGGGGTGAGCACTTCCATTTTGCAGTCTCTGGCACTCAGCGGGGTTCACAGCATGGGTCATCAAACCATCTACTCTTGGACTTCAAGTGGAATTTGGAGCATTAGTAATATGCTACGTGGATCTAATTAAGGTCACAGTGGACTCCCTTAATCCCCAAGCTCCTGTCCTGAGTTCTCTTTCTTAGGAGACCAGAGCACAAGCTGTCTTACATCCTTGCTACTAACAAAGATAGCTGACGAACATCATGGGAAGTCAACTCTGGGGATGAGAACAGATTGATCGGCCAACTAGCTCATTGTTCTGCGTAAACCTGAAAGAGTTACATTTTGTCTAAGATCTACTTTCTGGGGAACTACAGACCTCAACCATACATATAAAAAGCATACTGCACAAGTATTCTTTCATTCCACACTAGACCTTACACAAGTTGATTAATGGTAACCAAGTGCCATAGCTAATGACTTTGAATGGTTGACTCAATTCCCAGTCAAACCCCATAGCTGTTCTTACATCTTTGTTCATAGTGGGGCTTGGTCATTAAACAGTCTGTCCAGTTGGTCTCATCTTAGCTCACAACCTAAGACTGGCCTTCTGAGATCCTGCTTCCACCTACCTTACAATTTTTCAAGACTAGAAACAGAATGCCATATCTCATGGACACGAAAAGCCATTTGTCATTGAAATACAAGGTTTATCACCTCCAGCGTCTCATAGATTTGTCCACATGGACCTTTCTACAGTGTGTTATCCCAAAGCCTTTACTTGACCAGCCCCATTCGCATTCCATTATTTATTGGTGGGTCATCTTCTATCACTCTGGGCTTGTGTAAACATTGTGTAGGCATCAAACATACTGTGCCCGGCTTACAGTATTCATTACTAATGACAGAAATTGGAGACGTAGCCTTTCCTAAATGGTCTATGCCTGAACTGCTAACATCACCTAGCAACATGAAATGGAGAAGATCCCTACTCGCCATTCTCATGCTATTCTGTCAATCACAATTGAAGGGTAAATCCATTGAACACTAATAAGAAGATATGTATTCAATGCTTCAAAAGTTCATTTACTATAAATCATAGGGAAATTTTTCAAAATATTGTGGTAGCAACCAAATTTTGTGGACGTTTCAACCAATCGGTCTTATTCATCAAGTTGCTGCTATCTCACAAGAATGAGGAGGAAGTCAGAGGTAAAAAGGCAAAACATGGCTCATAGATGGCCAGTGTCTCGATGAGGGTAGTAGTAGTTGCTCCTGTGCCGATAAGAGGAGTCTGTCAATCACGCTGCCATAGGTGGGGTAAAAGTAAAATGCAGGATTGGTGATTATGTTTACGGACTATTCTGAGTACAAAGAGTCGGAGGAGGGTCAGTGATACCACTCATTATTTTCCTTAGACTGTGTTTACATACCATGTTTTCCTACATTAAGTGGCTCTATCAGGGGTTACATCCGAACCCCCCAAAAACAAGATTCAGGCGTATATGCCAGCAGGGCCATTAACTATAATGATGCAGACGAATACACAGTGTGCTCTATTCTGCATCATTTTCTGCCATATACACCTAGCTGAAGAAGGCAACAAGATATGGTTGACTACATCTTGCTGACCATCTCATAGGCATATACAGCCAAAAATGATGCACGACAAAGCACACTGTGACTCCATCTGCGCATACACCTAAATCTCCTTATAGCAAGATTCAGATGTAAGCCCCAATGAAGCAACATAACATAGGAAAAAAACATGAATAGAAAGCAAAACATGATCCACATATTCCGTTCCTGTTGCACCTGTCAATCAAATACCAGTGCATTGCTGGAACTTTACTTGCAAATATTTCAGAAATAAAACATCCAGTCTCAAAACAAAAGCTATGCTTACATTCAGCATCTTAGTGCCAGTATAGCACTGGCTTTACTTTATATATGAAAATGCTGCTGGTTGGTTCTCTTTAATGAATTACAGTGCTGTCCAAAAGTATTGGCACCCCTGCAATTCTGTCAGATAATGCTCAGTTTCTTCTTGAAAATGATTGCAATCACAAATTCTTTGGCATTATTATCTTCATTTATTTTGGTTGCTATGAAAAAACACAAAAGAGAATGAAACAAAAATCAAATCATTGATCATTTCACACAAAACTCCAAAAATGGGCCAGACAAAAGTATTGGCACCCTTAGCCTAATACTTGGTTGCACAACGTTTAGCCAAAATAACTGCGAACAACCGCTTCCGGTAACCATCAATGAGTTTCTTACAATGCTCTCCTGGAATTTTAGACCTTTCTTCTTTGGCAAACTGCTCCAGGTCCCTAAGATTTGAAGGGTGCCTTCTCCAAACTGCCATTTTGAGATCTCTCCACAGGTGTTCTATGGGATTCAGGTCTGGACTCATTGCTGGCCACTTTAGTAATCTCCAGTGCTTTCTCTCAAACCATTTTCTAGTGCTTTTTGAAGTGTGTTTTGGGTCATTGTCCTGCTGGAAGACCCATGACCTCTGAGGGAGACCCAGCTTTCTCACACTGGGCCCTACATTATGCTGCAAAATTTGTTGGTAGTCTTCAGACTTCGTAATGCCATGCACACGGTCAAGCAGTTCAGTGCCAGAGGCAGCAAAGCAACCCCAAAACATCAGGGAACCTCCGCCATGTTTGACTGTAGGGACCGTGTTCTTTTCTTTGAATGCCTCTTTTTTTTTCTGTAAACTCTATGTTGATGGCTTTTCCCAAAAAGCTCTATTTTTGCCTCATCTGACCAGAGAACATTCATCCAAAACGTTTTAGGCTTTCTCAGGTAAGTTTTGGCAAACTCCAGCCTGACTTTTTTATGTTTCGGGGTAAGAAGTGGGGTCTTCCTGGGTATCCTACCATACAGTCCCTTTTCATTCAGACGCCGACGGATAGTATGGGTTGACACTGTTGTATCCTCGGACTGCAGGGCAGCTTTAACTTGTTTGAATGTTAGTTAAGGCTCTTTATCCACCATCTTGCGTTGAAATCTCTCGTCAATTTTTCTTTTCCTTCCACATCTAGGGAGGTTAGCCACAGTGCCATGGGCTTTAAACTTCTTGATGACACTGCGCACCATAGACACAGGAACTTTGAGGTCTTTGGAGATGGACTTGTAGTCTTGAGATTGCTCATGCTTCCTCACAATTTGGATTCTCAAGTCCTCAGACAGTTCTTTGGTCTTCTTTCTTTTCTCCATGCTCAATGTGGTACACACAAGGACACAGGACAGAGGTTGAGTCAACTTTAATCCATGTCAACTGGCTGCAAGTGTGATTTAGTTATTGCCAACACCTGTTAGGTGCCACAGGTAAGTTACAGGGGCTGTTAATTACACAAATTAGAGAAGCATCACATGATTTTTCTAACAGTGCCAATACTTTTGTCCACCCCCATTTTTATGTTTGGTGTGGAATTATATCCAATTTGGCTTTATGACAATTTTTTTTTTTTATTGAAGACAAATTAAATGAAGATATTAACACCAAAGAATTTGTGATTGCAATCATTTTCAAGAATAAAGTATTATCTGACAGAATTGCAGGGGTGCCAATACTTTTGGCCAGCACTGTAGGTGCATCTCTACAGTAGCGTGGGAATCCTAATGAATTCAGTGCATTTTATTCTTATATGCCCCACATTAAGACTGTCGTACGAAATCTAAACATTGGAACAAATGCCATTCTGAAAATGTTGCTTGTACTATAATTTACATCACAATAACCTTCATATAATATAAAAATTGAATAATGGAATTTGTACTAAAGCTGTATTGATCTTTTCATTACATAAATGAGTTTTTGAGTTAATATATATATATTATGTATTTGAGATAAAAGTTATCCGTATCTCACAGAGCGGAAGACATATTATATTATTGCTTAATTAAGTCATTTTGTTTTTTACAACATATAGAAAATCATAAAAAAAGGTACTTAATTCATCCATTTTATTGTAAGATACACCTCCAATTATTGGATACACGGTACGGTAACATAATTGAAAACTTCGACTCTTCAATCAATGCATGAACACTTCCATTTATCATTTTCCATTTCACATCAAGATATATGCTAGTCAATGTGCTGTGACCTCTCTAAAATGTGTTAAAGGGGCACACTTTAGTCCTTTAATTGTCTCCTCTTGTTTTATCTATTTTTGTCTTTTAATTAAACCTCAAAATTATACAAAGAAATATCCTCACAGTGGATTATCCATGCTCCCGTTTCTCCACCGCACTGTCCTGTGTCTGGCTGTCAGACAGCTAGCTGCAGCAGAAGCCTCTCCCCTCTTCTGTCTTCAGCACAAACAAAATTCCCCTTAGATAACTTCTTGGAAAAAAATCCCTCCTAACCATCACCAACCAAAAATAGAACAGGAAAGCCATCTATTTTTTACTGTAAAATTTCTACAGATCTGTTTGCATTACGAAAGTGACAAATCAAACTTAACTAGAAGTGCATCTCAATAGAATCACCAGAAAAGGAGAATGGCAAACAGGTTGTCCACTAGTTTAACATTGATGGCCTTTCCTTACGACAGATCATCAATATCTGATTGGCTGGGGTCCGACACCCGGCACCCCCACCAATCAACTGTTCTTGGTGCCAGTGGTGGCAGCAGGTAGCCGGATATGCTCAGTTCCGGAGCTGCCCAGTGAACTGATAGCAGAAGTGTGATGCCCCTGACCTGGTCAGGCACCACTGAGTACTGCACCCATGCTGGGTGAGTGCAAACAGGTAATTCCAAAGGCTGTACGCACAGACACATTGTAACTAGGTCTCACACACACACTAGAGACTCCTGGGCAGACCCATGAGGGGGCGTGGCCTCCACATCTCAGCTAGTGGTGCGGTAGAGAGGCTGGAAGCTGGTTGTTGCAGGGGCAGTCAGAGAGAAAGGAACAGAGGAGCAAGCAGAGTCTGAAGCAGGGAGCGGGCACGCAGACACGCTAGTCAGACCCTGCAAGTGTAGTGGCTGTTGGCGGGGGAGAACGGTCACCAGAATTTGGACAGAAAGACGCTGAGGAAGCCAGTTGGTCAGGAAGACAATGAGGAAATCACCTAGTCGTGTACGGAGACTTCTGGAGGGCTAGGCATGCACGGGGAACAGGTCCCTAGAGCCAGACATCCATTTAGTGGTCTGCTAAACCTGCTGGTGGGGTGGACAACAAGTCTCACACCAACCAACACAGAGTCCGAGCATCAGCAGCAATGAGGGGGCCCATAAGGAGGATCGAGCCTTTAGCTATCCACCTTGGTCAAAGCTGCCAGCAAACGGGCCAGAAAGGGGAGAAAAGGCAGTTGCGACTTCCCTGGATGAATCCCATGGGACTTTAAGTCAGGGGTTGTCCGAAACAAAAAGTGCTAGGAAGGCGAGTCAGCAGTCACCCCTATACCAGCCTGAAGGATACCTGGTTCTCTCTGGTCTATCTCAGTATCGCCCGGGTTACCTCACAAAACCAGCTGAACGTGAGTAAACAAGTTGAAAGACATTTCTGGACTGAGACTGAGTTATTCTGCGACCTGTTGTTCCACACACATACATCCGAGCCCCTGGGGCCAGCCTCACTCTCAGGAGGCCACACCATCTAACTGCAGATACCATCAGCCCCAGACACTCGTTAAACTGCAGTGGCGGTCACCCATCACCCTGACCGCAAAACTGAGAGTAGCGTCACAACTCAGAAGTAAACAATCTGACATACCTGTTGCCAGAGGGGCACCTAAAGAGGAGTCCCCGCAGTGCCCTGGGGTGACCGCTGCAGCACTGTGGTGGGCGACTCATCTGGCGTCACGAACATGAGTCGCCCACCACAGTGCTGCAGCGCTATTAACCTGTAGATATGGCTACAAGTAGGAAACAAACTTTATTCCTCTAGGCATTCAGTTGTAGAGAAGTGGCCAGCGTGGCTACAGTCACTACAAAGTGAGTGATGGCTGTAAATACTACCCAGTGTTAGGTGCAAAAAGAAGCAAACTTTATTTAGCCCATGTGGCAATGTTTTGACTCAGAAAAACAGGCTTTGTCAAGCACATTTTGACATTAGGCTGGGTAGCATGGTGGCTCAGTGTTTAATTGAAAACTTCAGTGTGCATAACTATTCACTCCCTGAAAGTCAGTACTTTGTAAAGCCTCCTTTTGCAGCTGAAAGTCGCTTTGGACCAGTCTCTATGAGCTTTCCATATCTACCCACTGGGATTTTTGCACATTCCTCACGGCAAAACTGCTCCAGCTCCTTAAAGTTATATGGTTATCTCTGGTGAAGAGCAATCTTCAAGTCTGACCACAGATTCTCAATTGGATTAAGATATGGGCTTTGACTTGGTGACTCCAATACATTTACACGTTTCCCCATAAACCACTAGAGTGTTGCTTTAACAATATGCGTTGGGTGATTGTCTTGTAGAAGGTGAACCTCTGTCCCACTCTCAAATCACTGACAAGTGACTAACTGAAACAGGTTTTGCTCAAAAATATCCCTGTTTTTTGCACCATCCATCTTCTCCTTGATTTGGACCATTTTCCTTGTCCCTCCTGCTCAAAAACCTTCCCACAGCATAATGCTGCCACCACCATGTTTTACTGTTTAAGCAAGCATTGTTGACCTTAGGGAGATCAACATATCCACTGCGGAGACACCATCACGTGTTTCTCAACGCAGTGATTCTAGAGCATTGCCCCCTGGGAAGTATGCAAATAAGAAAGCCGCGGAGACACAATCACGTGTTTCTCAACGCTGGCAGGAAACTAGCCAGGTCTTTCACCGGGAAGGAACAACCACGGGAAGGGCAGTCTCCAGTCAAGGAGACCACCTATACCAAACATGGTATCCATCCACAGACAGCCGTTTCGGGGTATTTGCCCCTCATCAGTGTGGAGTAGGAATCTGGCTAGTGGGGGCAATGCCTAGTAGTTGTTTGGTTAGTGGTGACCTTGCTTAATGGTGTTGCAGTCTTCGTGGCCTTTCAGATAAGGTGTGTATATACGGACAGAGCCCAGGAGGCTTAGATTACACACAGTTGGCCTTCCTCTCACTAAGCATGTGACATATAAAGGTAGTTACTTGCACCAGAAACTTCATAGGCAAAAGCAGTGAATACATATGCACATGGCAATTTTTATTAATATCATCCCATTAACTTAATTTTTGCCTATATTTTTCTGACTTTCCTTCTCCAACCTAGCCTATTTCATGCTGGTGCATCACACACAAATCGAAATACAATAATATTTAAGCACAGATTGTAATAAGGGGGTCAACACTTTCGCAAGGCACTGTATATTGTGAGCCCCAATGTGGACAGTGATGATGATGTCTGTGAAGTGCTGCAGAATTAATGGAGCTATATTATTGGGCAAACTAAATAGATAGACATCCCCCAAAGATCGGTGGTCTGTTTTATTTTCTGACCTGCACTAAATTTGGATGTTGACTAAAAGTCATTGATTTTACGAGGCGGACGGTTTCTATGGCGATCAGTTTTGGTAGTCAGCACCACAGCAACAAAAGCTTACCTAATTTATTTCCTACACAGAAACCAATTTACAAAGCAGAGATTGTAGAGATATGAAACGCAGAAAGCAACAGGCTGAACTGAGAAATCTTCTTAAGGCTGCTTTACACGTTACAATTAATCGTGCGATCTCATTTGCGATTGCATCCGCCCCCATCGTTTGTGCGGCATGGGCAATTTGTTGCCCCCGTTGCACAATGTTTTAACCCCCGTCACACGTACTTACCTTCCAAACGACCTCGCTGTGGGCGGCGAACATTCACTTCCTGAAGGGGGAGGGACGTTCGGCGTCACAGCGACGTCACACAGCGGCCGGCCAATAGAAGCGGAGGGGCGGAGATGAGCGGGATGTAAACATCCCGCCCACCTCCTTCCTTCCGCATTACCGGCGGGACGCAGGTAAACTGTGTTCATCGTTCCCGGGGTGTCACACGGAGCAATGTGTGCTGCCTCGGGAACATTGAACAACTGGACATTCGATTTTTAGAAAATGAGCGACATGTCAACGATGAACGAGAAGGTGAGTATTTCTGTTCGTTCATATCGATATCACTAACGAGGCCGGATGTGCGTCACTTACGACGTGACCCCGCCGACATCTCGTTAGATGTATCGTAGCGTGTAAAGCCCGCTTTAGTAAAACCAAGCAATTTTTCTACTCAGATTTAGTATTGTGTCTTCACCTACACATATATAAACAGTATATCATAAAAGTGAGTACACGCCTCACATTTTTGTAAATATTTCATGATATCTGTTCATGGGACAACACTGAAGATCTGACACTTTGATACAATGTAAAGTAGTCAGTGTGCAGCTTGTACAACAGTGTAAATTTGGTATCTTCTAAATAACTCAGCACACAGCTATTAACCGCTTCATGACATAGGACGTACTGGTTCGTCCTAAATCATGAAGGGGTGATCATTGCCGATTGCTGCGGTGATCCGGCAGCGATCCCTGCACATGTCTGCTGATTTGAACAGCAGACATGTGTGCCTTGCAGGCGCTGGTGGATCCACGATCAACCCGCGCCTGTTAACCCCTTAGATTGTGCTGTCAAAATGTGACAGTGCAATTTCAATGCAATCACGAGGAGCCGATGGTTGTCATGCTACCGACGGGTCATGTGATGACTCCTGTCTCTATTATGACATTGCTCCTGTTACAGCTGGCAGAGCAGCGGCTATAAAAGGAAAGCAGCATTTCTGCTGATCAAAGCTGTGCAGCTGTAATCAACAGAAATGAATCAGCAATGAGCCTGTTGATCCTTATAATGCCCTAGGGGGACTAGTAAAATAACTAACAAATGTAAAAAAAAGTTTTAAAAAATTAAGAAAATAAAGAAACCTAAAAGTTCAAATCAACCCCCCATTCGCCCATTTAAATTAAACAGTTAAAAAAATACACACATTTAGTATCACCATGTTCAAAAATAACCGAACTATCAAAATATGAAAGCAATTAATCTGATTGGTAAATGGCGTAGCAGTAAAATAATTCCAAACGCCAAAAATATGTTTTTTTTGCCGTCACAAATTTTGAAGAAAATGCAATAACAAGCGATCAAAATGTAGCATCTGTGCAACAATAATACCATTAAAAACATTAGGACGAGACGCAAAAATTAAGCCATCATTGAGCCTCATATCTTGAAAAATGAAAACACTATGGGTCGCGGAATATGGAGCGAAACGTGCACCTTTTTTTTTTTTTACAAACAGGATTTTTTTAACTCCTTAAATAAAAGTAATACATGTTTGGTATCTACGAACTCGCACCGACCTGAGGCATCACACAGATACATCGGCTTTACTATATAGTGAACACGGTGAATAAAATACAGTGGAACCTTGGTTAACGAGTAACCCAGTTAGCGAGTATTTAGCTATACGAGCAAAGCTTGCTGTAAATTTGGAACTCACTTTATGAGCAAGCTTTGCCGTACGAGCAACATACTCAACGCACACACTTCCGGCTCCGTACATCCACCGCGCTCTGACCCACTCTTACAGTCCGCACAAACACACACAAGCACACACAAACACACACAAACACACACAAACACACACAAACACACACAAACACGCACGCACACACACACAGATATTATGCTCACCTTCCGTACCGTTCAATCGCTGGCTCCACGGTTCTTGTAGTTCGCCGCTACAGGATGTGTATCGGTAAACATCGCGACAAGGGAGGAACTTTCGCTGTCAGCCACTACTCAAAGGCAGTGCGCTGACCAATCAGAGGTAAGCGGCTCCTGCCTTTGACGTCAGCGCTCTGGCAGCGGAAGCTCCTCCTCGTCGCGATGGTTACCCGATACACATCCTGTACCGGCGAAGTGCAAGATCCAGGAGGCCGGCGATGGAACAGAAGGTAAGGTGAGCATAATGTGTGTGTGTGTGCGCGCGTATATATTTGTGTGTTTGTGCATATGTGGAACGGATTGTTCTCGTTAACCACTGTACCACTGTACCTCAAAACAATCATGAAATTGCAATTTTGTTGCCATTTTTCAGCACTTGGAATTTTTTTGCTATTTTACAGTTCACTAAATGGTAAAAATCATGGTTCCATTTAAAAGTATAACTCGTCCCACAAAAAAACAAGCCCTCAAATGGCAAGATTGACAGAAAAATAAAAAAAGTTACAGTTCTCAGAAGAAGGGGAGGAAAAATCAAAAACGAAAAATGGAAAATCGTCCGGGGGTGAAGGGGTTAATGTCTGTGAGGGGTATACTCAATTTTGTGATGCATGGTGTGTATACTGTGTATACACACACACATATATATATATATATATATATATATATATATATATATATATATATATATATATATATATATGTGTGTGTGTGTGTGTATACAGTATATATACAGTTTTCTTTAAATTAGTTACTGGAAAAAAATACACTCCACATCGAAAAGGACAGAGTCAAGTCTTCTAAGCATGGAATGCAGAACTGAGCAACATACTGCAACATCTTTCTTTTTCCATTGTTCAAGAACAACCTGTATTAGAGCATGGATCCTGAATGAAGAATTGGAGAGTGGTGACAATTTGTCTCTTCAGAATTCCCCATAGGTATGCGATTGGGTTCAGGTCAGGAGATACTTGCCCACTGAATCACTTTCACCCTGTTCTTCAGAAATGCACCAGTGGCCTTAGATATGTTTTTGGATGATTGTCAAATTGTAAAACTGCATGTGTCGCGGGCGGAGGAGGGGACGCCGCGCTCTCCCACTGCTCGGGTCCGGCTGCCGCTGCTGCCGCGGCCTGCTGCTGCTCGGTGGCTCGAGCGATGGGCCGGATCCCGGGGACTCTAGCAGCGCTCCTCGCCCATGAGTGAAAGGGGGGTTTTGGGTGTGGGGATTGTTTATTGTCCGTGACGCCACCCACGGTTGTGGTGATTGAGTGTACACCACCGCTGCTCTGGCTGGGGATCCCGGGAGTGATGGTGTGGAGCAGCCAGTTGTTGTGTTGCCCCTCCGTGGGTAGGGGTTGGTGATCCCGGGGCCCAGTGATGGGGTTGGATGGTGGACAGGCGGGTATGGGGCCTGTGGAGGTGCAGGGGCGCAGGGGCAGCACTGTGCCGCACGGCACGGAGGTACTCACTCAGCCAGTAAACACGACACAGTTCTCGGTAAACAAACGGCTGGTTGGACGGGTCCCTCGGATGGTTCACGGTGCTGCGGTTCCCTGTAGTTAGCGGTGACGGTCTCTTCTCTGCACCTATGTAAAGTCCTGTTTGGTAGCGATGGGTTCCCACCGGTAACCCACTCCTTGGCTTCAAGCTGGGCCGAAGGAGCTCTACTCTTGCCCGCAGGCGCTGGCCCTGGGAAACTGGTGCCCTGGCGGTGGCTGTGTCTCCCCTTCACGGTCGGGCTGTTGCCTTCAATCGGGACTTGGTTGTTGGGAGACAGACGTCCCCTTCACTGACGGATTTGGCAAATTATGGCGACTCCTAGCCTTGCCGGGATCCGAAAGGCCCCTGCCCTGGTGCTGACTGTTCTTCGTATACTGCTCCAGACCGCCGGGTCACCACCCGTCCGCGGTCCTTCCAGCAACCTCCAAACAGTCCCCCTGCAGACTATCACCGCTGTCTGCTGACCTTGCTGTCACAGTCCGGGGCACACACCCGGACTAACTTCAGGCTTTCTCAACTGCTTCTTTTCTGTCCCTACTCCTACTTTCCTCCTTTACCACTTCACCAGCTTCACTTCACTTCCTTTCACTTTCAACTCTCAACTCCATCTGCCTGGTTTTCCCGCCTCCAGAGCTGTGAACTCCTCGGTGGGCGGAGCCAACCGCCTGGCCCACCCCCTGGTGTGAACACCAGCCCCTGGAGGAAGGCAACAAGGATTTTAGGTTAGCCTTGGTGTACCTACAGGGAATGTGGGGTGCGTGTGATGTTGTGACCTGTGACCCCTGGCTTGCCCAGGGCGTCACATTCCCCCTTAGCAAAACGCAGACCGTCCTCGGGCTGCCCGTCCAACACCGGTTTTATTTTCCTTTTGTTTTCTGTAAAATATGAAAAACGGTAACATATATACAATTTATGGCATCATCCCACATCGGGAGGTTCAATTCTTAAACGTTGTGGTAACAAACGGTTGCGGCTCCGCTCTCTCCCACTCAAGTAACCTGGCCCTGATGCTGCCCCTAAAACCCAGGCAGCACCCCTTGACCCCAGTCCAGCACAAGTTACCCGAGCGGGATCTGTCCTTCCCCTCCAGAGGGTAGCCACCGGTTCCTGTGGTGGCTGGGCCCCAGCTGGCTCTACTGTGGGCCCTCCCTCCAACCTGCCTCTCCGGAGGCGGTAACGGTAGCTGCAACAAACAGATTTTTATTTACATCCCACTAACGTTTGTGGTTGCCCTGCAAGTGCACGGGCTTGTCCATAAGGAGTCCCTTATGCAACCTTTTTAAACGGTCCCCACGGGGACAACGGTGCCGGCAACGGCCGGTTTTCCAAATCACAGAAAAATCAGGTGACTGTTCGGTAATCATTTCTTCATTTTCACAACTTTTAAACTTTTAAACAGGCTTTGGTCCCAACGGGGACGGTGCAACGGTGCTCCGCTGCTATTACTCATACTCTTCGGCATCACCTGAGGGAGGGGGCGCGGCGCTCACACGGGACTCCTGGCTGCCCCTTAGTTTAGCGTCCAGCGCGAACCACCCCCTCTCCCCACAGTGCCGGGTGTACTGCACGATGTCGCCCGGCATCAGGTTATGGCCGGGATGCTCCTCAGGCAGGTGGGCATTCACATCCCGCCGGGCTATAAACACTTCGGCCTCCAGGCCCGGTTCATATATAAACCCATAGCCCCGGCGGACATCAAACCGCCTCACCTGCCCTTCGTACAGCGGGCCCCGGACACGGAACGTTGCCTGACGGAGGCTCTCTTTTTCTCTGATTGCTCGGGCCACCAGCTCCGCCTTCTTTCTCTCTCTCTCACCGATCTCCAGGCCCAGCGGTACCGGCTCCCTGTCCCAATATGGCGCTGCTGCGAGCTCCGGCGCACGGATCGGGCCCCGCGGGACATTCTGGACGCTGCCCACTGTCAGGGATCTGGGCGGCGGGTCCCGCGGCGTCTTGGCCTTGGACGCCGCCTTGCAGCAGCAACCCGGCGCAACCTCAGCCGAGGTGTGGGGGATTGGCACAGGGGCTTTCCGCAGCTGGGCCTCTGGCTCGGAACGGGTCATCAGCTCCGGCTCGGGGGACTTCTCATGGGCTGCCTCCGGTGCAGACTTCGGGGCCTTCCATGACAGCACCTCCGACTTGCTACGGGCTCTGGCTACAGGTCGGCCCGCTGGGGCGGGCATGCTGGGTATCGCTACCGCTTGCGGTGGCAGCGGGCCTAGTGGCGGGGTCACAGCTTCCGAGACGGGTGGCGAGGGTGGCAACAGAGCGAGAGGGCTTGGACCGGGTCCCGCAGCCGCGATAACCGGCCCTTCAAGGGCATCGGGGCGTGGGTCACTAACCCTCCCTTCCTCAACTTCCTCCTCGCGTCTCCGCACGGTCGCGATCACGTCCGCCATGTCGGCCTCCCACTCCTCCATGAGGAGCTGCATCTTGACCTGCAGCCTCTGGTAGAGCTGCGCGGTCCGGATCTCCACCCACGCCGCGGTTCCAGGCGCGGGGGCTACGGTGCTGCGGGACGGCATGAACATGTTGCTGGCGGCCTCTCCCAGGAACAAGATGTCTGCAGAGTCCTGGCATCCCTGCTTTTATAGCTGCGTTCACATGCAGCCAGCCGCCATCGCGTCCCCTTTAGCTTTTTCCGGCCCCTCCTCTATCGGGGCGGGGTTTTAGCCTTCGCGCCTCTACTACTCGAGAAGACGCTCGAGCGGGAACTTTTCGCGCCAAAGATGGCGACTTCTGAATTTTTCCGGCCGGATACCTCCGGCGGTCACAAGGCGCAACTCTACCCAACGGCAGAGCGGTTAGATCCTGTTCGTGACGCCAAGTTGTCGCGGGCGGAGGAGGGGACGCCGCGCTCTCCCACTGCTCGGGTCCGGCTGCCGCTGCTGCCGCGGCCTGCTGCTGCTCGGTGGCTCGAGCGATGGGCCGGATCCCGGGGACTCTAGCGGCGCTCCTCGCCCGTGAGTGAAAGGGGGGTTTTGGGTGTGGGGATTGTTTATTGTCCGTGACGCCACACACGGTTGTGGTGATTGAGTCTACACCACCGCTGCTCTGGCTGGGGATCCCGGGAGTGATGGTGTGGAGCAGCCAGTTGTTGTGTTGCCCCTCCGTGGGTAGGGGTTGGTGATCCCGGGGCTCAGTGATGAGGTTGGATGGTGGACAGGCGGGTATGGGGCCTGTGGAGGTGCAGGGGCGCAGGGGCAGCGCTGTGCCGCACGGCACGGAGGTACTCACTCAGCCAGTAAACACGACACAGTTCTCGGTAAACAAACGGCTGGTTGGACGGGCCCCTCGGATGGTTCACGGTGCTGCGGTTCCCTGTAGTTAGCGGTGACGGTCTCTTCCCTGCACCTATGTAAAGTCCTTTTTGGTAGCGATGGGTTCCCACCGGTTACCCACTCCTCGGCTTCAAGCTGGGCCGAAGGAGCTCTACTCTTGCCCGCAGGCGCTGGCCCTGGGAAACTGGTGCCCTGGCGGTGGCTGTGTCTCCCCTTCACGGTCGGGCTGTTGCCTTCAATCGGGACTTGGTTGTTGGGAGACAGACGTCCCCTTCACTGACGGATTTGGCAAATTATGGCGACTCCTAGCCTTGCCGGGATCCGAAAGGCCCCTGCCCTGGTGCTGACTGTTCTTCGTATACTGCTCCAGACCGCCGGGTCACCACCCGTCCGCGGTCCTTCCAGCAACCTCCAAACAGTCCCCCTGCAGACTATCACCGCTGTCTGCTGACCTTGCTGTCACAGTCCGGGGCACACACCCGGACTAACTTCAGGCTTTCTTAACTGCTTCTTTTCTGTCACTACTCCTACTTTCCTCCTTTACCACTTCACCAGCTTCACTTCACTTCCTTTCACTTTCAACTCTCAACTCCATCTGCCTGGTTTTCCCGCCTCCAGAGCTGTGAACTCTTCGGTGGGCGGAGCCAACCGCCTGGCCCACCCCCTGGTGTGAACACCAGCCCCTGGAGGAAGGCAACAAGGATTTTAGGTTAGCCTTGGTGTACGTACAGGGAATGTGGGGTGCGTGTGATGTTGTGACCTGTGACCCCTGGCTTGCTCAGGGCGTCACACATGTCTACCAAAGGCATGGAGTGATGGGAGCATAACATCAATGAAATGTAGCTCCTTGACACCAGCAGCACTCATGCAGCCAGACATAAGGACACTGTCACCGTCATGTCTCACTATAAGCACCATGTATTTATGTAAATTAAAGGGAGCCTGTCACAAGATTTGGGGACTATAAGCTGCGGCCACAACCACTGAGCTCTTATATTCAGTATCCCAGAATACTGTATATAAGAGCCCAGGCCGCTCTGTAGAATGTAAAAAACACTTTTATAATATTCACCTAAGGGGCTGTCTGGTCCGATGAGCGTCACTGCTCTCTGATCCAGCGCCTCCTCTCTGCTGTGATCTCCGTCCTCCTTCTACCCAGCACAGTGTAGATGAGATGTCTACATCATCCACACAGGCCGACATTGCTGTTCTGCTGCACAGGCTTTACAAAAAAAATCAGTGTTTGAGTTTGGGTGCTTTACATATGCTGACCACTTGGGCAAGTATCACTGTGCTCAGGTACACTCGGTGCTTGGCCCAGTGCTAGCTGTTTGCAGTGTTTGAATGGGTCGCAATGGGGGTAACAACAAAAATATCGGATGTAGTGTACAATTTTTTTTTTTTTTTAAAAAAAACCCTGCCCTCCCGCCCCTGGAAGTGATCTGTCTATGGCTGGCTGTTTGTGGGTGGAGAGTGATCTGCTCATACAGTGACTTCCAATGAGGTTCAGGTCCAATGAGGTTCGCAGAACCTGAACTTCCATGGATTCATTCATCCCCACTCTTAAACAATGTCTTTGACAACTGTGGGCATGATGCGCAGAGGTTCTATAGAAATAATATTGGAAGATTTTGGAACCAACAAACTTGTGTAAGTGCAAAATTCATTAACATGAGCAGCCGATATCTTGGAAGATGGAACCTATGCTGCAAACCTACGCCAATTTACCCCAACTTTCACCAAATACACCAGCCCCTCTCAACCTACACCAAAATACACCAACCTATACTAAGCTACATTAACTTACACTAACCTACACCATCCTATCCAACGTACACTAGCCTACACTATCCTACCCCAACCTACAACATCCTACCCCAACCTACACCAAATTACACAAATCTACACCAACCTATCCCAACCTACGCCAACCTAAACCTGCACCAACCTACCCCAACATACACCATCCTACCCCAACCTACACCAACCTACACTAACCTACACCATCTTACTCCAACCTACCCCATCCTACCCCAACCTACACCAACCTACACTAACCTACACCATCCTACACCAACCTATACCATCCTAAACCAACCTACACCAACGTACCCCAACCTACACCAAATTACACCAATCTACACCAACCTACCCCAAACTACACCGACTAACACCAACCTACTACAACCTGCACCAACCTACCTCAACCTACACCAACCTATTCCAACCTACACCAATCTACGCTATCCTACACTAACCTACCCCAACCTACATCAGTCTACATTAACCTACCCAGACCTTCGCCAACCTAAATGAACCTACACCAACCTAAGCCAACTATCCCAACCTACACTAACCTACGCCAACCTACACAAACTTACATCAACCTACATTAACCAACCCCAACCTACGTCAATCTACCCAGGTCCACAGCACAGAAAACTGACTTAATAATGGTTTCATTGTCTCATCAGAAACCTCAGAACTTAAACTAAAGGACACCTTGGGCGTATATCTGGAGCTATGATTATCAAGATAAGCTTATGCATAGGTCATTACCGAGTCACAGCACTTAATGAAAAAAGCAACGCACCACTAATGAGATTACCTAATGTGCATCTCAGGAACATAAAATCAGAAGAAAGTGAAGGCAAATCTCAATCAGAACCTGTCTGGTGGGGTGACCTTCAGAGACGGCTTCTGGTGACCTTGACGTGTCACTCAGTTTCCCTGTGTATTAACCGCTTCACAATGAAACTGCAAACTACACATCATGGAGCATCCCTACGAATCTGCAAAGAAAAATCAGGCAATGCTGGGAGGATGAAACCAGAACTGCAACCCCTCCCAAAGAAAAAGAGCATTATCACTCGTTTACCTCAATTCACCCGATCAGCGCAGTGAGAGCGCATAAATGCATGTAGAAAACCATAAAAAATAGGACAAAATATTGATGTAGTGCAGAAATGTACTGCACAGAGACATATGTATATACGTCCACCATCTATATACTTTATTTTATAGACAAATAGAGGGATTGACAGAAGAAAAAAATAATAATGGACAGAAGGTAGAAAGAGAAATGGAGAGATAGATGGATACCTGGAAATAGATAGCTATGAGGAGGAAAAAAAACAATATATAGTTTCACAGGTAATAGAATAATAGATTTTATGTGTATGTGTATATATATATATATATATATATATATATATGTATATATATATATATATATATAGCACTAGGAAATACCAATTAAGGGTGCTATGACTACAAGACAAATAGTCAACAGTCTAATGAAACGGGTAAAGAAACAACACTCCCAAAATATAATCTTTGACGTAAATGTTGACTAGCCAATGTCACAGTGTTTCAAGTCTATAACATAGATAAGGAATGCAATATTCTAAAAACATATCATGTATCATCTGTCTATCTATCCATTATCTATCTATCTGTCTATCTATCTACCCATGTATCCAACTATCTATATATCCATCCATCCATCCATCCATCCATCTATTCATTCATCTAAATATCTATCTCTCTATCCCATATCTATCTATCTGTCCATCCATACATTCATCCATCTATCTCTCTATCCCATATTTTTCTATCTAACTATCAGTCCATCCATCCATCTATTCATTCATCTAAACATCTATCTCTCTATCCCATATCTATCTATCCCTCTATCTATCTATCTATCTATCTTAATTAGTGATAGGAGAATAGTAACTATGGTATTTGTGTTCGGATTATTCGTAAAGAATCCCAAAGTTCTATTCTACTACTCTTCAGTAATAACGAACCTAAAGCAAGTCAATGGGAAATCTTCTGCTTTAAGTTTGTTATTCGAGAGAAATACCGGAATAGAATTTTGGGATTTGTTATGGATAATCAGAATACAAATAATTACTATTCACCCATCGCTAATAAAGATAAAAAAATATTTGTTTTATGGTATAGAGAGAAAGAGATAGATTGATTGATAGATAGATAGATAGATAGATAGATAGATAGATAGATAGATAGAGGGATAGATAGATAGATGGATGGATGGATGGATGGATGGATGGATAGATATGGGATAGCTAGAGGGATAGATAGAGGGATAGATAGAGGGATAGACAGATAGATAGATGGATAGATAGATAGATATGTGATAGATGAATACATAGATAGAGGGATAGATAGAGGGATAGATGTTCACCCATCACTAATCTTTATATTAGATAAATAGGATAGAAAATAATTGCCAACATCTTTTGGGGATAAATAATAGTAAATCTTTATACAAGCTTCCATCCATTTTAAAACATTCTAACACACATTTATATTAAAAAATGCTCATTTTCCATTGTTACATATAGGTAAGCACTTCCCCCATGTCAGCAGTTCTGCTATCTATGTGTCATAATTAGATTTCTTAAATTCTTCTTCTCTTGTACCCCATACCCCAATCTCACAGTCCTTTGCCTCCAGCTCACAAACTCTAATACATATAAAGTATTTCACAATTCAGAATCCAAAAAGACACAAAAATTCCAGATTCCAAAAATACAAAAAAAAATAAATAAAAATAAAAAATAAGTTTCTTACAAAAAAAAAAAAACCTCTTCTGCTGGACTCTGACAGCTTTAAGAATAAATTCAACAATGAACTCCAAGTAAAAAAAAAAAGAAAAAGAAATGCGCAGTCAGGGGGAAAAAAAATGACAATGCGCCTAAGGTCAGCAAGATAGAAATTCATTACTTTTCATGCTTTGTCAAACCTATGAGAACGGCTTGGTTTTAAAGAGATGCAAAATCTTTCTTGAAATGCTATTCACTCCAAAGCTGCAGCAACAAAAGGGGGTTTGTGGCCCGGGCATATAAACCGTGACCTCTAACCCTTTATTTCAATCAGGAAAAAAAAAAGAAAAAAAATCGTAGAGGGCAAATCTTAAGTATGATAAGAAGGCTCCGTGCAGCCAACATTTGTCTTGCTCTGACCTAGCAGGAGGATTTTTATGAAACAGCAGAAGCCTGGAATGTGTCATGTGACTTTTTTTTTTCTTCTCCTGGTATGAACCATGTGCCAGCGTATCATTTTGCTGTGAAATAACTCTGCGGATTTCAGCCTCTGCTTCTGATGCATGACACAAGTCTGCGAGGGAGCATGAGAATGGTCCTCCATGAAAGGCGAGGTTCTCATAGTTGGCTGGTAACCATAGAAGCAGATGCCTTTTTTTTTTTTTTTTCGCTTGCCCCTGCTTACCTCTTTGCAGCCACGAGCTGCTCCCTTTTGTTATGGGGGTACGCCTTGATTTTTTCCTCCACCGTGAGCGTCGAACTTGCTTCTTCTTCTTCAAAGGGCACGGCGATGCAGGTCATTGGTCTAGACTGACCGGTGGAGGGAGCAGCCTTGATGTAACCCTTGCTCCTTCAGAACCACCAGCCGCGCGACTGCAGACTGTGGGGGGACATTTGAGATCTGTATTGAAAAGGAGACGGTCCGATTTTGCTATTGTGCCTTTTCACTCATCGATCGAATGAATATCGAACCTTCTGTCGTTGCATGTGTGAAATAGATAGCTTAGCAAGCACTTTTCCAACCAAACCTGAGCGGTGGGCCAAACATTTTTTTTCCTCCTTCTTCCCTGTCCCCATCTTTCTTTTTTTATATGCATGTTACTTATATATAAATTTTTCATTGTTGCTATTATTTGTTTTTTTCAATTAGTCGTCGATGTACCTTACTGTACTATTTCAATAACTTATTTTAGCATGCTGGTTTATTTTATTTTTTACTTACCTTACATGACTTTGCCAAGCTGTTGTGTTATTTTCAATTTTTTTTCTCCAATATAATAGGATGATAATAGTAATATCTATACCACACATTTTTCTAGAAATCCACATTTCAAACCTTTATTGACATATCTTTGATATTGTGTTTTTAATATGTACCAAAGAAGGTATAGGTAAAGAAAAATTGTGCCTTTTTTTTCTTTTTTACATTTTACGCAATTTATTGTTATCTAATAACATAGTGTACAATTGCAATATTTTACCGTCTGAGCCACTATATTATTGTATATCAATTTATCTGTCTACATAGAGAGAGATAAGTTTTGTATAAATGGTATATATTTCATTATATTTCTATTCTCTGAAATAAATCTATTTAGAATATATATATATATATATATATATATATATATATATGTCTAGACATATCTATAAAGATACAAAAGTAAGTAAATAATATATATAAAAACACACACACATTTTAACGTGATTTATCCAACTTTTATTTGTACAAGAGATGTGTGATATATTTTCCAGCAATTTATTAGGATATCTTTACATCTTTATGCGAATACATTGCATATACTTATCTATATATTGTATATATCTATTATATCTATCTAATATACACATATATATATATATGAATTACTGAAATAAATTACCTTTTTGATGATATTTTAATTTATTGAGATGCACAAATATATATATATATATATATATATATATATTTATATTTATATATGCAAGTGCATCTCAATAAATTAAAATATCATAAAAAAACTAATTTATTTCAGTAATTCAATACAAAAAGGAAACACATATTATTACACATATAGAGTCATTACACATGGAGTGATCTATTCCAAGTGTTTATTTCTGTTAATGTTGATGATTATGGCTTACAGCCAATGAAAACCCAAAAGTCATTATCTCAGAAAATTAGAATATTATATAAGACCAACTGAAAAAATGATTTTATACTCAAAAATGTTGGCGCCTACTGAAAAGTCTGTGCAGTAAATGCACTCAGTACTTGGTCAGGGCTCCTTTTGCATGAATTACTGCAGCAATGCGGCGTGGCATGGAGGCGATCAGCCTGTGGCACTGCTGAGGTATAATGGAAGCCCAGGTTGCTTTGATAGCAGCTTTCAGCTCGTCTGCATTGTTGGGTCTGGTGTCTCTCATCTTCCTCTTGACAATACTCCATAGATTCTCTATGGGGTTTAGGTCAGGCGAGTTTGCTGGCCAATCAAGCACAGTGATACTGTAGTTATTGAACCAGGTATTGGTACTTTTGGCAGTGTGGACAGGTGCCAGGTCCTGCTGGAAAATAAAATTTCCATCTCCAAAAAGCTTGACAGCAGAGGGAAGCATGAAGTGCTCTAAAATTTCCTGGTAGACGGCTGTGCTGACTTTGGTCTTGATAAAACACAGTGGACCTACACCAGAAGAAGACATGGCTCCCCAAACCATCACAGATTGTGGAAACTTCACACTAGACCTCCAGCAGCTTGAATTGTGTTCCTCTCCACTCTTCCTCCAGACTCTGGGACCGCGATTTCCAAATGAAATGCAAAATTTACTTTCATCTGAAAACAACACCTTGGACCACTGTACAACAGTCCAGTTCTTTTTGTCCATGGCCCAGGTAAGACGCTTCTGGCGTTGTGTATTGGTCATCAGTGGCTTGACACAAGGAATGTTACACTTGTAGCCCATGTCCTGGATACGTCTGTGTGTGGTGGCTCTTGAAGCACTGACTCCAGCAGCAGTCCACTCCTTGTGAATTTCCCCCAAATTTTTGAATGGCCTTTTCTTAACAATCGTTTCAAGTCTGCGGTTATCCTGGTTGCTTGTGCACCTTTTTCTACCACATTTTTTCCTTCCACTCAAATTTCCATTAATATGTTTGGATACAGCACTCTGTGAACAGCCAGCTTCTTTAGCAATAACCTTTTGTGGCTTACCCTCCTTGTGGAGTGTGTCAATGACTGCCTTTTGGACAACCGTCAAGTCTGCAGTCTTCCCCATGATTGTGTAGCCTACCGAACCAGACTAAGGGATAATTTCATATGCTTAGGAAGACTTTGCAGGTGTTTCGTAGTAATTATTTTAATTTTCTCAGATAATGACTTTTGGGTATTCATTGGCTGTAAGCCATAATCATCAACATTAACAGAAATAAACACTTGAAATAGATCACTCTATGTGTAATGACTCTATATAAAATATGCGTTTCCCTTTTTGTATTGAATTACTGAAATAAATTAACTTTCTGATGATATTTATTGAGAAGCACTTGTATATATACTATATATATATATATATATATATATATATTGTATATATCCATGTCTAGTGATATCTATATCTATCTAGCTATATATATATATACACACACACATGCGTTTTAAATCAATTTAACCAGAGATATCTATATGTACGACAGATGTGTGATATATTTTCTAGCAATTTATTAGGATATCTTTATATCCTTATGAGAATACAGTGCATATACCTATCTATCCATTCATCTATCTATTGTATATATTAATGTATATCTTTCTCTCGCTATCTATATATCTATATATATTGCACATATATATATATATATATATATATATATATATATTAGAGCTGAAATGTTTCTTCTACACAATGGGTGAATAAAAAGAGTCAGTTTTCTTACTTCATTGGCTTTGGAGTGCTCCTGTTTTCCTTAGATTATCTATTAATCCTTCTATCATCTATCTATCTATCTATCTATTCCTCTATCTATCTATCTATCTATCCCTCTATCTATCTATCTATCTATCCCTCTATCTATCCCTCTATCTATTTATCTATCCCTCTATCTATTTATCTATCCCTCTATCTATCTATCTATCTATCTATCCCTCTATCTATCTATCCCTCTATCTATCCCTCTATCTATTTATCTATCCCTCTATCTATCTATCTATCCCTCTATCTATCTATCTATCCCTCTATCTATTATCTATCTATCCATTATCTATCTATATATCTATCTATCTAACTATATATATATATATATATATATATATATATATATATATAGTTATTTAGCTCTATCTGTTTATCTACCTTTATCTCTCATTCAATTGTTCTTTATTTCTGTCTACCAACTTACCTATCAATTGTATATATCTGAAGGGTCGCTTTTACACATTGGGTGAATAAAAAGAATCTGTTTTCTTATTTCAATGGCTTTGGAGTGCTACTGTTGTCCATTGAATTATCGGTCTATCGTTTGTTCTTTATCTCTATCTATCCATGATATATGATATATATATATATATATATATATATATATATATATATATATATATATATATACATACACACCATTTATCTATATGTTATCTATAATCTATCTATCATCTACTTATCTATCAGTCATCTATCAATTATCTATCTATCAATATATCTCTGTATCTGTCTATTTGTCTATCTACCGATCCATAGCTATCTATCTATCCCTGTATCTATCTATCCATCTATCATGTATCTATCTATCTATCCCTCTATCTATCATGTATGTATCTATCTATCCCTCTATCTATCTATCATGTATCTATCTATCTATCCCTCTATCTATCATGTATGTATCTATCTATCCCTCTATCTATCTATCTATCATGTATCTATCTATCTATCTATCCCTCTATCTATCTATCTATCATGTATCTATCTATCTATCTCTCTATCTATCTATCATGTATGTATGTATCTATCATCTATCTATCTATCATGTATCTATCTATCTATCCCTCTATCTATCATGTATGTATTTATCTCTCCCTCCATCTATCTATCTATCTATCTATCATCTATCATGTATCTATCTATCTATCTATCTCTCCCTCTATCTATCTGTCATGTATGTATCTATCTATCTATCTATCCCTCTATCTATCTATCTATCTATCTATCATCTATCATGTATCTATCTATCAAATCAAATCAAATCAAATCAAATAAGCTTTATTGGCAGGACCAAATACAAATTAGTTTTGCCAAAGCAAGTGGACATTAGGGGCTGGGGCTGTGGGGATGGTGGGTGGGGACTGTAGGAAGGATGGATGGGGCTCATCCAGGGTGGGGACTGTGGGGGCACTTCTAGGATGGGGGCTATGGAAGTCCATGGCTTATGATGGGGCATATCCACGGTGGGACTGTGGTAACGGTGGATGGGACATATCCAGGGTGGGGATTGGGGGGGCCACATCTGGGATGGGGGGCTATGGAAGTCCATGACTTATCATAGTTCTCTTTCTCGAAGTCTATGGCATTCGCTCACATACTGCGCTGCTATCTCCACTGCGCTCTCTTCTTCCCCCAGCAGGATATATATTTTCTCTTCCTCCTTCATGGAGCTGAAATCCGGGAAGAGATGGGAGAGTCTCCTGAAGTGAGTGTCCCTCACTGCTGAGTACTTGGTGCAGTGTATCTATCTATCTCTCCCTCTATCTATCTATCTGTCATGTATGTATCTATCTATCCCTCTATCTTTTTATCTATCTTCAGTTATCTGTTATTTTATAATATTCTCATGTGTTATAAGTGAATAAAAAAATCTGAATAAACCAAGTCCCCTGTTCCTCCTGTGATAGAAGCCTCTCCTGGTGACAGCAGAGTCTGGAGAGGAGTCTGATAGAGGATTCCAAGTCCTGACACTAAATGACGTCACCATCTTCATGTTGTGCTGAGTATAAGATATCGGTGTGTATTTCTTCAGATGAGGCAGTGTTATCTCTTCCTACACTCCATACCTCTTTTTCCCCTTTTAATTGCTGCAGGCAGAGGGGAGGCGCATTAAGAGAAAAAGGTTATTGTGACAGATGAAGCCTGATTCACACTGAGCGCTGCCTTTATCCCGGCGTTATACAGAGGCTGCAGTGGGGAAGAGGATGCCCCGGAGTGATGGCAGGGTGCGCGGCCCTGGATACTGCACTGTCACAAGCGGTATTCCATGGCACAAATGTATGTAACATAATATCAGTCTACTTACTGCCTTCTGATATCGAAAAGTTGGCAGAAAAAAAGCAATAAAACTGTCTGTATATCTATCACTCCACATTCACAATATCAGGGCAGTAGACCTGCAATCTTTCCATAATTTAACTACTTCTTTTCTCTCCTTAGATGAGAAATGAATTGCAAAATAATAAAATAAACCTAAGACTATAGTATTATTTTAAGTCTTCTAGTAGGTAATAGATGGTTAAGGGATTTTTCTAACAGTATATATATTATCATACAGTTCTGTTACAATTTATCATTAAACTTATCTTAATACGTGGTTTATAATTACTTTGATATCAAAAATCTCATATTTTCTATTGAAAATGAAATATTGCAGAGAAATTATAGTAAGATATTATAAAAAAATATGTTTAACTTGGTTTTGCATTTAGGTAAATAGATAGATAGAAAGATAGATGAATAGTAGATAGATAGATAGATAGATAGATAAATAGATAAAGAGATAAATAGATAGATAGATAAATAGAGGGATGGATAGAGGAATAAATAGATAGATGGATAGATAGATAAATAGAGGGATAGATAGATAGATAGATAGATAGAGATAGATAGATAGATAGAGGGATAGATACAGGGATAGATAGAGGGATAGATAAATAGAGGGATGGATAGAGGAATAGATAGATAGATGGATAGATAGATAAATAGAGGGATAGATAGATAGATAGATAGATAGATAGATAGAGGGATAGAGGGATAGATAGATAGATAGAGGGATAGATAGATAGATAAATAGAGGGATAGATAGATAGATAGATATATAGATAGATAAATAGAGGGATAGATAGATAATAGATAGAGGGATGGATGAATAGATAGATAGATGCATATATAGATAGATAATAGATAGAGGGATAGATAGATAGATAGATAATTAGAGGGATATATAGATAGATAATAGATAGATAGATAGATAGATAGATAGATGGATAGATAATTAGAGGGATATATAGATAGAGGGATAGATAGATAGATAGATAGATGGATAGATAGATGATAGACAGATATAGAGATATATAAATAGATAATGGATAGATAGAGATAGAGAGATGGATAGATAGATAATATATCAAATTTGTAACATAAAACACCTATTTTTGGAGCTTATAGTAAAAAAGTGAAAAATAATTAGTAAAAAAGTGAAAATAATTTACCACTTTATATATCTAAATCAAAAAAATATACCTTTAAAATGTTTTTTTTGTTTCTGTGACACATTCTTAACATGACATTGTGGAATTATTACAATTTGTATGCCTGTAGTATTATAATAATATTAATAATACATTTTCCAAATTAATAATTTTTCACCTATACTTTTTCATAAATTTCATACATTTCAGATTGTCTCTTTTTTTTTTAAAGGCTGTACACATCTCCATCACTATTTCCAATTTCTCTATTGTGTTTTATTAAAACTTTGGATTTCCTCAATTTATTTTTAGGATTTTGTTTTAGAATTTTTGATCATTCATCACAATTAAAACAATGATGGAAGAGTATGGATGTAATTATAAATAATTTATCTAGAACAAAATGTTTGTTTTCTGATGATGCCTTAGTTTTGGTATTTTTTTAGAGATGTATGTATTGTTTCTTTAATGTATTTAGATGGAATAATAATAATAATTTTTATTTCTATAGCGCCAACATATTCCGCAGCGCTTTATACATGGAACTATTAGTAAATAGCGCCAGGAGCGGAGAATCATACAGACAATTTAGGAGATGGCTCAGTAAATAATAATAAAAAAAAGCTGAATACTTTGATTTTATAGGACAGACTGGATCAGAGACAGAGCTGCCACATGCTGTGTGAAAAAATGCCACCCCGATGGGAACAAAGGGTTTAAAATGGAGTCAAAAAGCATGCAAGCTCAATGTCTAAGCCTTTCCTGTGTATTGTTCTGCCACAACCTGCAGGACATCAAGTGGGCTGGGAAGAATAGAGCGCTCCTACAGATTACTGTTGACAGAGAAATGCATGGGGATTTTTTGGGGATTACTAGAATAAATAGATCCAGTGTTTATGCTATGTATAGATAAATAATTGAAAAATGTGTACAAGGACCAGACATTGTAAACTGGAGCTCAGGAATTATAGGCACAATTATACATTATGGCCCCAAACAAAAAAAGTGGGCAAAATGTGAAATCAGAAGTTTCTTAGATAAATATGAGATATCTAATCGGATAAAAAGTCTGGAGATGTAGATATAACGTGATTGTAAGAACTATACATGTAAAATATAATTAGGTTTACTAATGTAAAATATACAAAGGAAGAAAGGAAAGAAGGAAGGAAAGAAAGAAAGAAAGAAAGAAAGAAAGAAAGAAAGAAAAAAAGAAAGAAAGAAAGAAAGAAAGAAAGAAAGAAAGAAAGAAAGAAAGAAAGAAAGGATGACTTTAAGGAAATGAAAGGAATGAAGGTAGGATGAAAAAAAGGAAGAAAGAAAGATGGAAGGAAAGAAGAAAAGAGAAAGAAAAAGAAAAAGAAAGAAAGAAAAGAAACAAAAAGGAAAAAGGAAGAAAGAGAGATAGAAGAAAAGAAGAGAAAGAAAAAGAAAGAAGAAAAGAAAGAAACAAAATGAAAGAAATAAAAGAAAGAAAGAAAGAATGATGGATGGAAATAAGGAAATAATGAAAGCAACAAAAGAAAGAACAGAAGAAAGAGAAAAGGAAAGGAAAAAAGGATAACAAAGATTAGAAAAAATAGAGAGATATTAAATTAATAGATTGAAAATAGATTTATAGATAAATCATTTAAGAAATGATAGAGACATAGCCTAATTAGATGATAAATGTTAGAAAGATAAATAGTGAGAGAGTTAAATAAATTTAGAAAGTGAAACAGATATTTTAGATAGATAGGTTGATAGATGTATAGATAGATAGACGGATAGAGGGATAGATATATATATAGATAGATGGATAGAAAGAGATAGAGGGATAGATAGAGGGATAGATAGATAGATAGATAGACACAAAAAATGGAACAGTACATTAAAATTAAAGAAGTGAGTACAAGGCCTCCTGAACTTGCAGTATATGGTTAAAATATATGGTTTTAAAGGTAATACAAAGAGTAGTAGCTTTTATATATATATATATATATATATATATATATATATATACACAAATAAATAATTAAGCAGCACTACGCTATGCCAATTCTGGGTGCCATGCCTCCAAAAAAATACTCAAAAAGCTTATAGAAAGGGAAAAGGTATAACTCACACAAAAATATTATCTTCAAAAAGGTGGACTGATTAGCCCATGTAGTGACAATATAGTTCCATAACAGAACCTTTCTCAAGCTAGACACATATGAAGAAAAAGCAAAAATATATGTGTTTTCACAAGTAATTAGAAGATTGTATATATATATATATATATATATATATATATATATATATATATATGTATATAGTATATATACAGTGCCGACCAAAAGTTTGGACACACCTTCTCATCTCTAGAACAACTGTTATGAGAAGACTTTGTGCAGCAGGCCTTCATGGTAAAATAGCTGCTAGGAAACCACTGCTAAGCACAGGCAACAAGCAGAAGAGACTTGTTTGGGCTAAAGAACATAAGGAATGGACATTAGACCAGTGGAAATCTTTGGTCTAATGAGTCCAAATTTGAGATCTTTGGATCCAACCACTGTGTCTTTGTAGAAAAGGTGAACGGATGGACTCTACATGGCTGGTTCCCACCGTGAAGCATGGAGGAGGAGGTGTGATGGTGTGGGGGTGGTTTGCTGGTAACACTGTTGGGGATTTATTCAAAATTGAAGGCATACTGAACCAGCATGGCTACCACAGCATCTTGCAGCGGCATGCTATTCCATCCGGTTTGCGTTTAGTTGGACCATCATTTATTTTTCAACAGGACAATGACCCCAAACACATCTCCAGGCTGTGTAAGGGCTATTTGACTAAGAAGGAGAGTGATGGGGTGTTACGCCAGATGACCTGGTCTCCACAGTCACCAGACCTGAACCCAATCGAGATGGTTTGAGGTGAGCTGGACCGCAGAGTGAAGGCAAAAGGGCCAACAAGTGCTAAGTATCTCTGGGAACTCCTTCAAGACTGTTCGAAGACCATTTCCGGTGACTACCACTTGAAGCTCATCAAGAGAATGCCAAGAGTGTGCAAAGTAGTAATCAAAGCAAAAGGTGGCTACTTTGAAGAACCTAGAATATAAGACATATTTTCAGTTGTTTCACACTTTTTTAAGTATTTCATTCCACATGTTTTAATTGATCGTTTTGATGCCTTCAATGTGAATCTACAATTTTCAGAGTCCTGAAAATAAAGAAAACTTTGAATGAGAATGTGTGTCCAAACTTTTGGTCTGTACTGTATATATAATATATATATATATATATATATATATATATATATTTATATATGTATCCGCATGTTTCGATTGTTTTGATAAAGAGATGGATAGATAGATGATAGATAGATATTAAATAGTAAAAATACATTTATTAAATTGAAAAACAAATGGATATGAAAAATGTAAATGTAGATATAAGGTAATTATAAGATAGATAGATAGATAGATAATATACAATATTTGTGTTACCCTATTCTTTGGTTTCAGCATTAACCACCATTACAATACATTTAGCTGAGAATTAATTTGGGAATTCGGTCGCTGTTGTTGTTTTCTATTTGCATTTAAACTCAAAGTAAAAAAAAAAAATGGCTTTAAAGCCACTAAATCCCAGAAGCTTCCCCAGAAGGTCAAGATGGGAACATTTTTCTATTTACTCTTTGTAACTCGGGATAAAAATCAATTTGTTGCTTTCATTACAACCACACAATCAATTCCATTTAAAGCATGATGCAACAGTCAAGTCCAAAGACAAAACCCGGCTGAGGAATAGAGATCAAGTCAAATTTCCTACAAGATGTTGGTGGTACAGCTGTGTGTGAGCTGTGAGTACAATGCCGGTGATTAATCCGGGGTATGATGTCAGGATATGTTTATAGAAAATACTAGCAGCTCTGATCGCCGGTCTTATAGCTTTCATTTACTTGCACTGTGGCTTATTGGTAACCATTAATGCAAAGGAAATATTGGTGCACCCTCACAAACCGGCCAACATCCAGCTATGACTGATATGCAAAGAATCAGAAATCAGTGACTAGATGCGTTTTACCAATGAAAAAGATAAACAGAAAGTTCTGACCATCTCTACGCGCCTTCTGAACCAGTACCATACCTCCTGAGGTGGCATAAAATGGAGAAAGAAAATGTTGACCACTATCGGCGCTCCCCAAAGAATAAACTAAATAGGATGAAGATCGATGTGATCCATTCAATGATTTTATTACATAAAGTACATGGATGTGTTCACATTGTCATGCACATTTGGGAAATGCGACAACGCGTTTAGGCTTATAAAAAAAAGCCTTCTTCAGGTGAAATGAAGGTCCTCTAATGGATTCATTAGGTGCAAATCCATTACAGAACTTTTATTTTACCTAAAGAAGGCTTTTTTATAAGCCAAAACGCGTTGTTACATGTCCCAAATGGGCATGACCATGTGAACACATCCATGTACTTTATCTAATAAAATCATTGAACAGATCCCATCGATCTTCATCCTATAGAGTTCATTCCTTGGGGAGCGCCAATAGTGGTCAGCATTTTTTTCTTTTGCATTGTACCTGTGATATCTCCGACGGAGAAAGTATTTTCGCAGTGGATCAACTTGCAGGCAAACCCAGCTGTGAAATTTGATATCCATTAAAAGCTCATCCAATCTATGTTGCAGGGGAGTATATACAGTTGAAACCAGAAGTTTACATCCACTTTCTAAAAAGACACATCTGCATGTTTTTCTCACTATCTGATGTGAAATCAGAATAAACCTTTCCCATTTTAGGTCAATTAGTAACCAAAATTATTAATATTTGCCAAATGCCAGAATAATGAGAGAGAGAATGTTTAAAGGCATTTTTATTACTTTCTGCAAAGTCAAAAGTTTACATACATTTCATTAGTCATTGATACCATTGCCCTTAAACTGTATGAATTGGATCAAACGTGTAGCTGAGCCATGTTTTTAGGTTGCTTTGCTCTCACTGACCTTTTCAGCTTTGGCCATAAATATTCAATAGGATTGAGATCAGGGTTTTGTGATGGCCACTCCAAAACATTAACTTTGTTGTCCTTAAATTAGGTAATTGACCTAAAAAGGAAAAGGTTTATTCTGATTTCATGTCAGATAGTGAGAAAAACCTGCAGATGTTTCTTTAGGCAAATCTTTCTGAGCAGGCCAAATTTTCAAGATGTGATGTTCCAAGGTTTTTTAAAGAAACACCAACAAATGTGCAACATTGAAATCCCTTTTTGGCCAAAGAAACGTAATGCAGAAGAATAAACACATATCAAACTTACTTCCCCTAAAAATATGAAGATGTCCAGCAGTGGCATCAATACAGTGAGTTTGGGTCTGAATTTCAACAAATAGGTTTGGAAATTCATTCAAGATTAGTGGTGTCTTCAATGCTGGGAAACCCAGACAGTTACTTATCCATCATGAAATACCATCTAATTGGCTCCAAATTTATTCTGCCGCAGGACGACGACCCCTAACATATAGATATATCATTAAGAAGTATTTTCAGCATAAAGAAGAACAAATAGTACTGGATGCAATTAAACGAACCTTAAAGAACTCTGATCATAACATCAGTCTGAGATTACATTAAGAATCAGAAGTATTTGCACAAGCCTCCTTCCACTGAAGATCTATGGTTAGTTCTCCAAGATGTTGGAACAACCTCCCCGAGTTCCTTCAAAACCTGTGTGTAAGTGTATGTAGAAGTATTAATGCTCTTTAGAAGGGAAATGTCATTCACCCCAGATGTTGATTTGATTTAGATTTCTCTTTTGTTTAATTCACTTTATATTTCCTTAATTGATAAAAAATACTATTACAACTTCTATTTGTTAAACTATTCTTGTTGCCTAAAATTTTTTGCATGGTTCTGAGTTTAAAAAAAAAATCAGCTCTCTCCTTATCATGAGAAGCAGGTTGACAATGGCCCGTAACATCTCTATACACAGCAGATAATTCAGGTTCCACAATACAATATTTTGCACACACACTACGCAAAGCTAGCTGTCAATCAATATGCTGGAGAGTGTATACTGTAAGGGATGATCGAATAACAAAATATCCGATTTCGCGAATATCTGACGGATAGGTCACCGCTATTCGACTATTCGCGAATATTCGACGCGCAATGTAAGTCCATGGGGAACCAAAATAATTTCATGTTGGACCTAACGGCGAGCTGTGGTCACTAAGACAAAGGCCGAAATGAATGAAAAAGGCATCTCCCTCTCCCTCTCCCTCTCCTCCATGGAGCTGGATGCCGAAGCAGCGGGGACTATATATGTATCGCTCCCGGAAGCTGCTGCACCGTGTATGTAGATGACGCTGTGCGGCCAAGCCAATCATAGTAACACCACAACAAAGATGGCTGTGGTATTACTGTGAGAGCAAGCAACGTGTAACGTAATGTGTTCATTACCTGGAAAACAGGCGCCAGGAAGTCAGAAATGAAAATAAAAATATCGGAGCGGATGTTGTTTAATTCGTTGGATACCGAATGGCGCGAATAGCCTGTTATCTGTCAGATACCGAATAATGGCGAATACATTCGCTCATCCCTAATTACTGTATAGTGAGTGGTTACTGTAACCGCTTCTCTGCATCATGCCAAACACTGGTTGCAAGTGGCTGCAAGGAGGATACTACTGAATTTTCTCCCTGTAGTTGTGTTTCCAGTATATATGCCAGACGTGACTTAAGGTCCAGTCACACTAAGCAACTTACCAGCGATCCCAACAACGATATGGATCGCTGGTAAGTTGCTAGGAGGTTGCTGGTGAGATGTCACACTGCGACGCTCCAGCGATCCCACCAGCAACCTGACCTGGCAGGGATCGCTGGAGCGTCGCTACACGAGTTGCTGGTGAGCTCACCAGCAACCAGTGACCAGCCACACGTGCAGAGAGCAGGGAGCAGCGCACACTGAGCGCTGGCTCCTTGCTCTCCTAGTTACAGCACACATCGGGTTAATTACCCGATGTGTGCTGCAGCTACATGTGCACAGAGCAGGAGCCGGCACTGACAGTGAGAGCGGCTGAGGCTGGTAACAAAGGTAAATATCGGGTAACCAAGGACAGGGCTTCTTGGTTACCCGATGTTTACCGTGGTTACCAGCCTCTGCAGAAGCCGGCTCCTGCTGCCTGCACATTTAGTTGTTGCTGTCTCGCTGTCACACACAGCGATCTGTGCTTCACAGCGGGACAGCAACAACTAAAAAATGGCCCAGGACATTCAGCAACAACCAACGACCTCACAGCAGGGGCCAGGTTGTTGCTGGATGTCACACACAGCAACATCGCTAGCAACGTCACAAAAGTTGTTCGTTAGCAGCGATGTTGCTAGCGATGTTGCTTAGTGTGACGGGGCCTTTAAATGTTAGTTACCTGCAACTTCATTTGCAAGTAAGGTGACAGTTTCCATTGGAGGAACATGGTGGGAGGCAACGTTGAGAAAACATCCTTTGGGGCTTGGGCTCCTGAACTCTTAACACTAGAACTACTGGACTCGTGACACCTATATAGAAATACATAGTGCAAAGTAGTCAAAAAGACTACCTCAGTAGTTCTAGTGTTAAAACCCTTGAAATGCCCCTGACTACTTTAGATAAGCAAATTTGCTTCAGGAAAATTTGCACGATCTGGTCTACAGTAGAGATGAGCGGTCCGCATGGAAGTTTCAGTTAACCGGTTTCAGCGGGAATTTAGATAAAGTTCCAGACCTGACTTGAACTCGACCCCAGAGCCGAAATACTACTAGAAATCAATAGTTGGGCAGGTCGGCTTTCCACCCACATACAGCCAGACATAAGCATAGCATTTCCAGGGGAGGAAGGACAGGTTTTTTTTGGAACACACTACATCAAAAAACGTTGTTTTATACCCTTTGAGAGCCAAACAGAGACTGCAAGCAGCTCTCACTGGGCCAAGCACCAAGAGCACCCAAGCACTCTGATGCCCGATTGAGTGGTTAGCATACGTACAGCACCAGAACTCCAAACTTAGACACCGATTTTTTTAAAAGTCCATGTTTGGTACAGTTTGGGTTCACTCATCTCTAGTCAACAGGTTAGATTTTTGAGAAGTGCCCCGATTTTTCTAAAAAGAATTATATTATGTGATACGTTCTGTTAAAACTTCAAAGTATACTAACCGGAGGGGAAATAATGGGTTAAAAAAATAATAATATGCATTATACTCACCTTTCCTTGCTCCTCACGGATCCTTCCACCGCCTCTGTTGCAGAAACTTCCTGATCCTCCATGATGACCTTTGGTTCTATTGGTATTCCTTTCCGGAGACTGGCCTGACAAAGTCATGCAATAGTGAATGTGGAGTAAATTATGAGACATGAATTACATGCGTGCCTCCCCAGGAGACTACATAAGGCCAAAAATTGTCCTCAGTCCCACAAAGGAGTGCTGGATGAACCAAAAACTGGGGCTGAGGAACAGGAACCTATGGCGGTGCAAGCACAAGTGAAGGTCTAAGACACAAAAGTACTTGATATTTAAATATTATAACTCCATTATATCATCGTGCAAATTGAATCCCAAATACAGATTGATCATAATCCAAAATATTGGGGTAAATTCCTTAGACATTAGATTTGTTATGAATGGATTCTCTCATTTCTATCTACTACCTAAACCTAAAGTCATCATCTACAGGAATGCCGCCATGACAAATCAGATGGAACAAAAGGATAGTATCTGTCAATTAATGATGAAATGTAGACTAAAGGGGGCTTTACACGCTGCGACATCGCTAATGCGAAGTCGTTGGGGTCACGGAATTTGTGACGCACATCCGGTCGCATTAGTGATGCCGTTGCATGTGACACCTATGAGCGATTTTGCATCGTCGCAAAAATGTGCAAAATCGCTCATCGGTGAGATTGGGGTCCATTCTCAAATATCGTTACTGTAGCAGTAACGAAGTTGTTCCTCGTTCCTGCAGCAGCAGACATCGCTCCGTGTGACACCGCAGGAACGAGGAAGCTCTCCTTACCTGCCTCCCGGCCGCAATGTGAAGGAAGGAGGTGGGCGGGATGTTACGTCCCGCTCATCACCGCCCCTCCGCTTCTATTGGGCGGCGGTTCAGTGACGCAGCTGTGACGTCGCTGTGATGCTGAACGAACCGCCCCCTTAGAAAGGAGGTGGTTCGCCGGTCACAGTGACGTCGCCGGGCAGGTAAGTATGTGTGACAGGTCTGGGCGATGTTGTGCGGCACGGGCAGCGATTTGCCCGTGTCCACAACACATGGGGGCGGGTACCAACGCTAGCGATATCGGTACCGATATCGCAGCGTTTAAAGCGGCCTTAAAGTAAGAAGATAACACCAATATCAGTGGAACTGGCAGACAGTCTGATGATTATGGAGACCTGACTCCATCCCCTACAAATGATGTGAGCTGAGCAGAGTGCTCCTGTGTATAGGTTACAAGTGAAAAGGTTTTGGTACCGTGTTAGCCAGTTAAAAAATTATTGAATGTTCTCAGTGAGAGGAACAAAATTCCTGTGTATAGGTGTCATGGCTGTCTCTCTGCTATATGAGACTAGTGACAGATTCAGGATTTGAGTCATTTCCCTTCTTGACTCTCAATATGAAACATGGTTTCTTTTCTTTGGCAGTCATAGGGTTAATATCAGTTTGCTTTCCAGCAGCTTCTGACACCTGGTCAGATGTTTCCAGTTTGGGACCATTCCCAGTCCCTTTATATATCCTTTGCTACCAGCAGATGGGGCCGGTTATTCTCTTTGCCATTTGGATGCTGGTCTTGGAGGAGGATGGAGCTGCTGAAATCCTCTCTTGAAGTTGCTGTGGTGACTGCAGCAGTCTGTTGTGTTTCCCCCTGTCTGTCTTCCTTCCCTGGTGTCTTGTTTTAGTTCAGCGGTTGGGCTAGCGTCCCTTACCTGCCCACTCATTAGCCATAACTATTGTAGGGTCACTCTTGGCTTCAGGTTTCTGCTCGGCGACAGGTGAAGAACCTGTTTAGGGACTGGCTAGGAGTGCGGGTACAGCGGCAAGTAAGTGGAGGAGGTGTCCATCTCCCTCTCACTAGTCCTAGGACCCTCCATTGTTAAAGTGTCCCCAGTGTAAGAAGCTGCTGAAATCCTCTCTTGAAGTTGCTGTAGTGGCTACAGTTTTGGTGATGACTGCAGCAGTCTGTTGTGTTTCCCCCTGTTTGTCTTCCTTCCCTGGTGTGTTGTTTTAGTTCAGTGGTGGGGCTAGCGTCCCTTACTTGCCCACTCATTAGCCATGACTATTGTAGGGTCACTCTGGGCTTCAGGTTTCTGCTCGGTGACATGAAGGTGAAGAACCTGTTTAGGGACTTGCTAGGAGTGCAGGGTACAGCGGAAGGTAAGTGGAGGATGTGTCCATCTCCCTCTCACTAGTCCTAGGCCCCTCCATTGTTAAAGTGTCCCCGGTGTACCCCTTGTTTGTCGTAGTGTTACTCCTGTTGTGTGTTTTGGTTCATGTCGGACTTTCTTAGTCCGTGCCATGAAAATGTGTGGTTTGAAAAGCTAATTTACTGATGATCCAATGTGTGTAGGGAACGGTTTGAGTCTAGAAAATGCTCTGCAGAATATGTTGGTGTAATATAAATAATATGAGTCTATAAATCTATATGTACATTGTATAGCTTTCTATTTAAGCGCTATAAGATAACCATTAATTTATATCTGTTCAACACTTTTACATGAAATCATTGATTTCCAACTTATTCCGCAATCCTCCTCCATGGGAAAACACATATTAAACTGTCATAAGAGGATGAAGTAAAAATAAACTGACTTACATCAAAGCTAGAACAAAAATCACTGCTTTGTTTCAAATGCAATCTTTAACCTGACGGAAAGGGCACATGTCATGTTGAACATGGTGTCTGATTTGCAAGCAGCAAGTTATAGAGCAGGTAGAGCCAAGAAAATTGAAATATAGCTTTGTGGGTAGAAAATACATTAAATGAATCCCCGCTTTTTCAATGCCTAGGTGATGTGGGGTGGTCCTATTCAGGGACTTCCAGCCTCTCATCTAGGACCACCCACTGGACTCCTAAACATCAAATTAGCAAGGATTTTAATACATTTAATATAATAAATACTGAATCCCACATTACTATATATTATTCTGTTAAGCTTATCCTGATCTATTCTAGTTCATCCCCATATACTGCTCCATTTACAATGTGACAGGTTCAAGAAAAAAAAAATGACAATTTACAAACAGCGTATTATTGCTGTATTAAATGCTAAAATACATTCAATAACAGTGATGACAATTCATCAGGATGTGCAACTTCTAGATATTTTGTAAGGGTCCAAAGTCTGGGAAAAACCCTACTACTCCTGAGAACGAAGGGGGACTACGTGGCTAAAATAAGTATTGAACACGTCGCCAATGTTCTAGGTAAATATATTTCTAACAACCCATGTAATCATCACAGGCGGAGAACTGAAAACATAGATGTCCATAAATTTAGTGGTGCATAATAATAATAAGTGACACAGGGAACAAACAGTGAACACATGAAGAAAGAGAGGTGCAAAAAGTCATAAAAAGTCATATCACCAGCTGAAACCTATCAGTAATTAGAAAGCAATCCTGCCACTTAGTGAAAAATAATATCAACTGGTTCAACTGATGGCCTATAAAAAGGTGTCTCATTAAGGCTACTTTCACACATCAGTTTTCTGCATTCAGGCACAATCCTTTTTTTTCCTGATCCAAAGGATCCGGCAAAAAAAATGTAAAACCGTATCCACCGGATCCGGTTTTTAACGGATCCGTTATGCCGGATGCGTAAAAAACCGGATCAGTTGGATCCGTTTTTGCATCCGTTTTGTCCGTTTTTTTGATGGATCAGTTTTTTTAATTAATTTGGTGCATGCGCAGTTAACAAAAATGGATCCGGCAGCCGCATCCATTTTTTACCGCATTGCGCCGGATCTGGTGTCCATAGGCTTTCATTGTAAAACACGCCGTATCGCGCCGGATCTGGCGCAATGCGGTTTTTTTGTTGGACAAAAAAACGTTGCAAGACACGTTGCCTCCGGACGCCGCTTTAACCCCTTAACGACCGCGGGCAGTAAAATTACGTCCTAAATGACATAGTGTTACTGCCCGCGGTCCTCCGGCAGCAGCATGCCGCGATCGGCGCACATCTCAGCTGATTTTCACAGCTGAGATGTGTGCCTGCTAGGCACGAGCAGAATCGTTATCTGCTCGTGCCGATTAACCCCTTATATGGCGCTGTCAATACATGACAGAGCTATTATAAGCGCGATTGCGGTAATGTTTTCCTTACCGCCCGATACCGGAAATCACGTGACGCGATCACGTGACTCCCGATAGTTGTCATGGTAGCACAGGGTCATGTGATGACTCCTGTACTACACCTGACTTGGTTTCACTTTCGCTGTGCCCGGGGCACAGCAAAAGAGAAAGACAGCGTATCTGCTGTTTACAGCCTTGTAGCTGTGATCAGCAGATACTGCAGAGCGATCGGAATGCTGATCGCAATAGCACCCTAGGGGGAACTAGTATAAAAAAAAAAAGTTAAAAAAAAGTTTTAAAAAATTAAAAAAAAACAAAAAAACCTAAAAGTTCAAATCACCCCCCATTCGCCCCATTGAAAATTAAAGGGTTAAAAAAATAAAAAATATACACACATTTGGTATCACCACGTTCAGAAACGCCCGATCTATCAAAATATAAAATCAATTAATCTGATCAGTAAACGGCGTAGCGGCAAAAAAATTCCAAACGCCAAAACGATGTTTTTTTGTCGCCACAACTTTTGCTAGAGGCGATCAAAACGTAGCATCTGCGCAAAAATGGTACCGTTAAAAACGTCAGCTCGAGACGCAAAAAATAAGCCATCATTGAGCCATGGATCCTGAAAAATGAGAACGCTACGGGTCACGGAATATGGCGTAAAACGTGCGCCACTTTTTTCTGACAAACTTCCGATTTTTTTTTAACCCCTTATATAAAAGTAAACCTATACATGTTTGGTGTCTACTAACTCGCACTGACCTGAGGCATCATACCCACACATCAGTTTTACCATATAGTGAACACAGTGAATAAAATATCTCCAAAACCATAGTGCTATCGCACTTTTTTTGCAATTTTTCAGCATTTGGAATTTTTTTGCCATTTTCTAGTACACTATAGGGTAAAACTGATGGTTACATTTAAAAGTACAGCTCGTTCTGCAAAAAATGAGCCCTCACATGACCATATTGACTGAAAAATAAAAAAGTTACGTCTCTCAGAAACAGAATGGCGAAAAAAAAAAACGGAAAGCGAAAAATCGGCCGGTCGTGAAGGGGTTAATTAATTTTGCCACATCCGGAAAAAAACGTATGCAACGCAAAGTCATCAGGTACAATCCGGTAACAATGCAAATCTATGGGGATAAAACGGATGCGGTACCGGATCCGTTTAAGGCTACTTTCACACATCCGGTTTTTGCTCTGTGGCACAATACGGCGCACTGCAGAAAAACCGCAACCATTTTTTTTGCCACCGGTTGCGTTTTTTTTTTTGCATAGACTTACATTAGTGCCGTATTGTGCCGCATGGGCTTGCGTTCGGTCCGGTTTTTGCCGCGGCAGATTTAGCCGATGCCGCGGCCGGATGGAACGTTGCCTGCAACGTTTTTTGCTCCGGCAAAAAAAAACGCATTGCGCCGCATCCGGCCGCAGCGGCGCATTTTTCAATGCATGCCTATGGACGCCGGATGCGGCGCGATGCGGAAAAAAACGCATCTGGCCGCTGCATGCGGTTTCTTCCACTAAGCATGCTCAGTAGCGTGCCGCAACCGGAAAAAAACGGACCGGTCGCATGTAAAAACTTATGCAAAGGATGCGGTGTTTTCGCCGCATCCGTTGCATAGGTTTCACAGCCGGATTGAGCCGCATGGCTCAAACCGGATGTGTGAAAGTAGCCTAACCCATTTTTTTTCCGGATTGTACCTGATGGAAAAAAACTGATGTGTGAAAGTAGCCTAACAAGGTGCCACACAAGAAACATCTCATGATGGGTAAAACCAATGAGCGGTCTCAAGATATTTGCAACCTTATTGTTGCAAAACGTATTGATGGCAGTAGTTGCAGAAGAATTTCTAAACTATTGAAGGTTCCAATGCGCACGTTGCGGGCAAAATCTGGAAGTGGAAAGTATTATTTCACCTTAAACCATCACAATCAGGTCCTCATAGCAAGATTTCAGACAAAGGAGTGAAAAGAATTATAATAGGAGTTGTCTAAGAGCCAAGAACCACCTGTGGAGAGCTACAGAAAGATCTGAAATCAGAAGGTAGAAATGTTTCAAAGAAAACAATAAGTACCCTCTATGGCCTGTATGCATGCTCACCATGCAAGACTCCGTTGCTGAACAAAAAACATGTTCAAGAGTGCTTAACGTTTGCTCAACAATATGTAGACAAGCCTGTGAAATACTAGGAGAATATAGTCTGGTCAGATTATATTTGAGACAGGCTGAAGTTGACATTCTGTTACAGGGAAAACAGTGACTATATGGAGGTCCCTGAGACAGTTAAGAGCATCTTAACTGATGAGCAAGCAAATCTCTAATCAAATACAACAACAAGATCGATGTAACTGGTGCTCTGTGCTGCAAAATGTACTGTCTATGTCCATTGGTCCAATAGTCTTTAATCTGTGGCAAGCACCTCACACTGCCCATCACCCTAGAAACACCATCCCTACAGTCACACATGGTGGTGGCAGCATCATGCTGTGGAGAGGCTTTTCTTCATAAGGGACAAGGAAGCTGGTCAGAGGTAAATACAGGGCAATGAGGGAGGGAAACCTGTTAGAGGTGTCAGAACTTGCATTCCATTTGGCCACGTTAGTGTCGGCTTCCTTCTCCCCTGCTGGTCATTTCATGTTAATTACTTAACCATTCACAGGTGGAAAAAAGGAAGCTGGCGGTGATTGGTTGAGGGGCTTGTGTGTCATAATGTCACATAGGCCCTAGGAACGCAAGTTCCATCACCACTGGTACAGCGGCGGCACCGAAGCTCAGTATAGGTTTTTTTATTTTTAAGGGGGTAAACATGGGGAATGAGAACGATTTGTCCTAGTAGTGGACAAACCCTTTAAACCATATTGGTAAACATTGAACACTAAAAAAATTGAAAAGGCAGAATTGCTATTTTTACAGTCGCTGCCTTTCCTTAACAAATAATACAATAAAAAGAGACAAAATGTATACATCGACCACAAAACGGTGCACAATAATCAAGTGCTCTTTTGGCTATCCGTAGACAACAGACATCATTATTGTTTCACAATGTTGTGTGTGCAACTGTCAGATGAACAGGCAGCAATTCACATCTGACGGCCATGTAATACAATACTGCAACCCTGAAATCAAGAAACATCAGTCTGAATAGTAAAGCATGATGGAGGCATGCGAGTGTTCACAGCACTTCCTTTTCACCATCTGAGGGATGAATGAATAATTTAATAACTTCTTATTGATCCCACTGGATAAAATCAACACTAAGCCGTGTATAGTAATAATGGCAGAACTGTAGAAAAGACATGGACCGCACATCCAAAAATCACCAGTTGATCTAAAGCCGCTAGGCAAAAATGTATACACCTGAACATGAGGTTCTTGGTCTAACATTGTGATCAGACTGTATGAAGCCCACTGCCATGTCATGGTGAACCTCTGAGTGGGTCAATAACTTATTTGAAGCCTTAAAGGTTCGGCACCACGCGCCAACCACTGCCGCAGTAACAGTGCGCCAGCAGGGCAGGTGACCTGGTGCCTCACAACACCCGTACTACCAGGCTGATTCCCAACGACTCCAGGCCTGTATAGTAATAGCCCTGATTTGTTATTGTATTTTCAGGGGTCTTCTAGTTTTGGAAAACCTCAGTCTCCCGAATGCAGTTTGATTAAAAAAAAACAACTTCGCTCTACGTACAGTCCTCGAGTCCAGAGCGGAGTCTCCACCTTCTTTTATTGACTCTTTTGCTATCACATTGACGCCTTGCACCCAATATGTGAGCTCAACAGCTTAACCGAATTGATGGCTCAAGCCGCCAAGAACTGCTGAGCTCACTGATTGGCTGCAGCACTTCCTTAAAACTTCATCAAGAAGCCCAGTAAGGGATCCAGCACAAGCATCAGGGTCTCTGCTACTTTAGCTAATCTCATCAGGGACTTTGACAATAGGATCATTAGAAAGTGTCCCACTGCTTGGACCTACAGGACCTGACCTCAATATTTGAGGAAACATCACATCTCACCAATCCAAACCAAAACTTATTTTTTCCATTATTACCAGGCTACGATTTCTATGTACAGAAACCTTTTTCTCTTGTTACTATTGTTTATCCAGTGTTACTTTGTATCCATGTCACTAATGTATTGTTGGTTAGCGGATGGTGGAATATATTAATCTAAATCTCAATAAGGGTGAAGGCAAATTATTGACTGGATGAAAATCTCAAGAACTGTGTAAAGGTAACGATTGGTGTAGCTTTTGTTCTTGTAAGAAGAGGAAAATTGTACTTTATAGGGATTCTGTTAATTAAATTGATCACATGATGTAAACTCAACACGTTTAGTCTATATATTGGCATCATCATGATCGTATTCATTGACAGTAAATTAAAGGAGTGTTCTAATCTTAGCATACTGGTCTTCTGCCTTCTGTTATCTACAATGCTCCCGTCAGTCTGCAGTTTGTGACCTGCCGGCAGGTCCAGTGTTCCATGGAGCATGCCAGAGGTAACAATTCAATACAACTCTATGAGAACCTCGTTTTGGCCTCGTTATGGTTCTCATAGACTTGCATTGAGAGCTTGAGAGGTAACTTCTGACTTCCAGCCTGTTACGTCACCGCCGGAGTCTGCTCCAGCGACTTCTGCTCCGATCGCCAGGCGACGCCGTGTTCCTGCCGTGGATGGTGCTGGTGATGGGAGAGGAGTCGATGCCAGCAGCACCGGTGGGCGCAGGCTCCGATCATCCACTGGGCTGGGTTATCTTGGGATCTGCAGTACCGCTGGCTGACTGTAGGTGGCGGGTGTCTGCCAGCTGAAGTACCATCATTCAGCTACAGCTAATGGGAAGACACCACACCCTTCTTATTCCCCCTCCTGTCTGCTGGACTCTGCCAGAGATAGTTCTGATTCTGGCTCATGTGCTGTTTGTTTTGTGTTTCCTGTGTGCTGACTTGCTTGTTGTTGACTACCCTTCTGCCTGCTGTTTTGTACCTCGCTGCCCGAGCCGGATCTGACCACTGCTACGTTTTCTGTTTACGCCTTTGCCTGCCGATTCTGTCCCTGTTCTGCTGTTCCTGGTTTGACCCTGCCTGACGACTACTCTCATCGGACGGCAGCCTTCCACAGGTAGAGATCTCCAGGGCCTTGTGTAATTCCAAATCCCTGTATAGGGGGTTAAAGGGTTTCAGGGTTCTGGGGTCCTGCTTGGTGAGGGGCTTCCCTTTAGTCTGTCCATTACATCCTATCTGAGTCTGTTTATCCAGGCAGGCGTTACACAGCCAGTCAAACGTTGCGGTCACAAGATGGATCTTCCTCTTTAGGACCGGAGTGAAAGGTGAAAACGCCAGAGGGTGAGTGTAAGAATAGAGCCAGGGGACTTAGATTTAAAGCACCACTCCAGCACTGTAAAAAGAATAATGCTTGACTGGTGCATTAATACTAGATGTCCCAGAGAGGGGTCATTTAACATTTCTACCTTTGTAACCCAGAGACGGATCGAATGACCTGAAGGATTTTAGCTAACTTCCTATAATCACCGTCTTTTGTTCTGTAATTAAGGCCATTACTGTCGCACCACAGGAGGTTGTTGTTTTCCATTGACTTTAGCAATTTAGTTTCTAGTTAGTTCTTTTCAGTTTATTGTATGTCATTTGACCCTCTTTCGGGACTTCAGGGGGGAGCTAGAAATTTCTGGGACTTCTAGTGTTAAGCAATACTGCTCAGGGCAGATCAAAGTGCATCTACGCAGGACCTCAATGCCGGCGAGTGTGGATGACGTAGGACGCGTCATGCACCCCGGCTTATGAAGAAGGATGACAATGATGGCCGAAAGAAGAGACGCCGGCACTGGAGAACGGAGACGCCCATATGACCCAACTCCACCGCAGCGACCACTTACATGAGTATTAAAAAGGGATTTTTACGTTCCACACAGCGGCCTGGGCTCTTATATATAGCATGTTAGAATGCTGTATATAAGAGCCCACTAGTAGGGGATGCAGCTTATAGGCCCCAAATCTGGTGACAGGTTCCCTTTAATTTGCAGTTTAGCAATTTAGTTTAAATTATATTGTTCTAGCGAACAGTCGTTAATTAACTGGGTAGAGCGCCAAGATATTCCATCTTTTGCCAAGATTCCGTTGACCTTCCCAGCATGCTGCCCGGTAGATAACAGGTTAACCATTATCAAAATGAAGATTGCAAAAACAATATATATTTATGAAATGGCAGAAGAATTATTGATTGCAGCCAGAGATTGCAATCACATGCACACACTCCCTTTTATTTCTTGATTCCCCATCTACGTAAATGAACAAAAAAAAGCTTTATCTATGGCGGCCAGTGAGCAAAGTCGGATCTATGCGGGGACTATCCATCACACTTCTGTCTTAATTGAATGACACCAGAATGAAATCGATAAATTGTAACAAGAGACAGCTTTGCATTTCCACACTCACTTATACTCCTTCTCTATTACTTGCAGCCTCCAACGTGACCAGAAAGCCAAGCCAGACCAGAACAAGGAGGGCTGAAGAGCAAACAACCTTTTGAGCAAACTTACAAGAAACACAGTGTATAAAAATCTAAGGAGCTCATTTGTATGCCACACGCGGATTGATAAAGATGCCTGTATCCACCGTTGGAGCCTGCGGGCACCGGGATTATGGGTATTCGAAATATTACCATTTCCCTAAAATGAAGAGCAAGTTCAACTCAAGATATACCGTAATAAAAATCTCAATTCAAAAAAGTTTGAAAATAAAAGAAAGTGTGAAAAACTATCTGATTTTGGAAACTTTTATTGATCATTATTTTGTTTAGACTTTCATTAAACTTTCTTTTTTTTTGTTGATGAATGTATCTCTTAAGGAAACCCAAGATAATGGTAAAAGGTTCTCCTGGTCTGAATAAATAGAGTTCAGAGGCGCATGAAATCCTCGGAGACTAAATAGAAAGAATCTTTTATCTACAGAACGGCCAAGGATGAAGAATGCACTCATGTGTTTGTATACGGTGAAGTAGGTGCTTGGGGACCAATTGACCAAAGAGTAATTTATTACGAAGTATGAGGGTATCCAGTGCCCTCATTAATAAAGTGTATTTATACGCTGCTGGAGAATTAAAGGGGGTGTCTACAGCACATGAACATCTGGTTGAGAATTAAAGAGGTGGTTCACTACTCTGCAATAGCGGCCACATCTCTGTAAAACTTTCACACATCCGGCATTTCACCGGATTACCGGATCCGTCACACTCCAGTACAGTGTTAATACAGTACAATGACATCGCGGCAAGCTCCGGTCACATGCTCCAGTCACATGACAGCATGTGACCGGAGGTTGCCGCGATGCCATTGTACTGTATACACTGTACTGGAATGTACCGGATGCGGTAATCCGGTGAAATGCCGGATGTGTGAAATGGCCCTAATAGGGAAGGCTTTTTCTAAATACCTTGATCAGCCAATTCTACATGTGAGTGGTGCTATTGCAGTCCGCTCATCCCCATGAAGTAACCTCTGAGATCTAGTGATGTCATGTCAACTTCCAGTTGACCCGACATCACCGAGGCAGCCCCAGTCTCCTTGAGTGACTAGCCTGTGGGCGGAGTTTCACCGCTCGTCACAGCCCAGCATTGCTCCTTTGGCGGCGCTCTGCAGTGAAGGAGAGTGGTGCGTGCGAGATACTGTGCTGTGACGCTGGGCTGTGATGAGTGGTGAAACAGGCCAGCCACTCAGGAAAACAGGGGCAGGCTGTGGTGATGTCCTTCCTCCCTCCTTCCTCCCCTTGTAGCAACAGAGACTTGGGGAGTAAGGATAGGCAGGCAGCCAGGGGCGGGAATAACTAGCAAAACTTGACCCACCTATTAGATATTCTGCAGCATCTATGAATCAAATAATAGTGCATTTCACAAACTTTACTTGCCTGTATTTCAGAAAGTATACATCCGATCTCACAACTAAAGTATACATAGAATCAGCATGATAGCACCAGTATAGCACTGGCTTTAGTTTATGTATGAAAATCCTGGTGGTTGGTCCTCTTTAAGAGAGAATTTCTGTAATTAAGGGTAACATTTTTAGTGAAATGAGGTCCTTGAGGGAGTTTCTGTGACCTCTATGGCTGACCAATACTGACTGAGCCTTCATAGTAATGGAAGTAGTTAGAAAATAGTAAATGGGAGAATGAAAATCATGTGTAATGTGACATCAATTCTCTGACAAGTCACACAACCAAAAACATTTGCACAACTTTTGTAGCGCATCTATTTTAGATAAGTTACACAAAAGTTGCATGTCGTGTGTTACTCGAATTAAAGTCTGTGGACAGTGTATCATGAGGACTTGCAACTAGAGATGTTGAAATTCCGTTTGGCGGGTTCATCCGGACTTTATATACAGTTCTCTCCTGGACCCGGACTTGACCTGAACCCAAATAGAAGTCACTAATTAAGTAGTTCAGCTCTCTGCCATAAAGAGATCACTTTCAGGGAGGGAGGGTGGGGTATTTCTTTTTTTATACACACTATATCTGATAACTCTGATTTTACCCCCAATGTGAGACATTCAAACACTGCAAGCGGCTCACACTGGGCTGAGCAGCGAGCGTACCGGTGCTGTGAATGGTCAACACACGTAAAGCACCCAAACTCCTATCTCAAACACTGTTTTTCTTGTAAAGTCCGTGCTCAGCACGAACACCGAACTTTAATTTTCAGGTTGGCTCATCTCTACTTGCAACCAGCAGCGGAAAATCCAACGATTTTGGAAACATACTCAAATTGTCTCGCAGTATGTCACAGGTTTCAGCTTCACAGGAGATCTTTACATCCAATATTGCAATGATGTCACTGCAATTTCAATATCACAAAACACATGTAGCCCTGGTGTCACATTTCCACCAGAGCCTGTTCCTTCAATGTCTACTTCTGTCGCCAGACACTGCCGTATTCACTCTGTGGGCAGGACTGGTGATAGAAGAGATGTCGGAACCAGATGCTTTGGACAGCACTGGCTACGTCCATTCACTAAGTTAGGGTGGCTTGGACCTGCAGTTCTGTCCAGTCTCACAGTAAGGTTGTGTGTGCTGTTCAGCTGGAGTTATCAGCTCCTTACTTCAGCCAATTGGAAAGCTGCCCAATATAGGCTTACTTTTCTGCCCCTGGTTAGTATCGGTATTTTCCTGTTTTGATCTCAGCTTGTTTATTGATGTTTCTCCTGCCTGACAATTTTGTACCTTTGCAGCCCTCTTGGTATTGACCCAGCTACTTGACTAACCTTCTTGCCAGATTGCTCCCACAGTGAGCAGCTGACTTTGAGGCCCTCACCCAGGGTCTCCTGTGTAAGTCCAGATCAGTGTATAGGGGCTAAATGGTGAAGGCCAGGACAACCCCAGATCTCTGGGAAACAGAGTAGCTTTCACCAAGCCTGTTCGTGGTAGTCATTTTAGAGCTGCCAGGCAACCACTGACAGAGCCACATTAACTACCCTTAAGGTTAAAGAAATTGTCCAGGCATATGATACTGATAACCTGTCCTAAGGATATGTCATTATTATCAGATATGAGAGGTCCTGACAGATCAGCTGTTACCATTGATGGCTAATGTAAGCAGTGAATGGAGTTACATAGTTACATAGTTACATAGTTACTTAGGTTGAAAGAAGCCCTCGGTCCATCTAGTTCCTCCTTCCTCCACCAATTCTACATTTTGTCCCTAAGTCACTTATAACCAACAATGTTGTGTGTACTGAGGAAATCATCCAGCCCTTTTTTAAAAGCTGTTATAGTATCTGCCATTACTACCTCTTGTGGTCGGCATTCCACAGTCTGACTGCTCTAACTGTAAAGAACCCTTTCCTGTTTAGCTGCCGGAATCGCTTTTCTTCCACTCGCAGTGAGTGCCCCCTGGTTCTTAGTATTGTCTTTGGAAGACATAAGTCATGTGCCAGTCCTTTATATTGACCACACATATATTTATACATATAAATGAGATCTCCTCTGATAGCCCTGCAAAGCTCCTTTCGATGTGTAATTGTCACGGCTGTCTCTCTGCATTGTAAGTCTAGTGACAAATTCAGGGCTAAAGAGCCATTTCCATGCAAGGATCTCAATATTAAATGTAGTTTCCTTTCTTTTGGCGTGTAATGGGTTCATGTCAGTTTCTCTCTTCCAGCAGCTTACTCATTATCTCTCCTCAGGTGCTTCTGCTTTGGGACCACTCCCAGTCCCAAAGTTGAAGTTTATCCTTTGTTGATTGCCTTATTTTTCTTCCTTCTCTTGTGTGTTGTTTAGTGCAGTGGTGGGACTAGTGATCCTTACTTGTCCACTCACTAGCCAGGACTATTGTATGGTCACTCAGAGCTTCAGGTTCCTGCTCGGTGACAGGTGAGGAACCTGTATAGGGACTGGCTAGAAGTAAAGGATACAGTTGTAGGTAAGGGGAGGAGGTGCCCATCTTCTCTCTCACTAGCGCTAGGGAACACCGTTGTTAAAATGCCCTTTGTTTGTCATGGTGAAACCGCTGTGTGTTGTGAGCTTTTCCTCACGCTGGACCTTTCCCAAGTCCGTGACGGTAATGTCCTCTATAGAGAACTGTAGATCAGCTCCTTTTCAGAATATTTTTCTGAGAACTTCATAGGAATATGACTAGGAGCTGATTTGCAGTTCTCGGCAACAGCCTCTGCTTAGTGAACAACAATGTTGGAATTTATCATCTGATTGCCAAAAGAAGTTTCATCAATGAATGATCTGCCTTTGATAGAAAATTCCCAGGAAGAATTTTGACCTTTAGTCAAGATATGTATGACCAGCCTGGACAACTGTAGCATCCAACATGCACCAAAATATATACAACTACGTCTGCACAATGATCATTCACCAAATGACTGTTCAACCCTCACCCTACATCTATTCCTCAAAGTACAAGGAATCTACATAAAGAGAAGAAAATCTGTCTGATGTCTAGACTGACGTTTCTTGCCCGGCTGCCTTTCAAGGTGATTGCAGATGTTGGTGTATATAAACCAGGTCTATTACTTGCATGTAATAAAACCGATGGTTGGATTTATCTGCTTTTACGGATACTTCATAACTTTGAAGACACTGCAGCTGCTTCCAATGAGAGCAGGTCCTTCAGATAATCTTGCACCACTGGTGATTATGGTTTCTTCACAGTCCTTGAGATCTGCAATGCATTATTGATAATCCCATCACTGTGTTAAAAGGAGTGACTGACACCGTTATAATACAAGACACTCCCAGAAAGGCTACAGCGATTGCTGGGAATCAATCACACTGAAAAACTGGGACAATAGGAAAAAAAAATGACATTACTCACCTTCCTGTAATGAAATACTATGCGGACCAAGGCATTGGGTGATAATGCTACACGGCAAGAACATATGTGGATTCAGACACGGTATTGTGCTCCTTTAAAGGAACAGTAAGAATAAGATGACGGCTCGTAATATCTTAAAGAACAAAGAAGAGCTTCCACCATCACACATATGTCAGAAATTGCATCATGAGACTCAATCTGAGATATATGAGATGATGCAATGATTATGGGCACAGGAATTATTCTGGACTGCCTATTAGTAAGCCAAGGAACACCATATTGGATTTATTAGCCTGGAGTATAGATGGAGGATTTAGGTTTAGGTTTAGTCATCTAGCCAATAGATATCTCCCCTCACCTACCCCTATTGTCACAGAGTATGTAATAATGGAACTGGGGCCCCTAGGTTGGCCCTCAGACTTGAGACCCTGCGCTGTACCTTATCTAGCAGGTAGGCTTGATGGTAGCGAGGTCCGAACCCCCAGCGTGACCCTGACTCCTCTTTGAACCCTGATCTTACTTCCCCTCTCCACCACCCTTGGGGCAGCCAGAAACACAATAACAAAATCCCACAGAAACGACACAGGCAAGAGAGAACAAAAACTTGTACACACTGCACGCTAACACAAAGGAGAGGCAATATGTGTACAGGGGAATAAAGAAAAGGAAAGGAAGTAACCGCGCAACAGGGGAATGCTTACACCACTCAGAAGCACAGCATGGATCACCATAAACAGGATCACCACCAAGACCGGAATCGCTGGAGCTATGCTGAAGCTATTATCGGCACTGAGTAGAAAAGACCAGGATCTTATATAGGGAGGAGACGACTGTGATTGGTAATTAGCAACCTGAGCTCCTAGCAGAGTTCCCCAGGTCAGAAAGAATTAACTCCTGCAGGACTGAGGAATAAGCACATAAAACAGCCGACGCCCAGCTCATCAGGTTACCTGTGAGGCTCTAGTGTGTAAACAGGTATTCAGTGCAACTAATTTACTCACTTTCTTGAGATGTTAACTGGTTACCTGAGGCCAGCTGGTTTCGCCTCCAGGTCCCCTTAGTCCCAGTGCCAGTCTGGTTCTCTAGTACCTTCTTCCCCTGCACCTGTCTCTGGTAAGTGGGTCCCCGTGGTATAGAATACTGGGGGTCCCCGTTCTGTGGTTTGTCCACTTCTGTCCGCCTGACGGTAGCATGAACCCTATGGGCACAGGTTCTATCGTCATCCGTCAAATGATGGAATCCGGATGGAATTTTAACTGAACACGCTCCAATTTATTATTTAGCCCTCACCTAGTTGGATCTGTCAAAAAAACGGATCCGTCACATGAGTTTAGCCAGAATCTGCAACTGATCCGTTGATCCGTCGAGAAAACGGATTGTGACTGATGGCAAAAAACTGATGTGTGAAAGGGGTCTAAATCTCTAGTAATGGAACCTGTTGTTGTTGGCACAGAAAAGAGACGTAAGTAGTCGCAAAAAACAATAGTTCATAAAAAAGGTCATGTATGAGCAGTGTTCCTTCCCTTTAGGGTACACTCACAATAGTGTATAAAAAATTGGTTCAATTTTCATCCAGTAGGACAATTTTTTTCTGCCACTTTGGGGTGTCAAATCTTGGAGAATAACTTTTCTGTGAATCAAATTTCCCGGGAAAATCTGCGCGATCTGCCGAAACTCGAATATTGTCAGATCCGATCATCTCTGCACTTTACGCTTTGTTGCGTTCTTCAATCCCTCAGTTTAAGACTTTTTTTCACAGACGCAATGGTTCCCAAACCTGAAGAAGAATGAAGCAGCTGTATGCAAGTTGGATTGAATGGCTCTGAATACCGGGTGATTTGGGATTCGTCGTTGACTACATTGGCATAAAGGAACAATTTATATACTTTTGCCTAATATCCTGCCATGAGCGATAACCCACTTATCTGATTCCTAAATAGGTTTTGTCTCACCGGCTGAATATAATCTCGTGTATTAGGCATGGCGCCATTAAATAAAGCGTTCACACCATATAATATAAAAACATGACATCTAACAAGGGTAGAAGCAAACATCCCAGTAACACATGAGGGATTAGGACAAAGTAGTTTGGTGTAATTCATTCTGAGACAGTGAAATTTGACAGGAGGAAGGGTAGTCCAAGGTCTGGCTCATTAGGACAAGGACCCGATAATGCCGAGATAATGTCATTATCTCAACAAAGGCAGTAAAATAATTTGTCACCAATTAGTCTCAATTATCTTAAGTGTAACAATTAACCAGAAGTAGAATAACCTTTGAAAAGCTAATAGACCGCGGCCATTTCAATGGCTGTAATCTTAGCTGGTTCTCAATGGCCTATCAGACCCATTGTGTCTTTGTGATGTCTATGTAATGAAACACTTCACAACGCAAAGCAGATGCCAATTCATTGATGGAAATAAAATAATAATTTATGACCAAGACACATTTCTGCTTCTCACTTCTAATCATTTTTTTTCCGGCACATTTTTGAGTTTGATTTCTTTTGGCAAAAATCTCGTAAAGTAAAATTCTAGAGTCCCTTTGTTGAGATAATTATCCATGACCACGGTGTCCGGACAAAAAAATACCAAATCAAAGGATGGCTTGTGGACGTTACGAACTCTCTCTTGCGTAAAAAAAAGAAAAAACATTAGTTTCGTAAATTGGCAAGACGCTATTATATCTGTTAATGCCCGTCCCATAAGCGACAATACTGATGGGATAGTGCTTGGAGAATAATTGCCCGAGACTCAATTTTAGCCTTCGAGATTGGAAGAGGGTGATTGTCTTGACGGGTCTATTGTGTCCCCCTGCTATGTATGCATTCAGCAGTAAACTAGTGTTTACATATCAAGCTAAAACAGAGGACAACCCCATACTGAGCCGGCCTTTGTAGGTTGGCTTCCCAAGTCAATAGGGAAATGATACTAAGCTCTAAATCACCGAAACGAAAAACCCACAGAGCAAAGACCTCATAGGGTGGAGTGGAAAAGTCAGGCTCTCCGTAAAGAAACCAATTCACTGTCTGGTTATTTACCAATGGCTGTTTTTACAACAAATTCACTTTTACGGCTCAGGTGCAAAGGTCAAGTAAACACCATGGGGTTATTGTGGCTTTTAGTCAAGTTTCAGTGGTATATGTGCATCAACCACAAGAGTAAGTGCCGAGTGATCCTACCCAGAAGCTCTAGATAAGGATAACCGATCTGTATGCCCAAGTAGGAAATCCAATTTGTTTGTATTGTTTGCATTGTTTGTATTCTTGATATTTTATGGATGCCATTAGGCAAAGACAAAGAACGCAGGCAGCGTTCGAAACGCGTAGCCTTACGCCGCATATGGGCTCCCTATTTTTGTCATCACATTAATTTTTACGTCCTTTAATAAAATTTTGCATTAGTTTTATTACTACTCCGGAAGCTGGATTTTTCTTTCTTCTATTGGACCCTTGCACTGCCAGAGTGTTATCCTTGCATGCCGGACTTTGCCCCAGTTGAGCTGGATCACCTTTTTTCCTTCTCATTAGGCAAAGATGGCATCATTGATTTTAGCCAAGACAAAAAATCACTAGGTGCATTTTTTTAAGAATATTAATTTAGCCATTTAGTCTGAAAATAAGCTCCTAAAATACTCTAGTGATACAAAAAGTTCACTAAAATATAAATGTAAACAGGAAAATGAGTTTTTGAAGCTAAAGTAGTACTTTGTTTATTGCATAGACATATATTGTAAAGCATTACATAAATCAAAGAACATAAGACAACTCAATCCAGAATATTAGCAACAGAGCAGTATATATAAGATAGTAAGGTCAGGTACAAAAGTTATATGGATGCATAAAAGGCTCTAAAGAGTAAACACACTGTATACACAACCATTTATGTGCCATTTCCTACTTATATGGCAACAGTGCTCTTACCCATAATAAACACATATTAAAAAAACATATTCAACAATAAGTGTTTCACACGTGTAGATGTTGCGTCCTCAGGGGGCTCGACATATTAAGCTATATGAATGGATAATTATTATTGTGGATGATTATATGGATGATTAAAAGGGCTCTAAATAGTAAACATGTTGTATATACAACTATTTATTTGCCCTTTCCTAGTTATATGGCAACAGTTTTGTTACACATAATAAACACACTGCATAGTTGCTACAAAAGCTTATTCCTCTATATGCGTTTCGCACGTGTAGATGTTGTTTCCTCAGGGGGTCAGACATATTAAGCTATATGGATGGATGTTTATTATGGATGATTATATGGATGATTAAAAGGACTCTAAATAGTAAACACAGTGTATACACAAACATTTATGTGCTATTTCCTAGTTATATGGTAACAGTGATCTTACCCATAATAAACACAGACTGCAGAGTTGCTACAAAAGCATATTCCCCAATATGCATTTTGCACGTGTAGATGTTGCTTCCTCAGGGGGTTCGACATATTAATCTATAAGGATGGATGATTATTATTAGGGATGATCTAATATCACAAATATTCAGCAATATTCGGCTTCACGAATATTCGACGAATAAGTCAGCACTTGCATTGCGCATCGAATATTCGCAAATAGTCGAATAGCAGCGACCTATTAGTCGAATATGGGCGTAGCCGAATATTTGAGGTATTTGATCATCACTAATTATTATGGATGATTATATGGATGATTAAAAGGGCTCTAAATAGTAAACACGCTGTATACACAAACATGTATGTGCTATTTCCTAGTTATATAGCAACAGTTCTAAACACAGACTGCAGAGTTGCTGCAAAAGCATATTCCCCAATAGACGTTTCGCACGTGTAGATGTTGCTTCCTCAGGAGACCAGACACATTAAGCTGTCCAACACAGCCTTAAATATCCTGAACTCCGATCACATGTTATAAGTAACTAAGACTTCAATTAACTAGGAAAAGTTCAGTAAATTCTAAACAGTTCTCCAGGGATTGCTTTTGTGGACCAGAGCGACATAAGAAAGAATATTGTCACAAACCACCGGGGGGGTCACTCAGAAATCCCCCGCGCTGGCTACCAGTACGTCACAATCGGGGGGTAACAAGTGGGGGTCACCCCTACTTTATACCTCCCGACCGACAGACAGAGCACGTGATGCGCTCTCTAGCGCCCCTCTTATAGTCAGGCCAATTATGGAATTGCCCGACAATAAGCAAGGAGGCCGCTATACTACTTATGCCGATTATTGAAGGGTTCCCGGTGAGAGTAAGGTATATATTCCCCCGACCTCCGCGGGCGGAATATATAATATCTTCCCGAGTCTCACTGGCCTCCCCACAATAATCCTTGGCACAACTCGCTGCCACCAACCGCTTCACGGTAACTATTAGCCGAACACACAGACGTGGGATTCAAGATCGAGATAACAGAACAGCCCAAGATTAATTATATAATTTAATCAGCCTAAAGCACACTAGAACTACAATATATACAATAGGGAATCTACAGAATATACATATGTCAGAGTACAGTTACAGATAAAGCATGGTTTACAACAGGTATGCAATTCAATCAGTTACCTTGTGCGTCTGGCCACAGGGGGGCGCTGTAGACCAGGTTTCCAGGAACTCTCTCACAGGTCTGTCCCAACCAGGCCCCCGAGCAGAAGAACGCTGGAAAATGGCCGAAGTAGGGTTATCAACCTGGGCAGATCCAGGTCCCCTCCTACCTTAGTGACCTCACAGGGAAGCACTGCCACTCCCCCTGCATGGATCAGAATTATCCAGCAAAGGGGATTTTGGCTATAACTTTGCCTGGGAGCGTCGTAGGCAGACGCCAATGCTCTCATTGTGACAGTTATGAATTTAGCTACAGAACGAGGGGACTCATGACCTGTCTGCCAGTTCCCCATTGGCTGATATCACGCCTGGGGCATTTCCCAATGTCCTGCTCCCATAAAAAGGGGGTGCCGGCATCGTCCACATGCGGAGACACCATTTTTATGGTTGCCATATTTATCGGAAATATGGCTTGCGAGATATGAACCATTTTTTACTGGAGTCGTTCTGTCTGGCTATTTCCATAGCCTTGCTAACTAGCTAGCAGCCCCCACTACAGGGTCACGGCAGGGAGTCATCCTGTGTCCATTGTCCTCAAGCCACCTAATTTCCATATCACAGGACATGGCCATGGATTTGTTGCTAAACCAGTTGTGTGAAGGGAAGGGGGTAGTGACACCAGGAGAGGGCTTCCTGACATGACTTGAATGTCATGATTTATCGTCATATCTCCGGATTTACCTCACACCTCCCCCCTTTTGAGGGCGCTAGGGGGCAGCACACTCCGGTGTTCCCCCGTGCGCCCGTCCGCGACCTCTCCTTGTCGGGACAGCCCGTCTGCGTTACCGTGGTCACGGCCCCTTTTGTGGCGAATGGTGAAGTTGTATTGCTGGAGCGCAAGGCTCCATCGCAACAATCGCCCATTCGTCCCAGAGACGGTGTGCAACCAGCTGAGGGGATTGTGGTCCGTCTCCACGAGGAAGTGGCGCCCGTATAGATAGGGTTGCAGACGCTGCAGGGCCCACACTATGGCCAGGCACTCCTTCTCCATCGTGGAATAGGCAACTTCCCTTGGTAACAGCTTCCTGCTCAGGTACAAGACTGGGTGCTCTTGGCTCGCAGAGTCCACCTGGCTGAGCACCGCACCGAGGCCGAAGTCACTGGCGTCGGTCTGTACTACAAACGGCCGCGTGAAGTCGGCTGCCTGTAGCACGGGCGGGCTGGACAGGGCGTCCTTTAGGGCCCGGAAGGCTGTCTCGCAGTCCATTGTCCAATCGACTGCAGAGGGCAGCTTCTTCTTGGTGAGGTCCGTCAAGGGCTTTGCCAGGCTACTATAGCATGGAACAAACCTCCTATAGTACCCAGCGGTCCCCAAGAAGGACATCACCTGCTTCTTGGTCCTGGGGGTGGGCCAGGATGCGATGGCTTCCACCTTCTCAGGCTCGGGCTTCAGGGTTCTCCCACCTACCCGGTGACCGAGGTACTGGACCTCGCTCATGGCCAGCTGACACTTTCCCGGCTTGATGGTCAAACCTGCCCGGTGGATCCGCCTGAGCACCTGTGCTAGATGCTCTAGGTGATCTTCCCAGGTGGGACTGAAGACGGCAATGTCATCCAGGTACGCGGCCGCGTACCCTTCAAGTCCCTTGAGCAGGGTGTTGACCATCCGCTGGAAAGTGGCAGGGGCATTCCTCATCCCGAATGGCATCACCGTGGACTCGTACAGTCCAAATGGGGTAATAAAGGCAGAGCGTTCCCTGGCCTTGCGAGTCAGGGGGATCTGCCAATATCCCCGGCTCAGGTCCATGATGGTCAGGTACTGAGCCCCGGCCAACTGATCGAGCAGGTCATCGATGCGTGGCATTGGGTACGCATCGGCGACCGTGACCGCATTGAGCCCCCTGTAGTCCACGCAGAACCGAGTGGTTCGGTCCTTCTTAGGGACGAGGACTACAGGCGAGGCCCAAGCGCTGTTGGATGCCTGGATCACCCCCAGCTTCAGCATCTCGTCAATCTCCTGGCGCATGTGTTGCTGCACCTCCAGGGAGACCCGATATGCTGAACGCCGGATCGGGGGATGATCCCCAGTGTCCACGTGATGGACAGCCAAGTCAGTCCTTCCGGGCTGGTTGGTAAACAACCCCCGGAAGGGGAGGAGGGTGGCCCACAGCTGGGACCGTTGGTCTTCCAAGAGCTGGTGGCCAACCTCCACATCCTCAATGGATCCGCCTGCCCTAACCTGGGCTAGCATATCCAAGAGGGTTTCCGCTTCTCCCTCCTCGGGCAGGTTGCACACGGGGAGCGCACATGCCTCCCGCTCATGATGTGCCTTCATCATGTTCACATGGAAGGGCTTCCGCCTTCCACGGGCAGGGTCCAGGGTGACCAGGTACGTTACAGGGTTGAGCTGCTGGTACACGAGGTATGGGCCTTCCCAGGCTGCCTGAAGCTTGTCCTGAGGTACGGGGACCAGTACCCACACCTTTTGACCCACTTGGTAGGTCCTCTCACAAGCGTTCTGGTCGTACCAACGCTTCTGATCAGCCTGGGCTTGAGCCATATTGTCGTGTACCAGTTGCGTCAAGGCCTGCATTTTGTCCCGGAAGTGCATGACATACTCGATAACCGACACTCCAGGGGTGGCCAAATCCCCTTCCCAAGCCTCTTTCACCAGAGCCAGGGGGCCCCGCACACGTCGCCCGTACAGGAGCTCAAACGGTGAGAATCCTGTTGAGGCCTGTGGAACCTCCCGGTAAGCAAATAACAGGTGTGGGAGATACCGCTCCCAGTCACGACCATGGGAGTCGACCAACATCTTAAGCATCTGCTTTAAGGTGCCATTGAACCGCTCGCACAGGCCATTAGTCTGTGGATGGTACGGGCTGGCCACCAGATGTCGCACCTGGACTTGCTTACAGAGGGTCTCCATCAGCTGGGACATGAATTGGGTCCCCCGGTCGGTGAGCATTTCCTGGGGAAAACCCACTCGGGAGAAAATCTCCAGCAATGCGGTGGCCACCTTGTCAGCCTGAATGGACGACAAGGCCACTGCTTCTGGGTACCGGGTGGCATAGTCCACTACCGTCAGTATGAAGCGTTTCCCGGAGCTGCTGGGGATGGCCAGCGGGCCGACCAGATCCACAGCCACCCTCCTGAAAGGCTCATCGATGATTGGCAGAGATACCAGTGGGGCTTTGGGGCGTGGCCCCGCCTTCCCCACTCTCTGACAGGTTTCACACGAACGGCAGTAGGCAGCCACATCGGCCCCCATTTTTGGCCAGTAGAAATGCTGGTTTAACCTGGCCTTGGTCTTAGCGATCCCTAGGTGTCCGGTCATCGGAATCTCATGTGCGATCCGCAACAACTCCGTCCGGAACGGATAGGGTACCACCAACTGTCGGTCCCTGGGCCACGCCTCCGGTGAACCCTGCTGGACCGTGGCCCGGTACAGCCGTCCTTGGTCCCAGACCACTCGCTCCGGGTCCGAGTCCGAGGGAGGCTGTGCCGCCTGCTCCTTTAGAGCTTTCAGGCTGTCGTCAGCTTCTAACGCTGCCTGAAACTCCTGACTAGATGTGGCCAGAATCGACGAGACTGTCACATCTTCAGTCAGTACCCCGGGACCTGTGTCCTGGCCTCCACCTGACTCGGCTGCCACTTGGTCAGAAGGGGAAGAGCTATCGGACCTCCGGGAGGCCCCTTGGCTTCCAGCACTCCCACTGCGGGTGACAGCGGCCACAGCCGCTGCGACCGTGGGTCGTGCCTGCTCCTCCTCCGTTCCTGACCAAGTCGCCGGTTCAGGCAGACCTACCTGGCTTCCTGACACCCCGGTTGTGGGGGAACCATGCACCGAGATCTTACCTGGGAGCACTTCCGCTCCTGGACCGGCCCCAATCTCACCTGCCTGTTCCCCTCCTGCAGCAACAGAACCCCGGTGTGAAATCTCTGGGGACCCCACATTTGCTGTGGTAGCCCCCACCCCACACACTGGTCCTCCCCCTGCAGCACCCTGCTCTCTGCTTATCCCTGCAGAGGGCAGCAGATCCCAGCTCACAGGCTGGTTACTTGTAGAGGCATTGTCACACCTTTCTCTGACCCCCTCCCCTGTCACAGCTGCAGCTGCGTGTGTGTCTATGGTGTCTGTGCAAGCAGAAATATCAGAGTTCACTCCCTCCTCCCTTACATCATTCATAGATAACACATTAACATTGTCCGGAGGCACGTCAGCACTGGCTGAAGGTTCAGCCTTTGGGGCGGGGCCAAACTGGGAGGTTATTTGCCCCAAATCTGTCCCAAGTAGCACGTTTGCAGGGATCCGATCAGTTACCCCCACCTCCCTCACCCCTCGCCCTGCGCCCCAGTCCACATAAATGTCAGCAACAGGCAGCGCCGGGTCAATGCCTCCAATCCCGGAGACAGCGAGGGTTTTTCCAGGGATCAAGTCTTGGGGGGACACCATCTCAGGCCGCACCAGAGTCACCTCCGAGGCGCTGTCTCGCAGTCCTATGGTCACAGACTGGCCGACGGTGACAGGTTGGAAGCTGTCCAGGGACCTACCACCACCCCCACCCACACAATACACCTTGGGCGGCCCTTGGGACGGGGACGGAGCCGGGGCCTTGGGACGCTGAGGGCACATGGCCTTGAAGTGTCCAGGGAGGTTGCACTGGTGGCACCGTCTTGGTTCTGCCACGGGCCTGGAGAGGGGAGTTGAGGGGGACACCCCCTGCAGTCTAGGGGCAGGTGGGGCAGTCGCAGAGTTCATCTTACCCCCTCTCCAGGTGCTGCTGGTGGCTGCTCTCCTGGCTTCAGGAGCCCGATTGTTGGTGTAGTCATCTGCCAGGGCAGCTGTAGCCGTGGATCCCTTTGGCTTCTGGTCTCGGATGAACTGGCGGAGATCCTCAGGGCAGTTCCACAAGAGTTGCTCCGTGATGAACAAGTCCAGGATCTCCGGTCCGGTGGAAAGCTGCAGGCCTTGGGTCCAGTGGTCGGCAGCTCGGGCAAGTGCCCGCCGGTGGTCAGCCCAGGAGTCCTTTGGTCCCTTCTGCAGCGTCCGGAACTTCTTGCGGTAGGACTCCGGGGTGAGGTTGTACTGTTGGATCAGGGCCCGCTTGATGGTGTCGTAGCCCTGATCCGCCTCAGCAGGCAAGTCCCCAAGGATATCCAGGGCCTTACCCCTTAAACGGGGGGTCAGGTATTTGGCCCACTGGTCCTTGTTCAGATGATGCTGCAAGCAAGTCCGTTCAAAAGCAGTCAAGAAAGAGTCCAAGTCTCCATCCTTCTCCAGCACTGGGAAGTCCTCAACACGGACCTTTGGAAGTTTGGTGTCTGGAAGGTCACGGGTGGCTGATGAGGGCCGGAGCTGAGCTAGCTGCAGCTGGTAGTTACGCTCTGCCTGGCGCTCTTCACGCGCTGCTTGCCGCTCACGCTCGGCCATGAGTTCCTTGTAGCCCTCCCGGTCTCCAGCCTGGCGTAGGGCCATAGCCATTTGAAGAAGGCTATCCGAGCCTCCCAGGCTCGGTGGAATGGCACGTGGTGATCTGCGGCCCGCTGCGGAGCCTGGTGCTTCACTGTCCATTGCAGAGCGGAGGGCTGGCGTCTGGCTCGTTGAGGACCCTTGGGCGAGCTGCTCCTCATCTTGTCCAGCAGTGCCCGGTTGTGCAATGTCCTCTGCAGAGCTGTTTTCTGGCGTCGAGCTCCTGGAGGACTCGTGGACAGCCTCCTCATCGTCTCTGGCCTGAGCATCGGCCATTCCTTTGGCTTTGCTCCTGGTGCTCTCAGCCATTCTTGCAGACTTTTGGTCACTGACACAGAACTGACACCTGATGCCTCCACACACCTTACAGTATCTGCACTCTGACACTCTAGTGTTGAGCTAGTCTGAAGACCCCAGCAGCCACAGCTGCTGCAGGCAGTCTTTAGTGTCTGGGAGTATGGGTCTCACACTCACACACACTATTATCTCGATCCCACCGCTTGCCACCAATATGTCACAAACCACCGGGGGGGTCACTCAGAAATCCCCCGCGCTGGCTACCAGTACGTCACAATCGGGGGGTAACAAGTGGGGGTCACCCCTACTTTATACCTCCCGACCGACAGACAGAGCACGTGATGCGCTCTCTAGCGCCCCTCTTATAGTCAGGCCAATTATGGAATTGCCCGACAATAAGCAAGGAGGCCGCTATACTACTTATGCCGATTATTGAAGGGTCCCCGGTGAGAGTAAGGTATATATTCCCCCGACCTCCGCGGGCGGAATATATAATATCTTCCCGAGTCTCACTGGCCTCCCCACAATAATCCTTGGCACAACTCGCTGCCACCAACCGCTTCACGGTAACTATTAGCCGAACACACAGACGTGGGATTCAAGATCGAGATAACAGAACAGCCCAAGATTAATTATATAATTTAATCAGCCTAAAGCACACTAGAACTACAATATATACAATAGGGAATCTACAGAATATACATATGTCAGAGTACAGTTACAGATAAAGCATGGTTTACAACAGGTATGCAATTCAATCAGTTACCTTGTGCGTCTGGCCACAGGGGGGCGCTGTAGACCAGGTTTCCAGGAACTCTCTCACAGGTCTGTCCCAACCAGGCCCCCGAGCAGAAGAACGCTGGAAAATGGCCGAAGTAGGGTTATCAACCTGGGCAGATCCAGGTCCCCTCCTACCTTAGTGACCTCACAGGGAAGCACTGCCACTCCCCCTGCATGGATCAGAATTATCCAGCAAAGGGGATTTTGGCTATAACTTTGCCTGGGAGCGTCGTAGGCAGACGCCAATGCTCTCATTGTGACAGTTATGAATTTAGCTACAGAACGAGGGGACTCATGACCTGTCTGCCAGTTCCCCATTGGCTGATATCACGCCTGGGGCATTTCCCAATGTCCTGCTCCCATAAAAAGGGGGTGCCGGCATCGTCCACATGCGGAGACACCATTTTTATGGTTGCCATATTTATCGGAAATATGGCTTGCGAGATATGAACCATTTTTTACTGGAGTCGTTCTGTCTGGCTATTTCCATAGCCTTGCTAACTAGCTAGCAGCCCCCACTACAGGGTCACGGCAGGGAGTCATCCTGTGTCCATTGTCCTCAAGTCACCTAATTTCCATATCACAGGACATGGCCATGGATTTGTTGCTAAACCAGTTGTGTGAAGGGAAGGGGGTAGTGACACCAGGAGAGGGCTTCCTGACATGACTTGAATGTCATGATTTATCGTCATATCTCCGGATTTACCTCACAAATATGTCTCTTCAGGGAGGATGTAGACAAACTCTAGTGCCACCTATTGAAAGTAGAAATCCTAAAAGTCAAAAATGACCCTTTATAGAGTTTTGTGATATGACTTAGGCAGGCTTTACACGTTGCAACATCACTAGCAATTGGTAGCGATGTCCAGGGCGATAGCACCCGCCCCCGTTGCACATGTGATATGTGGTGATTGCTGCCGTAGCGAACATTATCGCTACGGCAGCTTCACACGCACATACCTGGTCGACGACGTCGCTGCGACTGCCGAACAATCCCTCCTTCAAGGGGGAGGTGCGTTCGGCATCACAGCGACGTCACCTCAACATCCCTAATCGGCCAGCCAATAGAAGCGGAGGGGCGGAGATGAGCGGGACATAACATCCCGCCAACCTTCTCCCATCCCCATTGCCGTCGGGACGCAGGTAAGGAGATGTTTGTCGCTCCTGCGGGTTTACACACAGCAATGTGTGGAGCTGCAGGAACGACAAACAACATCGTACCTGCGGTCGAACCGATATTTTGGAAATGAATGACGTTACACAGATCAGCGATATTGTACGCTTCTGTGCTCGTTCATCGTCGCACCTAGGATTTACACGTTGCGATGTCGCTACCGGCGCCGGATGTGCGTCACTAACGACGTGACCCCGACGATATATCGGTAGCGATGTTGCAACATATAAAGCCCCCCCTTAGGGTTTATAAGAAAGAATAAACAGGAAAACTAGGAAGCTAATAAGGCAGCGGCACACAAACCATACAACCAGTGCTAAGTAGTCATCTTGAGCAACTGCCACCATGAAGGGGGTTTTCCACTTTGGGAAAAAATTTTCTCTTACTTAAATGCATGAATTTTGGACTTATATATTTATATATATTTTTTAATTTGGGTTTCAATAGAAATGTTTGTCTTCTATCGCCTATAACTAGTGCTGGCTGCAGAATGAGTTAACCAAGAATCCATCAGTGAGCATAAGCTCTGATGGGAAAGTTTGAAAGTCTTATCTGTTTTCTTTTTTTTAAAGCTCTTCTCAGCTGTTTTATGATCACAGACCATATTACAGATGAGTGTGCAGGGAAACAAAAAGCCTGTAAATGCCAAAAGGTGCAACATTTCTTTGGAAAATACATAAACGAAAGTATGTACAAGTAGAAGAGAAGAAATGTCCATATAGTAGATAACCATTTTAAAGCAGATATTATATCTCTACTGTCTTGGATTGAACATAAAGCTGGGTTCACACTAAGCGACAGCGACAACGACATCGCTGTTACGTCACCATTTTCGGTGACGTAACAGCGACCTTGTAAGTCGCTGTTATGATCGCTGCTTAGCTGTCAAACACAGCAGAAGCAGCGATCATAACGTCGATGTGCAACATGTGCAGAGAGCAGGGAGCCGCGCTTAGCGCTGGCTCCTTGCTCTCCTAGGTACAGTACACATCGGGTTAATTAACCCGATGTGTGCTGCAGCTACATGTCACAGTGCAGAGAGCAGGGAGCCGCTCACACTGCTTAGCGCTGGCTCCTTGCTCTCCTTGCTACAGTATACATCGGGTTAATTACCCGATGCGTACTGCAGCCACATGTGCATAGAGCAGGAGCCGGCACTGGCAGCAAGAGCGGAGGCTGGTAACGAAGGTAAATATCGGGTAACCAGGGAAAGGGCTTCCCTTGGTTACCCGATGTTTACGCTGGTTACAGCTTACCGCAGCTGCCAGTGCCGGCTCCTGCTCGCTTCATTTCGTCGCTCTCTCGCTGTCACACACAGCGATGTGTGTGTCACAGCGGGAGAGTGACGACCAAAAAATGAAGCTGGACATTCAGCAATGACCGGCGACCTCACAGCAGGGGCCAGGTCGTTGCTGGATGTCACACACAGCGACAGCGACGGGACGTCGCTGCAACGTCACAGAAAATGGTGACGTAGCAGCGACGTCGTTGTCGTTGTCGCTGTGTGTGACACCAGCTTTAGGTGTTAAACTAATACATTTTAAGGCTCAAAATTACTGGTGACGTACAGGGATGAGCAATTGAAGATCAAAGGGCCATATACTGTTCTTGCACAGAGTCTCCCCCTCCCCCACGACTGTCTCTGGCTGCCCCTGTAATGAGGATTATCTGCAGGATAAAGCTAAACAATGATCACTATTATCTCTGCACTGAAGAAAAACTTTGAAGGATCAGTCTGGCTTATTAACCTTGCTGTTTAGTATACGGTAATTCATTTTCTTACTTTCTGGTAAGTTCCGCTCACCGATGGACCTTTAACGCTTTAGTCATGACTATACTTAACTATACCTAAAAAGTCCAAGTAAAATAAACTCTGTTGTGGGAAAATGAAAACACTTGATTAGTCCGTGATGATGGTTTGTGCTGGATCCGAAACAAAGCTGAATTTTATTTTTTTAATTTTTTTATAAATATTTATACTATTATTGTATATAACTATAGTATAATGTTGGCATATTTTTTCAAAATTGATTGGTCAGAATATTGGAAAGGATACCAAAAACTCATCACAAAATGCATGAACTTTTTTTTCAAACTTTCTTCCTTCCCCCCAGCTTGTAAAAATGGATTTAATGTATTATAAGTGCTACTTATCAAAAAACATTAATATGTATCAATCTATTTATTATAAAGAACAAAGAAGTCTGTAAAAAAATTTTTTTTTCAATTTTTGCTGACAAATTTGCATTACATCTGTTGCTCAAATTTGAAAATGGACAATCATCTTGGTGTTATATCTTCTCTACCTACAGACACTTCTCTTTTTACCTAAAGAAGTCATCCCATCAAAATGTATATTTTATAAACTCTCCTAATTACCTTTGTAATGATGTGTATGTGCGTTAAAATACTTACCAAACTTTGGTTTACCGCATAGTCCACTCACAAAAGTACCGGTGTGTTTGGTGAAGCAGTGTGTTTGGTGGACCGGTGTTTGGTGGAGAGGTGTGTTTGGTAGAAAGGTGTATTTAGAGGAGAGGTGTTTTTGGCGAAGACTTGTGTTTGGCGAAGAGGTGTGTTTGGAGGAGAGGTGTGTTTGATGGAGAGGTGTGTTTGGTGGAGAGATGCATTTGGTGGAGAGGTGTGTTTGGTGGAAAGGTGTGTTTGGTGGAGAGTTGTGTTTGTCGGAAAGATGTGTTTGGTGGAGAGGTGTGTTTGGTGGAAAGATGTGTTTGGAGGAGAGGTGTGTTTGATGGAGAGGTGTGTTTGGTGGAGAGGTGTGTTTGGTGGAGAGATGCATTTGGTGGAGAGGTGTGTTTGTTGGAGAGATGCATTTGGTGGAGAGGTGTGTTTGTTGAAGAGGTGTGTCAGGCAGAGCGACGCGTTTGGTGGATTAGTGTGTTTGGCGTAATGGTGTGTCTGGTGGATCAGTGTTTGGCGGAGTTGTGTGTTTCAATATAAGCCTATGAAGCGTAAGAACTGAACATGAGCAGATCTGACGAGATTCAAATTCACCAAATCCCCCTGATTTTTATTGAAAACTTCAATTCATGCTCCGCAAATTAAATGTCCCACTAGGGTCTGTAGAGACCGTAAATCAGAGTTTCCTAAACTTTAGTCCTCACGGCCCCCAACGGGTCAAGTTTTCAGAATTTCCTTAGTATGCACTACTAAGGAAATCCTAAAAACATGACCTTTCGGTGGCCGTGAGAACTGATGTTTGGGGACCACAGCCCTAGAACATAATAAAAGTAATATATCTAAAAAAAAAAAACAACACTCATGTAACCTTTTACTTCCGCTGCTCAATGTCTCTCGTATGGCCCTTGGCACCCCTTCTTTTTGCCACCATCTTTATGCATGCAACTTCATGATCCCATGCATCTTCATACTAGGCCAAATTTAGGCTATTATTGTGTGTAGGTCTACGATGCACAGGGCCAGCTTGGAATGCCCATTGCAAGGTCAAGGTGAGCATTTGGACATCACAATATCACTGAAACCCTACGATGCACCTGCTCAGAATTGTCAGGACCTAGTGAAGGCCAGAAGTCTTGGCCTAGCGTGAATATGCCCTGGATTTGAGCAGGTAGAGGCAGTTAGAAAAGTTATAAAATACAGAAAGGACTGTACGGGTAACAGCATACGGTGGAGGTGACCGGGAAGTGAGTGGTGAGATGTTCGGGTTTTTTTCTTTTTAACCTATTTCTGGCCCTCTACGGTTCACAAAAACAGCAGTGACCAAATTCTGAAGAATCCAGATTTTTGTAAAAATATAATTCCATTCGAATAAATTCACTCAACTCTAGTCAGAAGGACGCTACACTGAGAAAAAGACATATAGACCCCTGTGTGAGCCGGCTAGTTTATTTGTAAGTCGCTTTGGCCAGAAAAGGGCCGGAAACCAAGGAAGATGGCGATCCGTAAGTATTTTAATGCTCTATACATCATTACATAAGTAATTAGGACGGATTGTGAAATTTAAATATTGATGGGACGTCTTTTGGAAAAGAATCAGAATAAAATGCCTTAAAGGGAACCTGTCAGTAGATTTGGGGCCTATAAGCTGCGGCCACCACCAGTGGGCTCTTATATACAGCATTGTAACAAGCTGTATATAAGAGCCCAGGCCACGGTGTAGAGCGTAAAAATCATGTTATAATACTTACCAGCTGTGGTAGAGTTGGTTCATATGGGTGTCTTCGTTCTCTGGGTGTAGTGCCTTCTTTTTCGGCCATCTTTGTCACCCTTCTTCTGAAGTAGGGGTGTATGACGTGTCCTACGTCATCCACACTTGCCGGCACTGAGGTCCTGTGTAGGTGCATTTTTTTGAGGGCAGATCAAAGTATTGTAGTGCGCATGTGCGGGACCGGCGAGTGTGTATGACGTAGGACGCGTCATGCACACAGGCTTCAGAAAGAGGACGAAGATGGCCGAAAGAGGATACACCGGCAGCGGAGAACGGAGATGCCACATGTTAGAATGCTGTATATAAGAGTCCAGTGGTGGTGGCCGCAGCTTATAGTCACCAAATCTGCTGACAGGTTCCCTTTAAACCTACAAAGTCCTATGTGACGACTTTCTATATTAGACTTCATAAGCCTAAATGACCAGGACATACAGCAAATCGAATGTAAAAAATAACAGCGTATAGTATATACATATCAATATAAAATATAATCCAGTAGGTACAGTAGAACAGGAAGGTTTTTATGAGATCTTAGTAGGAAGAAGATAAGGAGGTGAGCCCTGAAACCCTGCTCCACCGCCTTTGTGTGCACTGCAGGAATTTGCTTGCCTTTCATTCTACTTTTTTGTGTCTAGCTCTCTGGCTTGCAAGCGTATCTTAAGCCATGCAGGGTCAGGGCAAACAGAGAACTGCATTCATGAATAGATCAAGTTTATGTGAGAATCTGCCCCTCCGGTGCCCTCAATTTCCATATGAATTGTTAATAAAATCTCAGGCTGAAAGCACATGATCACATCAGTGGGGAAGTCATGCAGAGAATCCCCCGGCTAAGAAAAAAAAAATTGCTCTATCTTTCTCATCCCCCCTTTTCTTTATTCGTGGGAATTAATCCTTGTAACCCCTCCCAAATAAAAAAAAATACCCATTTCCAACGACCCTCAACACCATTCTAACACCTGATCACTAGGGAACAGATTGCAGAAACCACATCGACACAAAGGGAACAAGATGGTAATGGCCCTCACCTGCCGAGCAGTTGGCCATCACCGATACCTTCAACCAAAGAGAATATTAAGACCGGGAGGACAATGACTCGCGCCTAACAGCTGATGCAAGGGGCTAGACGATTTTCCCACAGCTTTTTGACATTGGATGAACTGAAGAGCGAAGGAAACAATGAAAGGTCATAGATGGTGCAAAGAACAGAACCCAGGGCAATTAATGATATCTTACCATGGAAACGTAGAGGACAAGAGACCATGTCGCCTGCCCCCAATTCTTCTATAATTTAACAAACTCCCTTTTGGCCTTTTAAATTTATTCTAATACATGTCAATAAGGGACAGGGTTTATAAATGACAGACCAGCTTGGTTTCCTTTATATTAAAGAATGGCAAATATTATGCTCCCTAATTATTGTTATTATTGTCTTTGTGCCCCCACATGCCTCCAAAATAATGAAGGAAAAAAAAATATGTATACACCCAAATACACATATACATACAGTTGGTTAAATAAGTATTGAACACGTCACCAATTTTCTAAGTAAATATATTTCTAAAGGTGCTAGTGACATGAAATTCTCACTACATGTCTATAACAACCCATCCAATCCACACAGGCAAAGAAATCAAACCATAGTTGTCAATAAATTAAGTTATGTGTAATAATGAGAAATGACACAGGGAAAAAATATTGAACACACTTACTGAAATGTATTTAATACTTCGTACAAAAGCATTTGTTGGTGATGACAGCTTCAAGACACCTCCTGTTTGGTGAAACTAGTTGCATGCATTGCTCAGGTGTGGTTTTGGTCCATTTTTCCATACAAACACTCTTCAAATCCTGACGGTCCTGTGAACTCCTTTTTGTTATTATGATTATTATTATTATTATTATTATTATTATTACTATTACTATTTATTATAGCTCCATTAATTCCATTTGAAAAAGGGGCATACATAATGTGGACACATACAAAAATCATGACCAATATAAGGTACAGACTGGTACAGGAGGAGAGAGGACCCTGCCCGTGAATGCTCACAAACTACAAGATTCTTTGAGATTTACTTCGCTCCATACATTTTCTATTGGATTCAGGCCAGGTGCTCGGCTTGGCTATTCTAGCAGCTTTACTTTCTTTTTCTGATATCAATTGAGAGTTTCCTTGGTTGTGTGTTTGTGATCGTTGTCTTGCTGAAATGCCCAGCCTCTTTTCACTTGATCATCATGGTAGATGGCAGCACACTTTTATCAAGAATGTACATTTGTTCATTCATCTCTCCTTCAACCATATGAAGTTTTCTAGTGCCTTATGCTGGAAAAAAAGCTCTACACCATGATGTTCCCACCTCGAAACTTCACTGTTGTGTTTTTAGGATGACTTGCCTTTTGGCCTCCAAACACGATGTGTATTATGGCGGCCAAAGAGTTCAATTTTGGTCTCATCTGACCCGACTATATTATCCCATTATTTCACAGGCTTGTCTAAATGTTGTTGAGCAAACTTTAAACTCACTTGAACATACTTTTGTTCAGCAATAAAGTTTTGCGTAGTGAGCGTGCATACAGGTGTTGGAGCTGGAGTTCATTACTTATTGTTTTCTGCAAAACAATTGTAGCTGCTAATTCCAAGTCTTTCTGTAGCTTTCCACAGTTTCTTGGCTCTTAGGGGTGCTTCACACACAGCGAGCTCGCTGCCGAGATCGCTGCTGAGTCACGCTTTTTGTGACGCAGCAGTGACCTCATTAGCGATCTCGCTGTGTGTGACAATGAGCAGCGATCTGGCCCCTGCTGCGAGATCGCTGCTCGTTACACACAGCCCTGGTTCGTTTTCTTCAAAGCCGCTCTCCCGCTGTGACACACAGATCGCTGTGTGTGACAGCGAGAGAGCGACAAATGAAGCGAGCAGGAGCCGGCATCTGACAGCTGAGGTAAGCTGTATCCAAGATAAACATCGGGTAACCAAGGTGGTTACCCGATATTTACCTTAGTTACGAGCCTCTGCAGCTCTCACGCTGCCTGTGCTGCCGGCTCCGGCTCTCTGCACATGTAGCTGCTGTACACATCGGGTTAATTAACCCGATGTGTACAGCAGCTAGGAGAGCAAGGAGCCAGCGCTAAGCAGTGTGCGCGGCTCCCTGCTCTCTGAACATGTAGCTGCATTACACATCGGGTTAATTAACCCGATGTGTACTGTAGCTATGGTAGGAGAGCAAGGAGCCAGCGCTCAGTGTGCGCGGCTCCCTGCTCCCTGCACACACAGCTGTGCGCTGGTAACTAATGTAAACATCGGGTAACCATACCCGATGTTTACCTTAGTTACCAGTCTCCGCAGCTTCCAGACGGCAGCTCCGTGCAAGCGCAGCGTCGCTTGCACGTCGCTGCTGGCTGGGGGCTGTTCACTGGTCGCTGGTGAGATCTGCCTGTTTGACAGCTCACCAGCGACCATGTAGCGATGCAGCAGCGATCCTGACCAGGTCAGATCGCTGGTCGGATCGCTGCTGCATCGCTAAGTGTGAAGGTACCCTTAGACAGCTCTCTGATAATTCTTTTCACTCTTCTGTCTGAAATCCTGCAAGGAGCACTTGGTTGTGGCCAGTTTATGGTGAAATAATGTTGATTCCACTATCAGATTATGGCCCACACAGTGCTCATTGGAACCTTCAGTAGTTCAGTTAGGCGAGCTTTGCACGTTGCGACATCGCAAGCCGATGCTGCGATGTCGCACGCAATAGTCCCCGCCCCCGTCGCAGCAGCGATATCTTGTGATTCCGGGCGTAGCGAACATTATCGCTATGCCAGCTTAACATGCACTCACCTGTCCTGCGACGTCGCTCTGGCCGGCGTCCCGCCTCCTTCCTAAGGGGGCGGGTCGTACAACCTCAGGCGGCCAATCAAAGCGGAGGGGCAGAGATGAGCAGGATGTAAACATCCTGCCCACCTCCTTCCTTCCGTATAGCCGCCGGCGGCAGGTAAGGTGATGTTCCTCGCGCCTGCGGCTTCATACACAGCGATGTGTGCTGCCACAGGAACGAGGAACAACATTGTACCTGTCGCGGCAGCGTAATTTTGAAAAAGTCGGAGCCTGCAACGATGATACGATAACGACGCTTTTGCGCTTGTTAATCGTATCATCTAAGATTTACACACTACGATGTCGAAAGTGACGCCGGATGTGCGTCACTTTCGATTTGACCCCACCAACATCGCACGTGCGATGTTGCAACATGCAAAGCCGCCCTAATTCTTAAATCAATGCTATCAGTATGTTTTGCAACAGTAAGGTTGCACAGGTCTTGAGACAGCTCACTGATTTTACCCATCATGAGATGTTTCTTGTGTGGCACCTTGGTAATGAAACACCTTTTCATAGGCTAACAGTTCAAGCAGCTGATATTATTTTTCAAAAAGTGGCAGGATTGCTTTCTAATTAATGATTGATTTCAGCTAGTGTCATGACCTTCTCCATGGCTTTTTGCACCGCTATTTCTTCATGTGTTCAATACTTTTTCCCTGCATCATTTCTGATTATTACACATCACTAAGTTTATGGACACCTATTGTTTAGTTTCTTTGCTTGTGTGGATTGGATTAATTGTCACCGACATTTGGTGAAAAATTCATGTTAATAGCACCTTTACAAATATATTCACTTAGAAATTTGGTGACGTATTCAATACTTATTTTACCTGCTGTATATCGACTTTATATTACACTAAGTTCAGCATGTAAGTATGTGCACTAAAAGCTGACAATATGGCTACTGCTGCTCAGACTGTGCTTGACTCACTCATTGTATATTTTAATGACTGCAGGAAATCTCTCTGTAGGGGTATTCCCATCTCCAAGATCCTATCCCAATATGTAGTAGGTGTAATAATAAAGCTGGTTTCAGATGTCCGTGTTTAATCAGGTACCAGTCACACGCATGGTTATGGTCATACGTGTGTCATACGTGTGTTACACGTGTGTCACGCGTGTGTCACACGTGTGACATCCATGTGACATCCGTGTTTGCATACGTGTGACATGTACCGGGTAAAACACGTGTCTCTGTAATGAAAAGATGTTCTATATTTACCTGTATCCAGTGATGCTGTCTCCGGCTCTGCTGCGTCCCGCTCCTGATCCCCGCTCATTATTTTCATTGATTATTCACTGCCTGAGGATCTGGAAGCCGGAGCATCGCGGGGACAGGCTGGGTACAGCACAGCCGAGGACAGCATCGCTGGGGACATCACCGGGGACATCGACGGTGACAGGTGAGTATACAGCAGTCTGTGCAGTGACATCCAGGGACTCATCAGGGTTCCCAATGAACTCTCATGAACCCCTGGAAGTCACCATCGTGACACTCCTGTAACGCAGTTGTCTCAGGGGTGTCATCAGAAGGTCATCAGAGTTCATTGGGAAATCCGATGGCCTCCTGGACGTCCCTGCAGACCTTCTTGCAGGATACTCACCTGTCACTAGCGATGTCCCCAGCGATGCTGTCCTCGGCGGTGCTATCCTCGGCGGTGCTGTGTCTTTTGCTGTCACTGCGATGCCCCTGCTCTCAGCTGCTCAACGCAGTGAATAATCAATTAAAATAATTAGCAGGGGTCAGGAGCGGGAGGCAGCAGAGCCAGAGACAGAATCGCTGGATACAGGTAAATATATAAATATAGAAAATCTTTTTATTTAAAAACCCGTGTTTTCTCCGGTACATTGATGTCACACGGATCACATCAGTGTGCGGTCCATGTGACATCCGTGCTGCTTGAGAAAAAACGGGCACGTCTCTGTGTGAAATAGCGGGGCCATATGGTCCGTGTGAGAGTGCACAATAGGGTAACATGGGTACGTGTGACATCCGTGTTAAAAACGGATGTCACACGTACCTAAAACAAGGACGTCTGAAACCAGCCTAATACTAATATTATTAGCAAATATCTCCAATTAGAAATATAGTATAGTTCTCCTGATTAGCCATGTCTCTTACCTCATGTACAGGGCACTGCAGCTTAGGTATCCATAGTTACGAACAGTCATATAGTGACAGTTAGCTGCTAGTCCTCGTAACTATGGATACCTAAGTTACTGCAATGCCCTGCACCTGAGGTAAGTGACATAGCTAATCAGGAGAACTATACTACATTTCTAATATTATTACACCTACTGTATACATATTGAAATAAGATCTTAGAGATGGGAATAACCCTTTGATTAAAAAAAATAAATATAGAAAAGATCTTTTTTTTCTTCTTATTTGGCTTGTTCCTGAATTTATTCTCAGCTTGGAGCAGCTCCTTTGAGGCTTCTGCAAACCAAAATGTTGCAATTGCAAATTTTGCTGATGTCATTGGATGTTTTATGAGAGTCTTACATCTGCCCCAAAAAGCCTAATAAAGAATAATGACCTGGATGCAGCTGTTTTCAGGTGCCTGTGACCCCTCTCCCCCGGTTTAGTATTCCCCTTGCTGTTCATCGTATAGATCTTATAGCAATTCTTTTTCAGAGCCACAGAATTGCAGCCATTTCCACAATGACAGAAGTTTGCTTAACCCGTGCTTACGTTGCATTAGTGGAACCTCTGATAAATGATATACTTAGGGACTGATTTTCTGGAACTAAACTTTTTCTGTCTGATTTCTGTACAGTAATACCATAATCACCGCAGCTTAAAACAACACAGGAAGCAGCTCAGCTCCGGTGCGATAATGGCTCCGACCAGACACTCCGCTCCATTCTTCTCTGTCTTCTTAGACATTACATAAAGTATAATCACATAGAGGACATGACAAGTCTGAATGAGGTAATAGCGCTACAACACCTTTTCTTACAAGTCTACTTTGTGCAATTCCTCTGTTAAGGCCCTTTTACACACTGCAACATCGCTAGCGATATCGCTGTAACGTCACCGGTTTTGTGACGTAATAGCGACCTCCCCAGCGACATTGCAGTGTGTGACACGCATCAGCGATCTTGCCCCCACTGTGAGGTCGCTGATCACTACAAATCATTCAGGACCATTTTTTGGTCCTTTGTTTCCCACTGCGCAGCATGCATCAGTGTGTTTGACACCGTTACCACAACATCGTTAGCGACATAGAACCCAGCCCATAGGCGTGCTATCGCATTCCCTTTCCCGCCCCCTTACCTCCGATTGGTGTCACTGTTGCGTTCTGAATGGGCGGCTTTCACTGAAAAGAAGGCAACTTTAGCGCTTCCGTCCTTTGTTTCAAAGCTACCTTGTACCTGAGGGTGCTGGTTTGCGGATCATTAGAGAGTCCTCCAGTCTGCAATACTATAAAGCCTATACGGTAAGCATCATTTGATTGAAGCTGTATTGATGCTGTATAGATAAACCAGTGTGGAGTCGCCGCACAGAGAACTCTACAAAGATCCGCTAAGCAACAGAAGCTCAGGAACACAGGATATACAAGCGCAACTTTTGCCAATCTTTCCAAGCTCGGGGTCGCCAATAAGAACGCACTAGCGATCACCAATCGGAGCTAAGCGGGGGGGTGTAAAAAGGACACCTCGGTGGCTTCAGCGCCAAACACCACGCCCCTAACATAGGTGTGAGTCGTCAAATAGCTGTTGTGTGACACGTCCCCAATGACTGCGAGGTCGTTCTGCAGGTCCGTATCGCTGCTGCGTCGTTGGCCAGATCTGCCTGTTTGACAGCTCAGCAGCGACTGTTTAGAGACTTTCTAGCGATCCCGGCCAGGTCAGGATCGCTGGTGGGATCGCTAGAAAGTCTCAGTGTGTAAAGGGGCCTTTATTCCTGCTAGAAATGTATGACTCAGGGTTGTCAACTTGGCTTTTTATTTTTTTCTGGACAGCTTATCAAAATATCATGGACAGACAATATTTTTTACGGACACATTGGAAAACCATAATTATAAGTGATCCATGTCTATAGCACAGAATATGATAATATAATTCTGATATGAAGATATCGGCCAAATTCATCGTAAACTGTAAAATTATGATAATTACCATAAAAAAAGATTCTGTATAGGTTTCTTCCGCTTTAAAAAAAAGATCACTGACGTCTTAATTTTTTTTTACGGACAGGGAAAACAAAAGTGCTTTATGTTTATGGGCTGTTCTGGAATTTTTGGATAGTTGGCAATCCAGGTATGAATATATTGATAAAAGGGCAAACAATTCCCTTACTCAATATGGTACATGCTCAATCTCTAAGCATTAATTAGATAGAATTGGAGTATGTAGGGACATAGCTAAGTGACAGTTCAATGATTACATACATTTCCAGGAGGAGTAACCAGTAGCGCACTGCAAGGGTGGGGACGGTGGGGAGGGAAGGAGCGCAAAATATCCAAAAGAAAAAATATAGAAAAGCAGCAGTGTCGCTGAATTTTCAGAAGAGTCCTTGGGTCCCCAATATCTACAGCCTTCAACACATCAATCCAGCAGCCACCCGGGCAGAGGCAGCACAATGACCTCACTGCAATGCATCGCATGTACCGCAAGCTTTTTGCAGTGGAAAAGGGGACTTGATTGCTTGGATTACTCGAGTAAATTTTTTTTGTTATTTTGAATGTTGATAATCTTAATTTTAGGCCTAAGACACATGGCATCAAACCAAATGGAATGCGAAAAAACATCGCATTCCACTCGGACCAAAATTAGCCTGTGTGCCAGCACCCACCAGTGATTATTTTCTCAGCCCTAATCGAACCAAGAAAACAGTCGCAGCATGCTGCAGATGAAATGCGATCATTGTTTCTCTCGCACCCATTCAAGTCTATGGGGCGAGAGAAACATTGCACTGTACTCACATTACACTGATGTACTGCGAGGGCTGAGCGAGAATGGCAATAGCCGGCAAGGGAGGAGAGAGGGAGATAAATCTCTCCCTCTCCTCCTCAGTACTCGCCTCCCCTCCACAGCTGTGGTTTGATCGCAAGATCGCAGTGACACTCGCATGACATTCAGCTCCCACTGTGCTGCCAGCGTGAGCCGAGTGTCATGCGAGGATCGCAGTAGTCCCCCGTATGGCCCCAGCCTTAGAGGGGGCACCCTGGAAGCATCCTTATTTTAAAAGGGCACTAAAGAAAACACAGGGTATTCAGGCACTTCATTTGTTTTAAAGGGAACCTGTCACCCACACACTTGGGGGGTGGTCCGAAACATTCCAATCCGATGGGCGTCGCTGCTCTCAGGTCCAGCACCTCCTCTATCATTGTGATCACCATCCCCCTTTTTGCTTTTCATGGATGACGCATCCTTGATCAAAGTGCGCGTGTGCAGGAGCATAATAAAAGGCGCTGTGTGGATGATGTTGGACGCGTCCAAACAAAGCAAGAAAGAGAATGGGGATCACAAGGATAGAGGAGGCGCTGGACTTGATAGCAGCGACGCCCATAGGACCAAAACGTATCGGTCCGCTCCTCAGATGAGCAGGTGACAGTTTCCCTTTAAGAGGATAGTCAGGGGGCAAAATTTATTTTATGGGGACACTCAAGGGGTTTTATTACTGGACTAGTGGGAACAATACCTGTGTGTTAACACAAGATGGAAAAAGGCTGTTGTGAAGTAATATTAGTACCTAGTATAACAAAAGTCAGAAGAACTGAAAAGTCATTTTTAAAAAGTAACTTTCCAATATAAAAATCTATATTCATAGCTTCTTAATGGGAATCTGTCATCAGATTTTTTTCTAGGTGAGCTGAAGCCAGTATGCAGTAGGGGTTAAAACAAAAATCAACTATGGCTTTATCAGACTCTGTGCTGTTGTTTACTTAAACTAAAAGCTTTATAATCTGGTGATTATCATTGCTGTGGTTTGCTGGCTCTTGCCAAGTTGTTTGACATGCCCCCTCCTGTGATTGACACCTCACGGTCAATGTACAGTCTCTACAGAGATCCTGTGTGGGCGGGGACAGCTCCTTGGGCTCAGCTACATGACTAAACCTAAAAATGCATATTATGTAAGAACAGCTGCACCCAGTAATTTAAGTGATACATCATAAGATTCAGAATCTCTGTGCCTACATCATGCTGCTCTCAGATAAGGTAGCAAAAACCTGCTGACATCTTTAAGCTATGGCCAAATAGATTTTTTAAAGAGTTTTTGCAGTAGAGACTGAGAGGAAACTGAGTGCAGATTTTCACAACCCTCGTCCAAATCTCAAAACTCCTCAAAAAATTTGAACCACAGCTCAGTTTCTACTCCAAAAAATGAGCAAAAAGACTGCATAGAAATACACGACACGTTCAGGTCAGGAGATCAGATGGCTAGTCCAAGGACTGTGAGTAATACGGCAGTCTGACTGCACCCAATCACTGATGCAGAGGGGTGGGTGGGATTATGGGAGGAGGAAGAGGTGAATATTCTTTTTGCAGTAACAGCCAGTGAGCAACTACAGTATAAATTTTCTAGGGCTTTCAGCAACACAACGAGATAACGTACACCAATAACAGTGACATATCCAGAAAGAGCTGTCTGAGCCCTATTTCAGGATACTATTAGTTTGGTTTGCAAAAATGAACCGCAACCAGGGCTTAATTTTGGAGTACAGCTTATATTTTAAGCATATTCAAAAAAGCTTAAAAAATCCTGCTAGGGCTTATTTTTGGGGTAGGTCTTATTTTTGGGGAATCACTGTAGGTACAGTTTGCGGCAAAAAGAAGAGGGTACCAATGTATACTAAACGGGTACTTATTTGTCAACGATCATAACCATTGCGGTTTATTACCCTCCAGCTCGCCTGGATATACATACTGAATATTGTGTGATTTTTGCTTTACTTATACCTGTTTCTAGAAAAGCTGCAAGATAACCTATATGGACATTAATATACAGGGTTATAAATGACATATCTTCCTAGCTGTATAGTAATACCGACATACCGGTACAGGATGAATCTCCATTAATGGTCAGTGGCTTCCACCATTGCTTTTAGTGTTGAGATGACCTTATATTCTCAATTACCCCATCAAAATAATGTATATAAGAGACAGAAACCTAAAGGTGAGAACGTTCCCTGTAGAATTGTAACTGCTTAGTCCTCGCAGTCTGTCCCGTAACCACTGTCCCCCCGTGCACAGTACGATCCTGCCTCCTAGTTGCCTTCTGTTAAGTTTCTACTCTTTTTCATAAGCTAGAAGCAAAAAAAATAAATAAATAAAAATTTCCTCTTCGAGGATATTCAACGTCTCAATAACTTCAGCTGATTCAGCTACAATATTGAGCTAGCATGGTTACATAAATATGATCAGTAATTAAATCCAGTTTCTACTTCATCTCTGCCAGAAAAAATATCTACGGGCAAGATTTACATTTATAGAGTTATTCATAGTAACAGTAGATGGAAAGAAGACGTAGAGAAAGCACAAGTTATATATAGGATGGAATGAAAAAAATGGAATTGGAAATGACTTACAGAAAGTCTCATCAAAACGATCTCATATAAATATTAACTTATTTATACAGTATTGAAGTGATCCTTAAAAATATTGTAGAATCAAATCCTGGTGGCTCATGGACCACCATAGGTTCCACCTGTCCCCAGATACCATAAGACCAAAAAACTGATAACATGTATCGTATATGTTACAAATGTATCCACCCCAATGGATGGGGGATAACTTGCTGTTAGCTGAGGGTTCAACCATTAGGACCCTCAGCAATCTCAAGATTGAAACTAAAGGTCCCATCACACACAACGAGATCACTAATGAGATCGTTGCTACGTCACCGTTTTTGTGACGCAGTAACGATCTTGCCAGCGATCTCATCATGTGTGACACCTATCAGCGATTAGGCCCCTGCTGTGAGATCGCTAGTCGTTGCCGAAGCGTCTGGACAATTTTCTTCAAAGCTGATGTCCTGCTGGGCAGGACACATCGCTGTGTTTGACACCTAACAATGACTTCCTATACAGGTCGCTGATCGTTATACAGGTCGCCGATCGTTACTGAATCGTTGGTAAGGTCTGACTGTGTGACATCTCACCAGCAACTTCCCAGCGACTTACCATCGATCCTTAGCAGATCGCATTGTTTTCGGGATCGCTGGTAAGTTGTTAAATGTGATGGGGGGCTTAAGGACCCCATGAGTCATTGTTTATGGGTTAGCCAGAGAAAGAAAGGCATTGTTCTTTGCTATGTTCAGTAGTCGCATTGAATGAATGGAGCAGAGGTAGAGCATGTGCACCTCCTCTGCACTCAATATGGAGCTGCAGAGAAATGATCTCAGTATTTTAGAGGATTGACATTGCATATAACGCACAACCCACAATGAAATATACAAGAACCTTTAGCAGTACAAAAATACAATTTAAAAACAATTAAACATGTAGAAAAAACAAGATCCTGTACCCACAAGTGTATAATAATTATCATAATTCAACAGAGTACACTAGTGAAGCCAAGCCACAAATAGGAAATAAATTGCGAACTGGTAGAATATATATATACAAAAGGCCAAAAGACCAGGAGTATCACATGCAGTCAGGATAAAAAATGACTACAATCAGTCCTGGAAACAATAGCCAGAAACCATGCAATTTAAATAGCTCTATATAAGGCTAAATCACCTATAATACCTCTGGACCTGCAGAATAAATCATTGTATGATCATAAGGGCACAGGTTTCAACCCTGGATTGCCAGGAACTTGTGGGCCCTGTGCTTCTTGCCCAGCAGGGCTATGATGCCCTTATGATCATACAATGCATGTGATACTCCTGGTCTTTTGGCCTTTTGTATATATATATTTTACCAGTTCGCAATTTATTTCCTATTTGTGGCTTGGCTTCACTAGTGTACTCTGTTGAATTATGATAATTATTATACACTTGTGGGTACAGGATCTTGTTTTTTCTACATGTTTTAATTGTTTTTAAATTGTATTTTTGTACTGCTAATAAAGGTTCTTGTATATTTCATTGTGGGTTGTGCGTTATATGCAATGTCTTTCCTCCCTCTTTACCCATTACGTGTACCATTGCATTATCAGCACCCCCTTTATTGATTTATTTTGCTATTGTGGTGCATTCTCCCCCCTTGCTAGTATTTTAGAGGATTGTCACAGTCAGACCCTCAATAATCAGTATTAGGGATGAGCAAACCCGAACAGTAAAGTTCTGGGTTCGTACTGGACACCTAGTGTCCAGACCTCAAATTTGAACATGGACTTCTCACAGAAGTCTGTGTCCGAGTTTGGAGTGCAGAGCCTATAGAACAGTATTTCTCAACTCCAGTCCTCAAGACCCACCAACAGATCATGTTTTCAGGTTTTCCTCAAGCAGGCTTTCAGTATTTCCTTAAGGTTGCACAGGTGATGGAATTATTCCCTTTCTAATATCGAGAAACACCTGAAAACATGATCTGTTGGTGGGTCTTGAGGACTGGAGTTGAGAAACACTGCTATAGAATATAGGTCCGCAAGGGCAGGGCCCTCTCCCCTCTCTACCAGTCTGTTTATTGTTACTTGTATATGTATTTTGTATGTAACCCTTTCTCATGTACAGCACCATGGACTCAATGGTGCTCAATAAATAAATAATAATAATACTGTTTGGATGCTGAGTAAAGCTTCTTGAAAATCACAAGCTTTTGGCATGGGAAAGATGCCTGCTGGAAACAAAACTTTTAAAAAATGAAGTGTAGTCACCCATATTTGTGCTAACTAGCCAAGGTAAAGAAGACAACTGGGGGCTGGTATTATCAGGCCGGGAAGGCCCATGGTTATTTGGTCCTTCCCAGCCTAAAAATAGCCTCTACAGAATGGCTAAGAGGATAAAAATTGAACTATTCTGATGTGGCCTTCTATGAGCCCCGACCTAAATCCTATTGAGCATCTTTGCAAAGAGCTGAAACATGCCATCTGGAAAAGGCAACCTTCAAACACGAGACAACTGGAGCAGGTGCTCTTGAGGAGTGGACCAAAATACCTGTCAAGAGGTGCTGAAGTCTTATTGACAGTTACAGGAATCACTTGATTGCAGTGACTGCCTCAAAAGGTTGTGCAACCACATATTAAGTTAGCGAGGGTACTATCATTTCTGTCTAGGACTGTTTCATGAGTTTTATTTTTAAAAAATTATGTGGAAGCATAGTTGAGAAGCAATGTCTGACTTTCATTTGTACATTTTCATAGATTTTTAATTTATTAGTACTTTTGTCAGATTCAAGTTATTTCTGTGACCATTGTGGGTTTTTCTTTCATTCAACGAAGGGGTACCAACAATTTTGACCACGTGTATTTTTGAGGTTGATGTCGGCTGTGAATTGACAGCTGGCATCAAGCCCAGGGATTATTAATTGAGGGGTGTCTATAACCTTTTTACTAACCTTTTAAGTGTGCAGTTAAAAAACACACTGTAAAAAAGAAGATTCCCCGACACTCCCTTGTTCACCAATTTATTCATTAAAAAAAATTCTGAAGTTCTGACATAATCCAGTGGTGAATAAAGACTTTCTAAACTGCCTCATTCACCAATTTATTAATTTTAAAAAATCCTGGAGGTTCCAAAGTAATCCATTGGTGTAATGTCCCAAGTCATACATTGAATCCTATGGAGCCTCAATCTGAAAATGATGCTTCATAGGCCACTTGTGGTCAGCGGCGGTTATAGAATTTCTCATGTGCAACGTAGTGAAAATTGTTCTCAGAACAAGGCTCCATAGGATGCAATGGACATCGTGAGACATTACACCATTGGATTACATCAGAACTTCTAGGATTTTTTTCATTAATAAATTGGTGAATTAGGGTGTGTGGGGGTGTCTTTATTCAAATAAACTATTTTTTTCCAGTGTGTTTTAACTGTACACTGTTAGTAATGGGGGGTGTCTGATAGATGTCTATCCATTACTAACCCCTGGGTTTGATGTCAACTGTCAACTCACAGCAAAATATAACTCCGAATGCCACTGCACCAGGGCAAGTCACTATCTAATGGATGTGCCAATTTTTGGAGTGGCTGTGGAATGCTATTTTTAGACTGAGAAGAGCCAAATAACTATGGGCCTAATCAGCTTGATAATACCAGCCCCCAGCTGTCTGCTTCTTCTTGGCTGGTTATCAAAATAGGGGGAATTCCACATCATTTTTTTTTTCATTTATTCCATATCCACATTAGTTTGCAGGGTAATTATCCTAAACTTATCCCCATTTTGCTTCATTTTGAAGCCCCCAAACCCTTGCTATGACTATTTTACAGCCATTTTACAGCACCAAAGTTCTGGTCCCTATTGACTTATATGGGTTTCGGGTTGCCCGGGGTCAAATTTGGGTCAAGTCCAGGTACCGAACGAAATGGTTAACCAAAGTCCTGCCGAAACCGGTGAACCCGAAGATCCACGGGTCTACTCATCCCTAATCAGTAAGTATTCTTGTATTTTATTGATAGGGGATAAATTGTGATTTTGGGAATAACTCTTTTACGGAATCTAGTCTCTCAGAACACAAACTCATTCATTACATTGTCATGCAGGCAAACAGTATATAACAAAAAACAATGTCCAACAAGGTAATAAACATTTTTTTTCAAAGATATTCCCCTTATCTTGGAAAATCTTGAACCAAGCAGAAAGGTAAGTAAAGACACATCTATAATTATGGAACAACAAGTTTTTGGCTCTAGTGTCTTCTGTAAAGGGCATGAGCCAGCAGGCGAATAACAGAATAGGTGCCCATTATAGTTTTCACCCATTAAAGAGCTTATGGAATGTAATTTTTAATGGTCATTTGTAGCTCTGAATGTTTTTGAATATAATCACATTTATAAGCCCCAAAAGCGATGAATGCTACCTTAAATTAGAAATGTATCCACCCCATCAGATGGGCAATAACCTGCCTATCACTAGGGATCAAACTGCTGGAAAAAAAAACCAAGTGATCCTGAGATTAGTGCACTGGAACCCCATGAAGTATCATTGCCTGTGGGACTGCTGGAAAAAATTGGCACTGTACTTGGTTATTTTCAGGAGTCCCATTGACATTGAATGGAGTTGAGGCCAAGCATGTGACCTTACCCTCCATTGAGGAGGGTAGTATAGAGCCCTATTCTTGGACATCCAGAACCCTGATCTGAGCCGTCATGTTCTCAACAATCAGCAATTTATTCCCTATTACCGTGTATCTTCTAAATACCTCTTTGAGGACTCCTATCTCTCGTGATACAAAATCAATGCATTCTCATGCAGAGACATAAAGCAAAAATCAATGTCCAACAGGGTAGCATGGCATCTATCTTGAACCAAGTAAAAAGGAAAGTAAGTAAAGACAAATCGGTAAATAGGGACTAATAAGATTTTGGTTCTCCTGACCCAAGTGGAAAGGAGAACCAGCAGCAGAATAGGCGCCCATTCTGATTTTTACTATGAGGTCCCTTTTATTCACCCATTAAAGGGAACCTGTCACCACTTTTTCGGCCTATAAGCTGCGGCCACCACCACTGGGTTCTTATATACAGCATTCTAACATGCTGTATATAACAGCCCATGCCGCTGTGTAGAACATAAAAAACACTTTATAATACTCACCTAACAGTCGCGCTGCAGTGGAGTTGGGTCAGATGGGCGTCTCTTTCAGCCATCTTTGTCTTCCTTCTTCTCTAGCTGCGGTGCATGACGCGTCCTACGTCATCCACACTTGCCGGCATTGAGGTCCTGCGCAGGCGCACTTTGATCTGCCCTGAGCAGGGCAGATCAAAGTATTGTAGTGCACCTGCGCGGGACCGCTGAGTGTGTATGATGTAGGATGCGTCATGCACACAGGCTTACGGAGGACGAAGATGGCCAAAAGAGGCGTTGCAGGCACCGGACAAACGAGACGCCCATATGGTCCAATTCCACCACAGCGCGACTGTTAGGTGAGTATTATAAAGTGTTTTTTATGTTCTAAACAGCGGGATGGGCTCTTATATATAGCATGCTAGAATGCTTTATATAAGAGCCCGGTGGTGGTGGCCGCAGCTTATAGGCCGAAAAAATGGGGACAGGTTCTCTTTAAAGAGTTTATAAAATGGATTTTTTGATGGTGATTTGTAGCTCTGACTGTTTGATGACTTTTTGTGGGATATACAGTAATACATAGTCACACTTTATTTCTTTCTGAAATATTTAGAAGCTTATAGGTGGTGATATACATTCATTTTTACTGAATTTATTAATAACACCCGTGCAGAAATCATAATAAGTAAAGACATACCAAGCACTCTGCGACCTCCGGCTTCTTCAGCAATTCACCCTAGAGAAAAGGAGAAAACAATGTTCATATATGAATGGAGAAATAGAACATAAATAAAATTTACAAAAATTGCAGAAAATTTCTAAAAACAGAATTTCAGTAAAAATCTTTCTTATCCATGCTTATCTCTTATCTGCTACCCGGATTTGCTATATTTCAGGTGACAAAATATGTATCGGTAAGAAGAGTCATGATCAGGCCTACTTGGACAGGATTCGTAGAACATTTATGCAGGCTGCCAAAAGTGGACCCATTTTGCATTTCTGTTCCCATTAAAGGCATTGTCCTCTACTTTTTACATTGATGGGATAGGTCATCAATGTCTGATCTGCTGGGGTCCGACACCCCGCACCACCGCTGATCAGCTGTTTCTGGTCCCGGCGGCGGTATCAGGCAGCTGAAATTACTCAGTTCTAGTGCTGGCCTGTCTTCTGATAGTGGTATTGCACATCTTCCTCCCACTCTAATCAATAGGAAGAGGATGTGCAGTACCTGACCTTGGCCGCTATAACATGATGGAGGAGCACTGAACGTGAGCATTTCTGGCTGCCTGCTGCCATCGCTGGGACCGGTAACAGCTAATCGGCAGGAGTGCAGGGTGTTGGACCCCGGACCATTAGGCATTGATGACCTATCCTAAGGGCGGCTTTGCACGTTGCGACATCGCACGTGCGATGTCGATGGGGTCAAATCGAAAGTGACGCACATCCGGCGTCGCAGTCGATATCGCAATGTGTAAAACCTTTTTGATACGATGAACGAGCGCAAAAGCATCGTTATCGTATCATCGCTGCAGCCTCCGACATTTCCATAATGCCGGTGCAGCGACAGGTGCGATGTTGTTCCTCGCTCCTGCGGCAGCACACATCACTGTGTGTGAAGCCGCAGGAGCGAGGATCATCACCTACCTGCTTCCCGGCTGCAATGAGAAGGACGGAGGTGGGCGGGATGTTTACATCCTGCTCATCTCCGCCCCTCCGCTTCAATTGGCCGCCTGCCGTGTGACGTCGCTGTGACGCCACACGACCCGCCCCCTTAGGAAGGAGGCGGGTCGCCGGCCAGAGGGACGTCGCACGGCAGGTGTGTGCGTGTGAAGCTGCCGTAGCGATAATAATCGCTATGGCAGCTTTCACTAGATATCGCACGTGCGACGGGGGCGGGACTATCGCTGCAGCATCGGTAACACATTGTTACCGATGTCGCAGCGTGCAAAGCCCGCCTAAGGCTAGGCCATCAATGTAAAAGTAGTGGACAACCCCTTTAAAGTCTATGAACACCTATGCATTTGGGCTTACAGTATATGAATTGAGCCTGATCCATCCACCTAGTCTGCCAGAACCAAGAGTATATTTTCCAATTACTTTGATTTTCCAAAAGTGAAGCTCAAATAGGTCAAATTGATTCCTTTGATGAATTCTAGCAGCAGGCGACCCTTTCATCGATTTCTGCAGATGAGTGAATAAATTCAATTAACTTTGATTACGAACAAAGATCTCACTTTTTGTTTTTCTTTCAATTACTTTTTTTAATTTTAAAGTTAAAGGAAAGAGATAAAAAATGGACAAGTTGTCGACACAATTAAATCAGTAATGCTACAATGTTAAAATAAATTGAGAAAGTGATGAAAACAATATCTGTAAAAATAAATCCTTGAAAGAATCTACATCTGCTGACAGTTTACTCCCAATATATTTAAATAATAATAAAAGTTAAAAAATGCCTTGTACAAATAACTGTAGTCCTTTTTGTGCAAGTTTTTCTCCTATATGCTTCTCTAAAGGCCCCGTTACATGCAACGACGTATCTAACGATATATCCCCGGGGTCACGGATTCCGTGACGCACATCCGGCATCGTTAGCGGCGTTGTTGCGTGTGACACCAACGAGCGACTGTTAACGATGGGAAAAACTCGCCTAATCATCCATCGTTGACACGTCGTTCCTTTTTTAAAAATCGTTGATTGTTGAGGACGCAGGTTGTTAGTCTTTCCCGAGGCAGCACACATCGCTACGTGGGACACCTCGGGAACAACGAACTACAGCTTACCTGCGGCGGCCGGCAATAAGGAAGGAAGAAGGTGGGCGGGATGTTCGGCCCGCTCATCTCCGCCCCTCTGCTTCTATTGGGCGGCCGCTTAGTGACGCCGCTGTGACACTGCACGAACCGCCCCCTTAGAAAGGAGGCGGTTCACCGGCAACAGCGACGTCGCTAGGCAGGTAAGTCCGTGTGACGGCTCCTAAAGATATTGTGCGCCACAGGCAGCGATTTGCCAGTGACGCACAACCGACAGGGGTGGGTGCTTTCACCAGCAACATCGCTAGCGATGTCACTTTGTGTAAAGCCTCCTTAAGTCCCTGAAAAGTGCAGCCTGGGTTTCAGATTAGCCAATTATTCCATTATTGTCACACTTTAAAGCAGATTTACTAATCCTGTCAATTTTTTGCAAAGAACATATAAAATGTATCACAATGAAGAAGAATTTAGCACTTCTTCAAAAACTTTTGTCTTTTTACAGCACCAAACAGTTACCTTACAGCCAAAAAGTTTGTCAAAATGTTGTCCCTTGCCATAAACATACAATATTTTATACTTGATGCAAATGCAGCTGTTCTCATGAAGCTGGCATCGTGTTTTTTTTTGTTCCTGTGCCACTCTGATTTTAAAATATGCCCCCTCTTTCAAGTAGGTAAATCTAATATGTGCAACTCAGAAAAGCATGTCCATTATTAAGTATATTAATCCTTTTTGACTCCTGTATACACAACCCTATCCTGCAGTATATTAAATCTTTTTAGCCCCTGTATACACAGTCCCATCCTGCAGTTCATTAATCTTTTTATCGCCTCTATACACAGCCCCATCTTGCAGTACATCACTATTCTTAGTTACCAGCACACACATGCAACATTGCTTCCTGGTATGAGCTCTCTGGATTGCAATTAAGGAAACCCTGCCCCTTCCTGTGACATCATCCCAAAAATAAATAGCTCTGATCCGAACCAGAGCACAGGGAGCCAAATGAGAGAGACTGTACTGCTGATAATTGATGAGGAACACCAGAACAATAGTAGGACCGTTTAAATGGCACCTGAAGACTAAATAGAGCCTGGAGGGGCATCTTATGGGGGGTGATATGTGCAAAACGGGCCAGATTTAGAGCTAAGCTATACAATGAGTGAAATTATCAGGCAAATGATTATTTTAACCATATCATCATTTTTATGCAGATTTTCAAACTCCAAGATGTATAATCCTCAATGCTTACTGGATGAAGCAGATCAGGTGATGGGCATTTGTGTAATGAGGAGGGTGTAGCCTAAGGATATCAACAGCCTTTATCAAGGTGTGTAGAATTATTAGGCATCTTGGACAAATGGGCAAAATGGGTCAAATAGAGACATTTATCTGATTTATAAAATAAAATATTGTTAAACGTTTTATAGCGGAACGTAGCACTTATGAAAGTTTTGTTGTAAATAGTCAACAGGGTCGCAAAAAGGGTTCAGAAAATAAGACACACGTTAACTGCCAAAAATTTGAAAAGACTCAAATGTGAATCAACCAGGAAGCCATTATCCTCCAGTGCTGTAATACTCCAGAACTACAACCTCCTTCCTTGGAGGCCCAGACGTACAAGGTGTTCAGTGCTCAGAGACACAGTAAAGGAGGCTGAAACCCAACCACCGCTGAACAAAAGATAAAACTTTAAGATCGAGCCAAGAAATTTCTGAAAACAGATTTTTCAAAGGTTTTATGGACTGGTGGTGAGATGGTATTGACTCTTGATGGACCAGATGAATGGGCCCATGGCTGGATCGGTAAGGGCATATTCATACAAGAGTATAAATCAGATGAGTGCAATCCTATAAAAAATTGGATTGAACTCAAGCAAATGTTAAATCAATGAGGCAGGGCAGATCTGCGAGTTTTTTCTCAAACTGGATTGGACTGATGAAAAAAATCACAGAATACTACAAGAGGACCCATAAATCAGATGAGCCTCACCAATGCAAGTCTATGGGTGCAAGAAAAAAAATCTCACACCACGCGGACGATCAGCATGCCATGCAATTTATGTACAGCTGGGCTTTGAGCCAGGAAATTGCATCATTTTGGGCAGGAAGTTAGGCTACCGGAAAAGGCCTGGCAACTATATTTAATGTTAAAAAAAAACAAAACACCACCATGGAGACCAGGAGAATTTATGAAGAGCAATTAATATAGAAATGTTACTAGTTTTCGTCAAAAAGTGGACACAACTTTTGGATGTCCATGAGCCTGGCTACATGGACAGGACCTGAAGGGATGCACCCTGGACCTATATTTACCGACACATGTATCTCCATTTTGATACCAGCTCATGAGAGGAACAAGAATTTTAAATACATGGTGCCTGCTCCATCAGTCGTTCAAATGTTGTCATACTCATGCGGCAATAGGCATAAAACTTGTCTTGATGTCGCCTGAGTTCCCCATAAAAGTGCTGGAGATGTCTTCTGCTGCTCCATTATTGGAGAAGTGGATGTTCCCAGAGTCAGCGCCCCCTCTTAGGCTCTCCGCTTTCTGGACATTGCTCCCCAAACTGTCTAGGCAACACCCATATGTACAGGACACGCTCTGTCTGGTCGATCGTCAAGTGGTAGGTTATTTTTGACATGCAGCCAAAGGAAAGGAGACCACAAAGATAATATTTTGGTGGATATCCACAAAATGTGTCTGTGTTCCAAAGTGGTGCCTTGTAGATTGGAATTTTAAGTTACAGTTAGGTCCAGAAATATTTGGACAGTGACACAAGTTTTGTTATTTTAGCTGTTTACAAAAACATGTTCAGAAATACAATTATATATATAATATGGGCTGAAAGTGCACACTCCCAGCTGCAATATGAGAGTTTTCACATCCAAATCGGAGAAAGGGTTTAGGAATCATAGCTCTGTAATGCATAGCCTCCTCTTTTTCAAGGGACCAAAAGTAATTGGACAAGGGACTCTAAGGGCTGCAATTAACTCTGAAGGCGTCTTCCTCGTTAACCTGTAATCAATGAAGTAGTTAAAAGGTCTGGGGTTGATTACAGGTGTGTGGTTTTGCATTTGGAAGCTGTTTCTGTGACCAGACAACATGCGGTCTAAGGAACTCTCAATTGAGGTGAAGCAGAACATCCTGAGGCTGAAAAAAAAGAAAAAATCCATCAGAGAGATAGCAGACATGCTTGGAGTAGCAAAATCAACAGTCGGGTACATTCTGAGGAAAAAGGAATTGACTGGTGAGCTTGGGAACTCAAAAAGGCCTGGGCGTCCACAGATGACAACAGTGGTGGATGATTGCTGCATACTTTCTTTGGTGAAGAAGAACCCGTTCACAACATCAACTGAAGTCCAGAACACTCTCAGTGAAGTAGGTGTATCTGTCTCTAAGTCAACAGTAAAGAGAAGACTCCATGAAAGTAAATACAAAGGGTTCACATCTAGATGCAAACCATTCATCAATTCCAAAAATAGACAGGCCAGAGTTAAATTTGCTGAAAAACACCTCATGAAGCCAGCTCAGTTCTGGAAAAGTATTCTATGGACAGATGAGACAAAGATCAACCTGTACCAGAATGATGGGAAGAAAAAAGTTTGGAGAAGAAAGGGAACGGCACATGATCCAAGGCACACCACATCCTCTGTAAAACATGGTGGAGGCAACGTGATGGCATGGGCATGCATGGCTTTCAATGGCACTGGGTCACTTGTGTTTATTGATTACATAACAGCAGACAAGAGTAGCCGGATGAATTCTGAAGTGTACCGGGATATACTTTCAGCCCAGATTCAGCCAAATGCCGCAAAGTTGATCGGACGGCGCTTCGTAGTACAGATGGACAATGACCCCAAGCATACAGCCAAAGCTACCCAGGAGTTCATGAGTGCAAAAAAGTGGAACATTCTGCAATGGCCAAGTCAATTACCAGACCTTAACCCAATTGAGCATGCATTTCACTTGCTCAAATCCAGACTTAAGACGGAAAGACCCACAAACAAGCAAGACCTGAAGGCTGCGGCTGTAAAGGCCTGGCAAAGCATTAAGAAGGAGGAAACCCAGCGTTTGGTGATGTCCATGGGTTCCAGACTTAAGGCAGTGATTGCCTCCAAAGGATTCGCAACAAAATATTGAAAATAAAAATATTTTGTTTGGGTTTGGTTTATTTGTCCAATTACTTTTGACCTCCTAAAATGTGGAGTGTTTGTAAAGAAATATGTACAATTCCTACAATTTCTATCAGATATTTTTGTTCAAACCTTCAAATTAAACGTTACAATCTGCACTTGAATTCTGTTGTAGAGATTTCATTTCAAATCCAATGTGGTGGCATGCAGAGCCCAACTCGCGAAAATTGTGTCACTGTCCAAATATTTTTGGACCTAACTGTATGTGCACATGATGAGTATTTGGTTGCAAAAATTTCTGCACCAATTTTGGATCTCTTGGCAGGAAAATACAGGGCAAAAAAGCACATTTTTGTTGTGTCTTTTATGTGTTTTTTTGCCATGTTTTTACCGGGTTTTTGACACATGCTATAACATTCGGAGCTCTCAAGAATGAAAATCGGTCCGATTTTTTTATATGATCGCGTGACCCTTCCCTAATGGATACAGACCTCCACTTTTACGTTGAGATGAGCTAGTTCAACCTTTTTATGTCTCAACATCAACTGTGAAGCCTACAGCCAGTCATTCCAAGACACTTTTTTCAAGCAGTGGTACAGAAAAGTATGCATCTTTCAACTTTTGTTTTTAAATGTCAGAAATGTATTTTTGTGCATTTTAAGTTATGTAGTTATTTTCACTTTAAAGGCTTGTGCACACAAGCGTATAAATCGGACGTGTGTTATGCAATTTTATTTCACTGACTTGACTTGATTTGATTCTGGAAAATGTTGAGACCCATTCAAGTCTATGGGTGTGAGAATAAAATTGGATGCCACAGTATAGAATCTGATTTTAATGGATATATTAAAATTCCGTAATATAGTAAAACATAAATGGATCTTTAAACGGTTTGCAACCGCCGACTGTTGATAAACGTCGGCGCCTCATGAGCTTTGTGCAGTGTCGATGTTTGTTTACGGTGGCGGTCTTTCGGCGATCAAGACCCTCACATATCTGCAGGTGTCAGGATTCCGCTAGCTGGGACCCCTGACCTTATCGGGACCTGATTGGTTCAGGTCCTGTTGAAGTCAGTTTCATGCTACCCAATGGCAGCAATCACTGGGAAAGGATGTTGTAGTAACAAACTTTCCTGGCTGATTTGCCTCATATAAATCACTGTTTCTCTTCTGATCGCCTGTCAGTGAGTGATCAGAGGAAGAACAGAGTGACAATTGCTTCCAACAAGAGTTTTGTCAGCAAGTGATCTTGTCATTCTGTGAAAACACACACAAATCAATAAATTCTCTCCTTTCCCATCAATTTATTAGTCAGTATATAGGGTTAGATAGGGTAGGTGTTTAGTACAGTATAAGTTGATTAGATAAGTTACACTATTCATAATTAATTAATATATTTATATACTTAAAATTAAAATAAACCATTTAGTAATAAATATATAAAATATAAATATTTAAATAAATTGAGCGCAATTGCTTTACAGATTATTAGTAGTTCCATCAATTATTTGTTTAATCAATTAGTTATGTTAATCAATTTTTAGCATTGATTCACATTAATTGATAGCATTAATCAATTAGTAGCACTAATCAATTCACAGCTGTTTACGAGGGGACTGGCAGATTAGGATAAGGTGGTATATATCCCAATCGCCAGCCGGGGCCCACCGTGCTCAGATGACAAAGGAGCTGCTGGCAACCCAAAGGTTAGGCAGGGAATACAGAGCTGGGTGGCTCTGAAATAACACAGGAGACCTGGGAACCGGTCACGTGTGTAGGGACACGTCAGACTAAACGACAACCCAGCTAGCGTTTCGGTGTACCTGTGGTGCTACACCAACCACGTGTGCAGAGAACACGTCAGGCCGGGTGGTGACCAGGTAGCATTGACCTTAAGACCGCCGAGAAAGTGCCCTGTCGGCCACGTGTGTACGACATGTCAGACCGAGCAGTCCCCCGATTAACGTCTGGACACCGGGGCTCTCAACTGGCCACGTGTGTACAGGACATGTCAAGCCATGTGGTCACACCAGCAATGTTGACTGGGAAGCCGCTACGAAGAGAACAGGTGGCGCAGCAGCCGCAGTACTGAACGGTAGGAGGTTGAAGCCCGGCACCTGATGCTAACGTGCTGAGCCATGGGTGTCTTGGCGTGACAAGCACCGGACGCCTAACCCTGCCTACCACTTCCAATCTAGTGGTTATGGCCGCAAAGAGACTCAGTGCATGGAGGTGTGCACATAGCAATGGCATAAGTGAAGACTGCGCACCTCCATGTTGTCTCCAGCCGCATTTATAACCTAGGTCTGCCCCAAACCCAGGGTGGACCACAATGGCACCTCCAGGGGCCAACTGCGGAGTGCCACGTCATCAGTGACATCACCAGCGGCCTATCTGGAACCGCCACGTCACTGATGATCTCATGGCAGCCACACCCAAAACACCTCACCAGTCATTGTATGACGACCATGACCAATGGTGGAGTGCAAGGTCATAGGGGTGGACCTTCGCGAGCCAGTCTGGAGTGGCCACATCATCAGGACATCTGATGCCTGCCGGCCTATAAGGGCCTGCCACCTCACGGACATGGCCACTGAGGTCCTTACCGGACCTAGCCTCTGATGCACTAAGTGCTTGAGCATGCTCAGTAACCAGAAATCAGACTGTCTGAGCATGCTCAGTAGGCACAACACAGGACTTAGACACGGCACGATGTCCAAGTGCCTGTGCAAAGAAGCTTTTTGCACTAAGTGTAGAAGCATGCTCAGTAGCCTGAACTGAGGACTTAACCTCAGAAATGGCACTATCAGGCTGAGCATGCTCACTAGGTGAAACATTGGACTTAGGCTCTGGCTGGGGTAAATCGATACACGCATGCGCACTAGCCGCCTTTTCAAACTTAGCTGTGGGGGAAGAAGCAGCCAGCTGAATGACCCGAGGCACGGCCAAAAACGGCCGACGCCTGGGCGCAACTGGAACTGCAGCAGGCTGCTTGCGGCTACAGCGGCGCCGATTCGTAACAGCATTAATCAAATAATACCATTAATCAAATAGTAGCCTTAATTAGTTTATGTTAATGCATTAATTAATTTGTTCATTTTTGTACTAATATATACATAACCAGAAGTTGAAACCAGAAGTTTACATACACTATCTAAAAAGACACATCTGATGTTTTTCTCACTGTCTGACATGAAATCAGAATAAACCTTACCCCTTTTAGGTTAATTAGGAACCAAAAAAATCAGCCCAGATCTCAGGAAGAGAATTGTGGACTGGTCATCCTTTTTCAGATACCTGAAGGTGCCTCATTCATCTGTAAAAACAATTATACGAAAGTACAAATAAGATGGGAATGTCCTGTTATCATACCACGATGGGTTTTGTGTACCAGAGATGAACGTGCTTTGGTCAGATATGTGCATATCAACCCAAGAACAACCCAAGAACAAAAGCAAAAGACTTTATGAAGATGCTGGCGGAAACTGGTAAGATTGTGTCATTATCCACAGTGAAACAAGTACTGTATCAACATGGGTTCATAGGACACTCTGCCAGGAAGAAGCCATTACTCCAAAATAAACATAAAAAAGTCAGATTAATGTTTGCAAATGCACAGAGGAACAAAGACCTTCATTTCTGGAGACATGTCCTGTGGTCTGACTAAACTAAAATTGAACTGTTTGGCCATAGTAATCATGGTTACGTTTGGAGGAAAAAGAGAGAAGCTTTGAAGCCTAAGAACACCATCCCCACTGCCTAACAGGGTGGTGGCATGGACATATTGTGGGGATGTTTTGCTGCAGGAAGGACTGGTGCACTTCACAAAATAGATGACGTCATGGGGAAAGAAGAAATATGTGGCAATACTGAAGAAATATCTTAAGACATCAGGCAGGAACTTAAAGCGTGGGCAGAATTGGTTCTTCAAAATGGACCTGAGGACTTACTGTACCCAAACTCCACATCCCTGTACAGATGCTCAAGGGTGCAAATCTGGGAACTGCTAAGACTCCACTCCTCTAGCTCAACACCAAAATCCATAGCAAGTCCTCAGATGCACATCATCTTAGGCTTAGTGTCATTTGCACCCAAATCAAGTCCTCAGATTCACGTCATCCTAGGTTTTGAGTCATTTCCACAAATAGCAAGTCCTCAAATTCACATCATCCTAGGCTTTGTGCAATTTCCACCCATAGCAAGTCCTCAGATTCACATTATCCTAGGCTTTGTATCATTTCCACCCATAGCAAGTTTTCAGATTCACATCATCCTAGGCTTTGTGTCATTTCCACCCATAGCAAGTCCTCAGATTCACATCTTCCTAGGCTTTGTGTCATTTCCACCCATAGCAAGTCCTCAGATTCACATTATCCTAGGCTTTGTGTGATTTCCACTCATAACAAGTCCTCAGATTCACATCATCCTAGGCTTTGTGTCATTTCCACCCATAGTAGGACCTCAAATTCACATCATCCTAGGTTTTCTGTCATTTCCTGAAGAGCTCAAGCCGGGAGCTGTTTACCAAGAGTAACCTCTGCCTTGGTGACACCTGTCCTTTTAGGTCATAAGGATGCATGTGGATGTCATAAAGGGGAGCACTCCACTCCTGATTTAAACAATAGGTCATTTTCTGATTCCATATTCCCTGTGTATTTATGACATTGTCTCTTAATTAGAAAAAGGAAATTAATTTTCATTTTGGGACATGTAATCAACCATATTATTTGTACAAACAGAACCACGAGATTTGTAGACAACCCATAAAATAACCGAAAGAATACCGGAGCTTCATTTTCGATCCAGAAAATTGCTTTAATCTCTGTTCTTGACGTACAATGAGTTTGTTAAATGTGTTAACCTTATGCCGCTGGTGGCGTCCTACCATGCACCATAAGAGGTGATTAGATTTCAATTACCGATTTTATTATCTCCACAAATGTATCTATTGAAAGAACAAAACATTTTATCTTTACTATGGAAAACAAATCCTTAGCATTTCTCTGGGGACAGTTCAAGCATAATTCACCATGTCTAGACTTTTCTTAATTACCATTCATCTCAATATTTCAAGTACAATACAGAAGGGCATTTTGCTCATTTTAAACCCCTTTATAAACAGGTGACCTTCAATTTAATATGAGTGTAAAGGTCTTTACATTTGGATTGTGGCTTATACCAACCACTGAGTAGTAAAATAATAACGTTTATTGTCCTCGTTGACGAGGAGAGCATCTTATTGGTATGCGTTGGGTGTATGATGGCGTAGACTATAATACAGATGTAAATAGCAGAACGAAACAATGGGATTAAAGTCCTCTACGCCAATGTGTTTAAATGCTGTATGTTGGATGATTAATGAATTAGAAGTACCATTGAATTTACTATATAATGTACGTAACTGCTTCTCTGCAAAAAATATTTCCATTTATTCCATTATGGTTTGACACATATATTACAATGTTTTGTTATTCACATGGAAAAGAATGTCCAGATGTTTCCTAGAAAGGCGAAACAGTACAGAAAATCACTAAATGTGTAAACCATTATAACACCTTTTCAGATGTCCGTGAATCACCTACGTGTTATATTCGTGACTTTCATGGATCGTACAAATACCAAATAAAGTCTATAGAGATGTTGACATGTCTGTATTTTTCTGAAGACTTCTTCATTTTAATGAATATGAGGTTGACCACGTTGGCTGTGGATATGCGGATGTGTCTATCTGTGATCACTCAGTACGTGGAGGTGTGCGGACACATACTCTGCCCCCATGTTCTTGAAACACTGTTTCCTGCTAATATGGACTGTATCAGATGGTGTTACAGGATGTTGTGGCATGCTACGGAAGGTGTTCCATATTTTGACGAGGCCAACCCTCCCTTCCGAGGTGGTGCCGATGGCCCAGCTGTATTCTATCTTGTACTCCCACTGACCCCCACTGTTAGGTGGGAACACCATGCATAGGGTGTCTAAAAGCATGTGCTTGTATTCCTGCACTTTGCAATCAAACTCCAATAACAGAAAAAAGGATGGGCATGTTATCCATGTAGAGGGGATCAAGCAAATTGGCCATCCAATAATCAGCACAGGTAACATTGCAGTCAACCCAGTGATCGTTGCATAGGCACAGCAGCATGTATGCTCTTGTGACGCCCTGGCCTATCAGGTCGTCACAGGGTATTGTGCAATCTGCCCTTCTGCATGGTATCCGCATCCTCCTTGGTTACAAGTCCCTGACCTTTGGTGTTGCTAAGAACAAGCTAATCAAAATTCTAGGAACACTCTGCACCACACCCACCAGACACACCAATGGGTAGCCTGAAGGGAATAGGGCCGCCCACTTGGGGGGTTGGTTAGGGAGGGTCAGGAGTGTCAGGACACAGTCAGTTGAGGAGTGACTCTCAAGAGGAGAAGTCAGGAGCTGGGCTCCTTGTTACTAGGTGGCAGACATTGGTCTGGGCCTGGTAGGAGCTGGAACCCTGGTCGCAGGGGATCGTGACAAGGGACACGGACTGTTGAGAAGAACAGCTGGCGGCCTTGTGCCATCTCCGGGCAGGGGCCAGGGCATGACGGGGTAAGTGGACCATAGGCCAGGAAGTAGCTTCAAGCATCCTGGTAATTCTTCCGAGGAGGACGGAGCCTTCAAGATTCGTTCTCCACGCACTCTAAAATCGGGGGTACTAGCGCAACAAAGGGGATAGGACTTTCCCAACCAGCAGTCCAGAAAATCCCAAGCGTGAACCCTGAGAGCAAGCTCACCCAGTTAGCCATACTGGTGAGCGGGACCCGGCTAGTTTTACACTACAGGGACCAATCGGTAGAAAGGTACCAAGGAAAAGGTCACAGGTTAACAAGCAACACCAAAGGGCACGGGATCCAGGCGTGCTCCCTCCCTGCTACAGCGGTGCTCAGAACTTTGGTTTACAAGTTGTCAGTGTCAGCGTTATTGGACTGAGTGAGTACGCAGTGACCCTTACCTCCCCGATGGTATCCCTTCACCAGCATCACCGAGCCCCAGGGCATCCCCCCTACCCACGGAGGGGTTAAACACCTGGCTGCCATCCCATCGCCACCGGGTGCTCCTAATGGCAGCGGTGGTATTCCACCTTACCACACACCGTGGGTGGCATCACGAACTCTAAACACAATCCCCTGTAAATACCCCCCTTCATTTGAGTGGCCACATGACCACCAGGTCCGAACGCCCCTCGAACCACCGCGGATCCGGATCCGAGCAGCCCGGCTGCTGACACGGGGGCGGCACATGCTCATATGTGCCAGGATGCCTAGAGGTAATAACAAGCTGTCCCCGGTAGATGTATTGTCTGCATCTTCTGTATCCCCCCAGCCACGCTCCAGTGATGCCTGTGAGCAGTAGTGAGTCTCACCTTGCTGTGAACACATTTCCTCTTCCTCTTAATCATCCTCAAATACTGTCCCCTGGCTTCACAGTTGTGTACCTGACCATTGTTGGTAAAGGAACCCACCCTCTGAGCCATGTGTGGACAACTGGCTTGATGATGGAGTGAATAGTCCCTGTGCTACCACCTCATCCATCATCGCCTGAAGCATTTTTTTCAATGAAGTATACAAGTTGGGAAATAACGGTGGTAATGGATTCATCATGGTTGGTGGAGTATTCGAAGCAGCACAAGGCACACACATCCTGGAAGGAGGCCCACCCGTTGGTCATGAAGTGGTGTTGTTCCACAGAGTGATTCATGCAGCTGAAACTCCACTATTGCCTACTGCTGCTCGTACAGTCTCTCCAGCATATGAAAGATGGAGTTCCATCTTGTGGCTACATCACATATGAGGCAGTGAGCGGGAAAGCAGAAGTGGTACAGAAGGGCAGACAGGTGAGCAGCAGGGTGAGAACGCTGAAATTGCGCACAGAAGGCCGCACTTTCTGCAGCAGGTCTGAGATCTCAAGTTAATGTTTCAGGAACCTCTGCACAACTAAATTCAGCACATGTGCTAGGCAAGGATTGTGCATCAAACCGGCTAAGCTCAGAGCTGCTACGCGATTTTGCCCATTATTGAACACCACCAAGTTGGACTTGAGGTTCAAGGGCACCAACTACTCATCGGTCTGATCTTTGATCTCCGTTAGTAGTAATAGTAGTAGTAGTAGTAGTAGTAGTAGTAGTCGTAATAATATAAAAATAATAATTATTTTTCATTAGCAATATTAAAATTAATACTATTAGTTATAATAATGTATTTTTATATTATTATTATATTTTAAAATATTTTTTATCTTTTTGTGTGACTTTTTTTTTAATTTGATAATAATTTCTGCTGTTTCATTGTTTATTTCTAATTAGTTTAATGTTACATAACTTAAGCAAATAAACCGACCACCAAAAAGGTTCCATTCGTCAAGTAACCTCAATAAACTCTACTCCATCTGTAAATCTCTGGACTGCACACAAACAGAAATGGCTTCGATACATAAACAGACGACTTGATGGGAGCCATTCATTAGACACAATAATAAAATAAAAGCCAGCAAGGATCCACGATACAATATACATTCTGACTGTTCTTACTGATTAACTGTTGATATCTTTTATATAATAGCTCACTGCCACACTGAGCTGCGGAAGGGAAATTACCTCCTCTATAGGAGTCCTAGCAATTATCTAACACTGTTAAACATCTCTACCGGGAGAACAAAAATAATCAAATTGAGCGTTCGCCTCATCACACTTCTTTTTTGTTCTTTGGTAAATATTTATCTTTTCCTTTTGTGTTCCGGTACGCCGCCTCATATGCAAAAAGAGACTCTCCTTGTTTCAGAATAGAACACATTTAATTAAGATTATTTCTGATTCTTAACACCAGACCGACCACCACCACTACCCAAGTGCTGATTAAAGAAGCATGCAATAAGGTAGAAGGGGAAAGGGGGGATAGACACCTGCTGATTGTAAACAGGGTATAACAAATGTCCCACAGCTTCAAAACAAGGAAACATGAGCCCTCCTGCTGTTTGGTAATGAGGAAGAAGCTGTCCTCTACAGACAGAAAATGCTGAGAGGATAGGAAAGAAGATGGGCCATGGAGTCATATGAATATGAGCAGAGAGGAGGGGTATCCTTTAATGTAAAGACACCGCATTGTATTACCTCTGATGGCAAAGGGAACCTCAAATTAAACATTCGAAATCAAATGAAGGGTAAGAAAAAAAGGAGACAATCCTATCAGTAAGTATGTGCTCGAAATACACAAGATGAGACAGTAACGTCTTGCGGAATCACAACATCCCCCTCCTCGGCTTCTTCCAACTGAAAAATTCTGCTTTGAAATTTTACCTTCCGGTAGCATTTGCACCGGTTTCTCCTGCATTGATGACTAGCTCTCCTGTCTAGTAATGCATCTATATAGGAAAAAGAGAGTCAGGAATCTGAATTTTGTAGACATAGACTGTAATATCTAGCGGCTCAGGCTCTAAATCAAAAAGGAAAACTCCACGTTCCAATATTTTTTATGTCTAGACAAGTGCTGTGGATAATGTACAGTACTTGCCTAATCTCCTTTTCCCATATGTATTAGTTTTCAGAGAAATACTGTTTGAAATTAGTAGATTAGGTTGTAGACACATTTCCTTTAAGGATTCTGTTATTTTTTGTCCCAAAAATATTTTCTAAATGTTTTTGGATTTTCCAAATCTTTATTGTTCAAAATGCTAATTCACCGTTAGTCACCTCTCCTGGATAAATCACTCTGTCCATTGTCTGTTGCCGCCGAGTGTTTCTGATCTCCGGCGTGCCAGGTTGCTATAGCAATCTAGCTCGCTCCTATGGGATTACTCTCCCAGGTAATTTGGTTCTCGGCCAAGCGGCAAGTCACCAGCTGAGAATTCAGGTAAGTCTCATTTGCTGGTAACGTTGAATAGTACCCAACTAGCTCTGTTATCTCTAAATCAATTGTGCCATACTGCTTATACCTCAGCTTTGGACTCCTAAGCTGCACTACTCCACCAGCCCCAGCAGGACCCTGCAGTTGTGGCCTCAATAACCTGGCCGCACACTGCAAGTGGCGTAGTCGAAAAACTCTTTTATTCTACTTTATTTTATTTTTCTCCCATTTTTCACCCCTTTCTATCGGACCGACCCCAAGGGTCATGGAACCGGACCTCGGCCACGACCACGACTGTTTCCCCCTGTGCACCGCATGCCCTGGGCCGAGTACCCCACAGCCCCTGGGGCGTCACATCAGCTTTGCTATTGCTTAACTAACTTTGTAATTTTGCTGCCAGCACTGCTTCAGACTCTGTGACAAACTCAGCTTTGCTATTACAGAACCATCTCTACCACAATGCTACCAGTTCTGCATTGGACTCTGTGACAAACATAGCTTTGCTTTATTTCTAAGTCAACCCAGCTCTGCCCACCAGTTTTCTCTGTTTCTAAGTCAACTCAGTGTAGCACCCCTGAGGTATCAGTTGCCACAAAATGTAACCTGTGGAAACCCAAACCCAGGAATATCTGTTCCAGTCAACACACCAGCATCTTCAGGCCACATACATAACCGCTAAATCCATACTGGGAGACTGTCTAGCAACAGGTAAAAGGGATGGGCACCCATTGGCTAGTTGCCACCCAATCTGTAGGGAGAGACCCAGTGAGGGGAGGGTCCAGTGGTCGGTTGGAGAGTTGGCGGGAGGAAGTATTTAGTTGAAAGTAAAGGAGAAGTGTGAGGAAGTCGAGGAGAGGAGAGGAGAGGTGGAAGTAGAGAGTGAGGAGTGCAGTAAAGAGAAGTGAAAAGACCTGAAGTAACAACGGAATGCTGTAGCAGGATTGAGGGACTGTGGAGTAAGGAACCAGGACTCCAGTAACCGTGGGTTACCTGCGTAAGTGTAATACTCCAGGAACCACAGGGCGCCTGTGGAAGCCTGGAACCTAGGCTCATAGGACTCGGTACGAGGTGGGGTGCAGACCCTAGGACAGCGGGACACTTTATGGTCAACTGTTAAATCTTACAGGTGAGGGGATCTCCAGGGTCCCTCACCACCCAAAGAGTCTGAAGCATCAGCAGCAAAGAGGAGATTGAACTCCTTAAATAGTCCAGGCTGCCTGCAATAAGACCAAGACTGAAACGGAGGGGTTCCCCCAGAAACTCTAAGCCATGGGAGCCCAATACCAACGAGAGTGCATGGAGGACAGCTAACTCAGGTCACAGCTGTCTCGGAGAACAAGGGGAGCGGGAACACCTGAAACTGGCACCAGCGGGTCAGGGTACAAAGCCTAAAGTAAAACAAGGCAAGTTAAAACTGCAGTATCGGTGTGGACTGTTACCTTCTCGCCTCCGTACACACACATTGACTGTCCCCTACCATTTCCCCCTCATCATCCACTGTTGGGGCCTGGCCCTGCTTTTGGTGGGCCCAAAACACCTAAGCTGCACTACTCCACCAGCCCCAGCAGGACCCTGCAGTGGCGGCCTCAATAACCTGGCCGCACACCGCAAGCGGCGTAGTCGAAAAACTCTTTTATTTTACTTTATTTTATTTTTCTCCCATTTTTCACCCCTTTCTCTCGGACCGACCCCCAGGGTCATGGAACCGGGCCTTGGCCGCGACCCCAACTATTTCTCCCTGCGCACCGCACGCCCGGGACCGAGTACCCCACTGCCCTGGGGTGTCACATCAGCTTTGCTATTGCTTAGCTAACTTTGTAATTTTGCTGCCAACACTGCTTCAGACTCTGTGACAAAATCAGCTTTGCTATTACCGAGCCAACTCTGCCATAGTGCTGCCAGCTTTGCATTGGACTCTGTGACAAACTTAGCTTTGCTTTATTTCTAAGTCAACTCAGCTCTGCCCCATCAGTTTGCTCTATTTCTAAATCGACTCAGCTCTGCTGTTGCTGAACTAACTCTGTTATTCTACTGCTAGCTCTCCTTCAGACTCTATGACAAACTCAGCTCTGCTATTACGGAGTCATCTCTGTCATAATGCTGCCAGCTCTGCATTGGACTCCGTGACAAATTTAGCTTTGTTCTATTTGTAAGTCAACTCAGTGATTCCCCACCAGTTTGCTTTATTTCTAAGTCAACTCAGCTCTCATATGAGTGAGCCATCTATGCCATACTGCTACCAGCTCTGCATTGGACTCTGTGACAAACTCAACTCTGCTCTATTTCTAAGTCAACTCAGCTCTGCCCAACCAGTTTGCTTTATTTCTAACTCAACTCAGCTCTGCTATTGCAGAACTAACTCTGTAATTTTGCTGCCAGCTCTACTTCAGACTCTATGACAAACTCAGCTTTGTTCTATTTCTAAGTCAACTCAGCGATGCCCCACCAGTTTGCTTTATTTCTAAGTCAACTCAGCTCTCCTATGACTGAGCCAACTCTGCAAAACTGCTGCAAGCTCTGCATTGGACTCTGTGACAAACTTAGCTTTGCTCTGTTTCTAAGTCAACTCAGCTCTGCTATTGCAGAACTAACTCTGTAATTTTGCTGCCAGCTCTACTTCAGACTCTGTGAGAAACTCAGCTCTCTTATGACTGATCCATCTCTGCAATACTGCTGCCAGCTCTGCTTTGCACTCTGTGATAAACTTAGCTTTGCTTTATTTCTAAGGGCCGCTTTACACGCTGCGACATCGCCAGCATTTGCTGGCGATGTCGAGCGCGATAACACCCGCCCCCGTTGTACGGCCGATATGTGGTGATTGCTGCCGTAGCGAACCTTATTGATACGGCAGCGTCACATGCACATACCTGTCACCGGACGTCCGTAAGCGGCCGGCCAATAGAAACGGAGGGGTGGAGATAAGTGGGACGTAACATCCCGCCCACCTCCTTCCTTCCTCATTGCCGGCAGCCACAGGTAAGGTGAGGTTCCTCGTTCCTGCTGTGTCACACATAGCGATGTGTGCTGCCACAGGAACGACGTACAACATCGTACCTGCAGCAGCAACGATAATTGAAAATGGACCCCCATGTCACCGATTAGCGATTTTGAACATTTTTGCAATGATTCAAAATCGCTCATAGGTGTCGCATGCAACGACATCGATAACATGGCCGGATGTGTGCCACAAATTCCGTGACTCCAACGAGATCTGCCCCACCAGAAATTCACACATTTTGATCTCTGAAAAGCGAATCCAAACCTGTTCATCGCTTATAGGTTAATGCCAAATGGCTTAAAGGGTTTTTCCATTGAAAGTTGTGAAAGATGCATCTTTCTTAAATAATTTTGTGACATTCGATGCCCTGTTGACCTCAAGTGCCATAACTCTTTTGTTAAGCACCTACATGGAAAGAGTTTTCTGTGGCTGCATCAATATGTGAAGGGGCTGGCTGGTAATTTCAATAGGAAAAGCAGCCCCTATTTTTGTAACTCCAGATGTAGCAAAGGGATGAGTCCTGTACCAAGGTGCAGAGGGACTATGGCACACTGGAGATAATAAAACTATAAAAAAAGAATATGTATTTCACTCATTTTAATCCAAGTCTTCTTGGATGCCATGCCAATGTGTCCAGTTACTCTCCAAATTTCTGAAAATTTGTATGTAAACCATTAAACATACAAAATGTGGATTTTAAGTAGATGAGATGACCATGAATAACTTACAGATATTATTGATAACATATAAAAAAAAGGAAGGCTGGCACAGAACAGCATATGTAATCATCTGAATTGTAATGTTCACATTTCTTAAAGGGAATCCGAGAGTACAATCAGTCTCTAAACTGTAGACTTGCAGGTCATAGAAAGTTGAATAAATAATACTTTGATATCTGCGATCTGATGTCTTACTCCAGAAAAGTCCATATTTTTTTTAATATGTAAATAGTTTGTTAAGGTCTATCAGAAAAAAGTCTCCCTTAGAATCCACTTCTAAAGCTTATTTTAAAGGGAACCTGTCAGGTCCAATATGCACCCAGAACCACGAGCAATTCTGGGTGCATATTCCTAATCCCTGCCTAACCATCCCTGTATCTAGTAGGATAGATAAAGAGATCTTTAAAAAAAAAATTTCTAAAGATCCCATATGGTATGCTAATGAGCACAGGGACTAGTCGTAAGGGCGTTACTTCCCTTGGCTAGTCGGCCCCCTTAGCATGTCAGCACGCTCCTGTGGGCATGCTAATATGCTACTGAATGCGCAACACCAGAGGATGGTCACACTCACCTCTCTGCTGCCATCACGTCCAATTCCTGGATTTCGGCTCAGTGCGCATGATCCCGGACTTTTGGTCATGCTCATTATGAAGCTGGGTGTATGCGTCCTGGCTTCAAATTAGTGTAGTGCACATCACTGGGATCATACACACTGAGCCAAAGTCCAGCGTTGGACACAATGGCAACAGAGAGGTGAGCTTGACCATGTCTCTGATGATGCACATTCATTAGCATGTTAGCATGCCCCCAGGGGTGTGCTTACATGCTAAGGAGGTCGACTAGCCAAGGGAACTAATGCCCTTGCGACTAGTCCTTGGCCTCATTAGCATCTCATATGGGATCTTTAGAAATACTTTTTCTAAAGATCTCTTTATCTATGCTACTATGGGTTGGGATGGTTAGGCATTGATTAGTAATATACACCCAGAACTTCTCATGGTTCTGGGTGCATATTGCACCTAACACTTTAAATGAAATACGTGGGTGTTAACTGTATGAGACATGTAATGACTGACAGTCTGCTCTCCTAGTCTTACTGCAGAGCTGTGTGTGATTATAACTAATACAGTACCGCAGAGCTGACACAGTGTACTAGAGATTAACTTTGTCTCATTACAAACACATGTGCAGCTACAGTTGTCGTCTCATAGTGCGGTCAGCTTTCATCTCACAGGTAACGTGTGGGGGGAAAAAGCAGTACAGCAAAACTAACTACTGTGAGAAGACAACTGCAAATATATTTGTAATGAGACAAGGTATAACTCTGCTGTACTGTGTTGGTTATAATCAGGCACAGCTCTGCAGTAGAGTTGACATAATTATGAGAGGCCAACTGCTGCAGAAAATGTGTTTCTAATGAGACAAATGTTTGTTTAGTCATTCGATGTCTTACACCAGTTGCTCCTTCTTTCATTTAAAATAAGCTTTGGAGGTAGATTCTTGGGGAAATCTGTGTCCTGCCCGTAGGTTTACCGTACATTTTAATAAAATGATGGCGTTGTCAGGAATAATATATCGTATCACATCTATCAAGGTATCATTTTATGTATCTTCCTATCACCTACATGTCCATATAGATGGCTTTGGAGGGTTGATCCAAATGACAGGTTTCCTTTAAGTCTAAAGGCCACTTTACATGCAACGATATCGCTAACGAGATATCACTGGGGTAACGGAATTCGTGATGCACATCCGGCGTCGTTAGCAACGTCATTGCGTGTGACACGTACGAGCGTCCGCTAACAATCAGAAATACTCACCAAATCGTTGATCGTTGACACGTCGTTCATTTCCCAAATATCGTTGCTCGTTCTGGAAGCAGGTTGTTTGTCGTTCCTGAGGCAGCACACATCGCTACTTGTGACACCCCGGGAACGACGAACAACAGTGTTCCTGCGTCCTCCGACAACGAGGTGAGCATTTCGTTAATGAGGCTGCTCTCCTCCCCTCTGCTTCTATTGGTGGCCCGCTGTGTGATGTCGCTGTGACGCCGCATGAACCTCCCCCTTAAAAAAGAGGTTGTTCGCCGGCCACAGCAACGTCGTTAGAAAGGTAAGTATGTGTGACATGTACTGGCAATATTGTTCGCCACGGGAAGCGATTTGCCCGTGACGCACAAACGACGGGGGCGGGTGCGCTATTGATGTCGCAGCGTGTGAAGCGGCCTTAAGAGTAGAGGTGAGCAAATCTTTCAAACTTGAATGTGCCGGTTTTGTCAAAGTTTCTCAAAAATTATATTTGAACTGAATTGCAAGTACTACAAAGACCCTGATTGCCCTAATTAGTTTTTATAACACTTTGAGGTTTTTTAGGACTGTATCTAACTCTTTATAAGGTTTTAATGCAAATAGCCCTAGTAATGTCCAGTTGAATGCAACATGTATGGCTATGGGTAAACAGAATATAGCTGTTCTATACTGTTGTGCTGTCACACACTAAAAGTAATTTTTAATCAGTGTTTAAAAGCTTTCTCTCCATATCTCTATTGCTAAGCTGTGACGTCTTCCCATTATCCAGATTCGCTACATAATGGCTGCTTCATTCCTTGCCTCTGCTTTTATATAGCTTATGATAGTTTCTCTTGAATAGATGTGATAAAACAGCAGCAAGAGACTATGTGACCATGTCTGAGGTCATGTGACTCATGTAATTTTCTGCTTTGCATAAAATGATGTTGGGTATTTTTGGGGGGGCAAATCAAATTGCATATTGAAATAGCGACAACCATTGAATTCCCTAAAATTTGACAAAAATTCACTTTCCGTCTAATCGATTCGCTCATAAGAGCTTAAGAGAGCGCTTTAGTTTTTCCTGCAGTCCTATGTAAAACCAAAGAGTACTGAACACACTCAGTTTTGCTAATATTGCAGCTGACAAACTGAAGAAAGGGGAAAATAAAGGTTTTTACTATAGTATATGAGTAGAATCATGAAGAGCCAGGAGGTCCTTGCTATAGAATCTAAAGTATGTTCCTAAAGGTTGCCAAGAAGTCATTCACATTTGACCCCTTTGAAAAGAAGCAATAGTTCATGCTTCCTAGCAAAATAACCTTTGCCTTCACAACATGGGTCACATGTGACAGTTTCTGGGGTTATGCTCTTAGGCTCCCGAGGTTAAAGTCAGGCCACAGATTGTGGGTTCGTGCCGCCAGGTGGCTGGCTTAAGGCAGCGCTCTAAACCTGTCACATCAGTCTCATGGCTATAGTACAACTGCCTCGAGTTTGTTGTTGTAACTGTTATTAGTGTCCTTCAGCCTCAGTGATAAACATCAGACACACAAAAGTATCTACCATCCCGACAGTGACATATAGCCATGTCCTCAGTCTCAATATTTACATGATAAGAAAGTCAGCCTTCCTTAAAGCAGATGGCAAAAGACATGACTAGCAATACTTTTTTTTCTTTCGGAATTCTTATTAAGCCTCGTTTATATATTTTGAACCTGGGTTTAAAATTATAGCCACCTGTTTGCCAAAAAATTGTGATGGAAAGCCAGATATCATTATTTCCAATAGAGAGAAAAGGTTGGAATTTCTTAATTTTTTTTCCACCATGCATAATAATTGGAGTCACATTGTTACCACAATTTACGTTAATTTGTTATCACAATTTTACCTTAATTTGTGACCACAATTTTACCCTAATTTGTGACCACAAATTTACCTTCATTTATGACTACAAATTTACCTTAATTTGTTTCCACAATTTTACCTTAATTTGTGACCACAAATATACCTTAATTTGTTACCACAAATTTACCTTCATTTGTTGCAACAATTTTACCTCAATTTACCATAATTTACCTGAATTTGTTACCACAATTTTACCTTAATTTGTTATCACAATTTTACCTTAATTTGTTGCCACAATTTACGTTAATTTGTTATCCCAATTTTACATTAATTTGTTACCATAATTTACCTGAATTTGTTACCACAGTTTAACCTTAGTTACCACAATTTTACCTTAATTTGTTGCAACAATTTTACCTTAATTTGCTACCACAATTTACCTTAATTTCTTACCACAATTTTACCTTACTTTGTTGTTGCTGTCTAGCCTAAGTTTACTTGTATACATAATAAATGGAAGCGCAAATTGAAAATAAATAAATAAAATTTAATAGAAGCATAAATACGGTTGAAATTGAAATTATTCAACCTTCACTGCAAATTAGGAAACTTACTAATGTTTCACATAAACTAACTAGACAAGAATAATATAAATAGCTCTTCACAACTGATGTAACAAGTGATTTCACCAAAACCAACACAAAATGCCCCTTTTAATGATTTCTGCAGTCTCTGAATGGTTCAGCCTCCTGAACAAAATCCCTTGTAGGGACACTCATTGGAACATCAGATGTTATGTCAAGTGGGTAGTTCAAAAATTTAACACAAGAAATCATTGCCTTGGAATGGCCATGTTCACACAGCAGTATTTCACAGTCCATCTATGGACTGCAGTGCTCGGACCAACTATAGTTTTACAGATCCAAACTATCTCACAAGCTAAAGGACACAAAAGATACAAAAGCATTGAATATTCCTAGAGATATAGCTAGAAGCATGTTGCAAGTTAAAGGTAGCCTGTAAGGTTCCCAATGCCCTCCAACCCAGCAGCATTCATACCTGTATTCTCACGGTCCGTCCCTAGCTAGCCCTCTATAACGCTATTCACTAATATGAATTTTTTAAAAAAACTAAAAAAAAGTTTGTTTAAAAGAACTAAGAGTCCTCAGTAGTTGATACCTTTTAATGGCTAACTGAAAAGATGGTAATAGTAGCAAGCTTTCGAGACTACTTAGGTCTCTTCATCAGGCATGGTATAACACAAAATCTGAAGAGTCACATATTTATACACAACAGGACATAGAATAGTGCAGTAAAAAAAAAAAAAAAAAACAAGTTATGTGAAGCAGAACTATCACTATGGCAAGAGGCCAAACTGCTGTGGCCAGAAATATTGTTGTAGCTCCTAGATAAGCAGTGTGAAAGTTTTATTGTCCTCTGATTGGGGTGTCTGGTCCGGGCTGTGATGCCCCCAGATGCTCTGAGGAACACATTTCTTAATTGATGTAAAAAGACATGAATCCATGAGACACATTCATTCCTACTCTGAATGTGTCAAAGGTCATCATAAGTTTGTACTCCCATAGTCTCCTGTCTCTTTGGGACTTGATATTTCCTTTCAATACCAGCAGTTTCTTGTCCATGATGCTGTGGTCTGGGTTACAAAAATGTTTGGCCACAGGTAGATCCATCCTTTTCTCTCTAATTGTGTGGCGGTGAGAATTCATCCTTGTCCTGAGCTGTTGTCCGGTCTCCCCTACATACAGACCCCCAGTTGGACATTTGGTACATATAATTAAGTACACCACATTAGTTGTGGTGCAGCTGAAGGTACCTGGGATCTTGTAGTATTGATGTGATCTGGGAATTTTTATCTTGTCCGTTGTCAATATAAATGGACAGGTCTTAATTTTCTTCTGGTTGCAGGGAAGTGTTCCTGTTGTTGTTGGAGAGGATAGAGAGCTTCTGACAATGATGCTTCTTAGATTCGGGGGCTGCCTAAAACACAGAAGTGGGGGGGGGGTCTGGAAAAATAGATTTTAATCGGGCATCTTTTTGCAGTAATGGTTGTAGTTTCCATGCAGCTTCTCTTAACACCTCCAGATTTGGATTGTAGGTGATTAATAGAATAGCACGTAAGATGAAATAAGTGCCCCTGGTGGAAGTCCCTGAAGGGTCAACAATGAGCCTAGTTTGGCCATATGGACATTATCCCTTTAAGAAGGAGAAAACATGGAGCAACAGGAAGACAGGATGACTTTCCCGAACTGTACTGTGATGTTGGGCTGGGTGGTGGAGAAACAAACAGGATTAGCTTGGACATGAACAATTAAGATTGAAGTAGTGGAGGGTTGTTGGTGGAGATGCTTGAGTTGATATAGAAATATACAAGAAGACATGTGTCCATTATCTCCTGTGTAAAGTTGTTATGAAGTTATTGTTAACTAAAAGACTGATTTTAAAGAACTGGTGGTATCGTTTAGCGAATCAGTTAACAACTGGTCCTGACCAGCCCAAATCAATGGCAAAATGCAGAATGCGTAAAGCCCTCACAACACAAGTCCACACACCCAGCCAGGACCCCATCTTTCCTTTAGCATGCCAGGTTGTGAGAGGACAGTACCTCGTCCACGTCTACCACTCTATGCCATGCTGCAATGTGTACAATGAAAAATGGCAGTGGATAGCTGATGTCTATAATGAGAAATGGCAATGGCTGCCTCATGCTCTGCAGCTGCTTTGCTTAATCCAATGCTGGAAACCTGCAGTATGTGAAGGGTTTACCCTTTAGTGGGAAGGGCTTAACTAAGTGACTACCGTGAGGAGGGCGCCAGGTATGACTCTCAGAGCAGCGACTGGGACTGTGGCAGCTGAACCCCAGGACAGGAGATGGACTCAGGTATAAGCACAGGTGCAGGCAGGTACAGGCAAAATGGCGTAGGTAGACAGGCAGGCGTATACGCACAGATATGATGGGCACGGCACAATAGGTATGGAAAGGCAGGTACAGGTGATGGACACAGGGATAACAGGACAGGAGCTCCAGACCTGACAACTAACTAGCTAGCAGACTGAAAGCTGACTAACTATAGGCATTGTGCAGGCACCTCCCCTAATGCAAAGTTCCCTTAAATACATAGTGCCTCTCAGCTATTGGCTGAGAGGCAATATCTAGAAATGGTGCGCCGGCCTTTTATGAGGAAGGACGGTGTGCGTGCACCCTAAGCACACTCCCGGGAGACCTGGGCTGCATGCTCAGGTCCCGGGAGGGGAAGGAGGGAGCAGAACACGTGGACGGCCAGGAGTGGCGGGGAAGGACATGACTCAGCTGGGGAAGTAAGTCGGCATCCCTTCAAGGACACCAGTCCTACACGGTCACTCTATTTGACTGTAAACTTCTTAATCCTTTCAGCACATGCACTGTGAGCTGCGAAGGTTCGCCAGTTTCTGAGCTAGGAACGGCGGTCACATGACTGCAAATGTGCGCTATGCACATTCCCACTTAGAACCCGACTAGTGGGTGTCGCTCTATATAATTAAGGAGCGGGTGCGACCAACTATTGGGCGTGGCTGTCAAGTGGGCGCAGCCTTGCGCAATACATTTGTATGGAGCAAGGCCGCACCCTCTAGTCGGGTTCTGGCTGGAAATATGCATATCGCACAATTGCGGTTATATGAACGCCAATCCCTAGTCCAAAACCATCCAATTCTCACAGTGCAGAGTGCGCACTCATAAGTTTGCAGTCACATCGAGTGACTGCAAATGTACCCCTTTAGCCCAGTAAACCCCGTTAAGGGTTCGCTCACATCTGCATATAGTAAATTAGTTAAATTTTCACAAAAAACACCAAGAAATCCAGCTCTTCAGGTGAAGGAACCAAAGGATTTATTGCAACATGCAGGTACAAAAATCATATGACCAGCGCTACGCGTTTCAGGTGAAAAGAGTTACTGCATTTTGTACCTGGAGTTACTGGGCTGTGGCAGTGCCTGTCCGTGCTCCAGGGAAGAGGCCGGGAGTGAGCACATACGCGGTGAGCTGATATTCCTTTTGAACTTTCAGTTTTCACCCAGAAAAGTACCATGACTGAAATAAGTTTGCTATTCCACATTTCATGCGAGTGTGTGATTTTTTTTTCTCGTGTAGCATCTAAATGAAATGCGTATCTGACATGCCCTCCCCAAGGCCTGGGGGACTCAGAATCGGGTTGGACTAGTCCAGGGACATCAGCCATGGTGGGGTCCGGTTCCGTGACCCTGGCGGTATCTTTTTAAATAAAATAAAAGGGGTTTTAAATGAAAGAAAATAAAATAAAAATTGTTTTTATCGACTACGCCACTTGTGGTATGCGGCCAGGTTATTTGGGGTCGCCGCTACAGGTTTCTGCTGGGGCTGAAGGAGTGATGCAGCCTGGATGGTTAGAGCCCTCCGCAAGCAGGAACAGGCCCCAGCAGTGGATGATGGGAGTTGTAGTGGGAAAACAGTCTATGTGAGTGCACGCCGTGAAGGAAACAGTCCACACCAATATTATAGTTTAACTTGCCTTGTTTACTTTGCTGTGGTGGTACGTTAACCCACGGGTGCTGGTCCCAGCTGTATCTGCCCCCCTTGTTCTCCATGCCAGCTGTGACCTTTCTTGGCTGTCCTCCATGCACACTTGTTGTTGATGGGCTCCCGTGGCCTAGAGCCAATTGGGAGCCCCTCTGTTTCACTCTTGGTCCTATTGCAGGCAGCTGGGACTATTTAAGGGTTCAGTCCCCGCCCCGGTCCCCTCTTTGCCGCTTGTGCTTCAGACTTTTTGGGTTGGCGATGGACCCTGGAGATCTTCTGTCCCGACAGCGTTAACAGCTGACCATAAAGTGTCCCACTGTTCTAGGGTCTGCACCCTGCTTTGTGCTGAGTCCCGTGAGCCTTGGTTCCGAACTTCCACAGGCCCTCCATGGTACCTGGAGTCTGCTGCTTCCACAGGTAACCCATGGTACCTGGAGTATTACACTTCCACAGGTAACCCACAGTGCCTGGAGTCGTGTTCCGTACTCCACAGTCCCTCACTCCTTTTACAGCTCTCCGTTCTCACTGCAGGTCTTTTCAGTACTTTTCACTTTCCACTACTTCCGACTACTACTCCTCTCCTCACTCTCTTCTGACAGACTCTCCTGACAGAGTTTTCCTTCTTCACCTCATTCTGACTGACAGGCTGCACACCACTTCCTCCCGCCTTTTCCAACTGACCACTAGCCCCTCCCCCTCGCTGGGTCTCTCCCTACAGGCTGAGTGATACTATCCAATCAGTGCCCCCCCTTTTACTAATTTCTAGGCAGTCTCCCAGTTTGGTGTTGGGGTTGTGTGTGTGGCCTGAAGGTGCTGGTGTGTTGACTCTGGCACGGATATCCTGTGGTTTGGATTTCCACGGTTTATATTTGGGGCACCTGGTACCGCAGGGGTGCTACATATCCCATCTGTATGCAATGCGTTGTTTTTTTTACACAGTTTCATTTACCGAACCATTTTCTATGCATTCCGATTCTTTATTGCATTGTCCTATATTTTTACCCAAATTGAGCGAACTCTTATACTGATTGCTATGTGGACAAGCAGACACATTGAAGCCAACTCTGCAAATTTCACATACAATAAGATGAAACACAGATAAAAAAAAACATCCAAAAGAAATTGAAAAATATTACTGCAAGCAAATATGTGCATGGGGACTTTCCCATGGCAGATAATTTTGGGGGAGAGAAGGATCGGGCATTTTTGCTTTTGTTCTCCTGAAGCTGGACCACGTCCAGAGGTATCTGACAGCAGATTACTCTACTCACCACACAGAATACTTGCACGCTCAGCGACGCTGTAAGATAGAAGTAGGGTGGGGGGAAACGCATCTGCAGATTCTCTCTTTCTTTTTCACAAAGGAGGGAGGGTGTAGTAGAAATGGGAAGAAGTCTGAGTGTTGTACGAAGCAAAACAGTATGTGAGGTTAAAAGGCAATCATCACGCTTGTAGAACCTGCCTACTCAGAAAGCATGCAAATAAAAGTAACACATGCATACAAAGGGATTGGAAAAGACTCAACATATGCAGGTGAGACACCAAACCATTAGGATTACTTTATCTATAAATCGTCTTTATAATCTAATAAAGGCTTTATTCTTAGGTTGCGAGTAAGTGAAAAGCATTCATGGTCTTCCAAGCAAATTACAACGCTCCCCTCTTTGATATTAACCATAAAGATGTAAACTTTTAGTGGTCCTTGGCTTAACCACGGGAGATAAGAGATAAAACACTTTTATGATATCAAATAAAAGGATCAGGACTTTGAGGCTGGAGAACACAGAGAAAATGGAACACAGAAGGTAATGTAAAAAAAATCTTACGTCCAATTCTCTGAGGAACAGTAGAATCTCATAACTTTTCGAGCTACATTAAAAGCTCTTCATCAGACGAAGATGCAGCCCATTAATTTAAAGGCTTTTAATATAGCCCAAAGGGTTGTATAATTGTAGTGGTGACTGGGGATTTCCTCCAGCACGCACATTTTGGCCCTAACTCAATATGTTACATTACACATTAGTAGGACTCCGCTACGGTCTGTTCAGGCAATTTTTGTCATTAGTTGGAACCTTCCATTACTCATGAGAGCTGGTATGGATAGTCTACAGCACAGCACATAACCTACATGATCAAAAATCACCTGCGTGTGTGCAAAGCATGTTGTCTTTAATGTACTGATGATAAATGACTGCTGTCACTCTGTAGATGCTTCTTTAGAGACACCCTAAATGGATCATAAAAAGGTAGCTTCAAAAAGTTGGCCACCAGGTAATCATGTAAATATATGGTTTATGGAGTTCAGACTTATCATAATAGCTAGGTTTGACCATATCATTTTTGCTATCCCATCTGAACAACTATTTTCTAATACTTTATTTTACATAAACAGAGGATATATGGAATCTGAGAGTAGTTCTTCAGTAAGGGCATACACAATATGGTAAATATTTTAGGGACATACTTCTTAATATTTGAATTCAGGTTTTTTTTATACAGGTGTATAAAACCTAGCTGAAGGAAATAATACTTCATGTAGCTCAATGCATATTTTTCATTTTCTTTTATTAATAATCATTAAAAGCATTCCCATCAAAGTTTTTATCCCCTTAATTGCAATCATCATAGTATATGTGTACTTACAATTGCTTATTTTACCTTTCTACCCAGTAAATTTTTCTTTTTTCTATGCTCTATGTAAAAATAGGAAGTTTCTGTTCCCTGCATTAATCACTTGCACTTGTCATTTGCTGATCCAGCTGTTCCCTCCTTCCCCTACCAGGCACTTTGCAGTGATGACTCATGCTGGGAAAAGAGACTCCTGTTTCTACATAGCGATTAGAAGGATTGAGGTAGTCTGCTTTTAATCATGTGATGTCATAGATGTAATGGAAAACAGAAGAAATAATTGGGTAGAAGGGCAACATAAGAAATTGTAAGTACACAGTGCTATATAATATAATGATTACACTATACACAGAGTATAAAAACTTTGATAGGAGTGCTTCTTTAAGGAAAACACAGCTAGAATTTTCTTCAGTCTCTACAGACACACAGCAATGGCAATATTCCAGGTCTACCAAGATCAAATATAGACAAATATGGCATGTTTCTTTCTGTACTTATATGTATAAAGTCCAGCCTGTTGCCATGCCATCTGCTTTTTCTAATATTTGTGAAAGAAGGGGTCATTCTATAGAGCTCACTGATACCAGTGCGTTCCTGTAATATGAGCCACTGGTGTAACAAGTCAGGCCAGGACATTTCTTCTTTCAAATATTTCACCATTACCTATGAGTGATATTTTTGAGAATTGGCAGACACCGCAGAAACTCAGCCATGACCGTTACAGAGCAAGGTCCCCAAGTGCAGAGAAGCAGAGGGCAGAAAATTCACCTGTGCTCTGCTGACTCCATAACTGCAGATCCAGAATCCAAACCTTTTCTCGTATTGACATTAACACAAAAACTGTCTCTGATGGAAGCTTCAAGACCGAGAAGCTGCATGCAAGCCTTACATCACCAAACATAATCCTGAACATTGGATGGAGTGGTATAAAGCCACCACCACTGGGCTTTGGAGCACGGGTTGGCCTAAGCTCCATAGTTTCAGTGGAGGAAAATCATAATGCTACAGTACAAAACATTTCAGACAATATTTGCTTCCAACTTTGTGGAAACAGTTTGCCAAAAGACCTCTGTTCTAGCATGACTATGCTCCAATACACAAAGCAAGGTCCATAAAAGAAAACTTGGTGGAGTTTGGTCCTCTTGTGCAATATGAAATGTTTTTCTGGATGAATGGGCAAATCCATATTCATGCCTATGCATTTGCAATAGGATGTTAGTAAAACTCAGGTAATAATAATGTACACATGTCCAATTCTTCTGTCCATATTGTATATATAATACTAGGCAAAAGTAATATGAGTGATCACAAGACACAGGTTTAAAAATGGTTCTGAATGTTGAATGTAATGTTGAATGTTGAAAAGTAATTCATATTTCATTTAAAGAAGTTATATGGCAAGGTGGTATGCGCAGAGTATGGTTACCTAACACTTGGCCCTTCCTCAATACCGTAGAGTAAGCTGAAGCTGATGCGTATATGTTACCAGTAGGGATGAGCGAACTGCTCAGTGCTTGGGGGCTCGGTAAGCCTATTGACTTCCACTACACTGTGTAAATGAGTACCTAGCACATGAGCATCAAAATACTCATTAGGCTTATCGAGCACCCAAGGACTGAGCAATTTGCTTATCCCTAGTTGCCAGTAGTTAGATCGTGCTTGCCACTGGTCATTACTTGATCGAGCATCATGGTGCTCACGCGCGACTCAAAAACCGAGTATAATGGAAGTCAATGAGAAAAATGAGTTCCCCATTGACTTCCATTATACCTGGGTACTTTAGTCACGCCCATCCGAGTGTCCAACTGCTCTTAACAAATTCAGGGCACCTGAGCATAGTAGTGTTCTCTCATCACTTTTACCAACAGTGCAACTAAAACATTACCTGGAGAATGCAAACCCGAGGGTTACTAAAAGCATCTTTAGTGAGTGTGCTTAAGTGAGCGTGCTCCTTACCTCTCCATATTCAATTGAATATCGTGGTGGTTGAAACGCTTGGTACTTGAGCGAGTATTACTCGGGTTTTCGACATGCTCAAGTCCCCGCCCGACACATTCAGTCTCTCTTTTTCTCTCTCTCTCTTGCTTTCATACCTCTAGATTTTAGAATTGACTAACATTTGCATAAGAGAATTACTGTTTTGTAAATACAAAAAATTGCCTAATTTGTAACAATACATAAAATGCGAAAGCTGCATAAAATACTCATAGTAGACAACAAAAAGTTGGATACCAGTAATTTTATTATCCTCTTCATGACACATGACGTACTGGGTACGTCAAGGATCTTGTGAGGTTAATCCCCACGGGCTGCCACTGCTGCTGATTTCAACAGCTGATGTGTGCGTACCAGGCACCAGAGGAATCGCGTTCCACCCGCGCCTATTAACCCCTTACATCTCGTTGTCAAATTCTGACAGCGAGATGTATCAGCGCGTTGCCATAAGGATAACATACCCACCCCCATCGGACGTCACGTGATGTGATCACGGGATGTTCGGTGGTTGCCATAGTAGCACAGCGTCATGTGATGTCCTGTAGCTATCATGAGTCACTTTCTCTCACTGCCGGCAGAGGGCAGTGTGTGAGAGTTAGGCCGGCTTCACACTTGCAATTAACTCGCACGAGTGCAATGCGAGAAAATCTCGCATTGCACTCGGACCAATGTTAATCAATGAGGCAGCTCCGATCTGCTATTTTTTTCTCAGTCCAGATCAGACTGAGAAAAAAAACTCAGCATGCTGCGTTTTGGTGAGTTTCTCGCACAAGTCTCTTCAATGCAAGTCTATGGGTGCGTGAAAAAAACGGATGTCACAAGGACGGCACATACACCATCCTAGTGACATCCGTTTTTCTCAATACATTTCATGCATGTAGCAGAGAACACTGTAAATGCTCCTGTACATGACAGTACATGAATAGCAGCTGCTGAGGGTAAAAACTAATTGCACACTGATTGCACACTGATGAAAAGTGAACTAAAATCGTCCGACTTTCCAGCATGAGAATCGGACCGATTTTACACTCGCAAGTGTGATTTCAGCCTAAAGCAGCTTTTCACCAGACCTAAGCTGTGTAGCTGTGACCTGGAGAAATGGAAGAGCAATTAGACTGCTGATCCCTTAGGGGACCTAGTAAAATGAAAAAAAGTAAAAAAAAAAGTTTTATAAAATGAAAAAAAATAAATAAAAAAAACCTAAAAGTTCAAATCACCTCTCATTCGGTCCATTGAAAATTAAAGGGTTCAAAAAATAAAAAATATACATATACTTGGTATTGCTGCATTCAGAAATGCCCGATCTATCAAACTATAAAATCAATTAATCCAATTGGCAAATAAAGTAGCGGCAAAAAATTCCAAGCACCAAAATTACGTTTTTTGGTCACCGCAAATTTTACGCAAAATGCAATAACAGGCGATCAATACATAGTATCTGCACAAAAATAGTACCATTAAAAATGTCAGCTCGAGACGCAAAAAATAAGCTATCACTGAGTCATAAATCCAGAAAAATTAGAACACTATGAGTTTCTGAAAATGGTGCCCCACTTTTTTTGGACAAACTTGTGGGTTTTTTTTAACCCCTTAAATAAAAGTAAACCTATACATGTTTGGTTTCTACAAACTCATACCGACCTAATACATCACACCAACACATCAGTTTTATCATATGGTGAACATGGTGAATAAAATATCCCAAAAACTATCGTGCAATCGCACTTTTATTGCAGTTTTTCCACACTTAAAATATTTTTGCTGTTTTCCAGTACACTATATGGTAAATTGTATGGTTTCATTTAAAAGTACAGCTCGTCCTACAAAAAACAAGCCCTTATATGGCAAGATTTACGGAAAAAATAAAAAGGTTACCGCTCGCGGAAGAAGGGGAGCAAAAAATAAATAAACGGAAAAAAGGAAAATCGCCTGGAGGTGAAGGGGTTAATAAATGAAACTACAGTACTACAGTACTGTATACATATTATTATGAACTTGACTTCTCAGTGCCAGGGGTTGTCTACTTAGGTTCCTTAGGACATATATCGTAAAGTGGTTTTTCTCACATTCTGGAAGATACTGGCTGACTTCATGAATAAGTAATTTAGGCAAAAGACAGCAGAGATGACTGAGCGGCCCATTTCTTCACTTTTAGGGTAAATTTTTTTTATTTACTTATATGTATTTGGGGCTAAAAATAATTTTTGTAAGTTGGGTTTCATTAAAACTTTGCACCATTTGCCTTTTATAGCCTGTGTGTTCTATATCTATTTTTGGCTAGAGAATGTGTTAACAGAGTAGTTTGACCACAGAACACATTAAAGTCGAATGTGCCGAGAACCAAAGAGTCTACAAAATCCAAACAGTGCAACATTTTTAATGAAACCCAATTATAAAAACTTATTTCTAGTCCCAAAAACATGCATGGAGAAGAAAAATGTCTTTAAAGGTGGAAAAAACGTATTTTAAGAATCTTTCGTATGGACAAAGAATCCACATTTTTGTATACTTGATTATATCTGCTTTGGTGGAGGATTTGTGGAAATTAAATCAAATAGAGGTTTCTTGAAAGACAAAATTTGATCAAGAGATTTATTCTGATATTCATAGTTTGTTTCTGGCAAGGTTTTATTTCCCATGACGTGAATTATAAGCTACTTTATCATAGGGGCTGTTTTTCCTTTTCTTTTGATCAACATCACAGATGAATAGATTGAACTATATGAATTTCAATCTTTCAGTTGTTCACGACGCTTCCTAAAGAAACTTTGAGACATCCGGCGCATATTCTTTCCCTTAGTTTTGTGTGAGGTATTATGACCCCCAAAGCAACATATATGTAGGATTAGTGATGGATGGACCCGAACTGTAAAATTCCAGATCCACGCGGTTTCAAAAGTATCCTGGTGACAGACCTGGGCCCGAGTTCTCAGGGAACTCCTGCTAGTGATCCGGCAACTCTGGAAATAAAATAAAATTAAGGAAAAATAAAGCAAGCGCTATACTTACCAACTCTCTGGCGGAGCTGTAACTGCTTTACCCCTGCTCACTCTTCTTCCAGGGCTGCTCATTTACCTTCATACATATGTATGTACTGCTTCTCCCGCTTGCCGGCAGTCCTGGTATCTGTGATTGGTTGCAGTCAGACAGCACCCCCAGGATGTGTGACATCGTGTCTGGCTGCTTGCAATCACAGACCTTGTCTGCGGGTCACTGTAGATTGGAGTAAAAATATATAAATAAAAAAATTATCATAGGGTCTCCCATATTTTGATACCCAGCACACATAAAGCATACAGCCACAGGCTGTGCAAGCCATGTGCTTGTCTTGGCTGTGTATCAAAATAAGAGGAACCTCATGCGGCTTTTTTGAAGAATTATTTAAACAAATAATTACAAAACGGCATGCGGTTCTCCCCAATTTTGATACTCAACCATGATGAAGCTTGACAGCTAGTAGCTGGTATTTTCAGACTGGGGAGACCCATGTTTCTTGGGCACCCCAGCCTAATAATAGCAGCCTGCAGCTGCCCAGGATTGTCACATCCGTGATATGTGACAATCCTGAAACTTTACCCGATTCATCCGATTGCCCTCGTGTGGTGTCAATCGGGTTAATAAGAGGATAATAACAGCTTACAGCTGCCAGTAAGCCCTAGATTAGTAGTGGGGAAGGTCTATGAGACCCCCTATTTTTTTTAAATTCAGTTAGACCCGTCGATCCCAGATATCTGCGTGTTCGCCCAGCACTATGTAGGATTAAAAAACAAATAAAATAAATGAATAGCCGCCTCACCGCTAACCTACCGTCATCCCTGCAGCCTGCCTTCCAGTTCACCATGTCACTTTGTTCTAGCCTTCTTTTGTCACATACATCTTTCTTGGACTGCTTCACTCTAGGCCACAACTTTGGCGAGACTAGACTTCTGACATCCATACGCTCCACACTGTTGTGGCAGATGTCATCATGTAATGTCCTGGAGCTACCTAAGGCCTACTTTGTGCCTTCAGGTATACACATCATGACATGTGCTGTGACAGAATGGCATTCAGGGATGTCAGAAGTCTAGGCTTGTTGGAAACCGTGGACAATATCAAAAAGGTAGAAAAAAAAATGCTTGCGATGAGGGAAGGCAAAAAAAGAGGACAGTATTTTGGACTGCAAAAGTATTTCCCCGATTGCCACTGCACCAGGGCAATCGAGAAGAGCTGGACAAAGTGCCACTTCTGGTCTGACTGTAGGCTGCTTTTTTGAGGTTGGGAAAGGCCAAATAGCTAAGGCTCTTCCTAGCCTGACAATATCAGCCCTTAACTGTCTGCTTTACCTTGTCAAAAATAAGAGGAACCTGTTGTTGTTTTATTAAATTATTTAAATAATTTAAACAGTGTGGGGTAACCTTTATTTTTGATAATTAGACAAAGTAAAACTGCCAGCTGAGGGTAGCAGCCCACAGCTGTCTGCTTTACCTGTACTAGTTATCAAAAACAGGGGGACACCACACTATTTCTTTTTTTATTTTGTTCACAGTAGCATATAGGCATCTTCCCCATGCCGAACAGCCTGTTGATTGGCTGCGCTGCAGCTTTTCCACAAACTTAATTAGTATATGAACAGCACCCGAACTCCGAACTCAGACACAGAGTTTCGTGAAAAGTCAATGTTCGAGTTTGAGCTGCAGACACCAAGTGTCTGGTACGAACCCCAAACTTCACAGTTTTGGTTCACTTATCTCTGATCACAAGCTATAGATATGACACATATCATACAGAAGCAGTAAAGATGCAGAAAATTGCTTTTATTATTTTATCAGAATATATAATGATAAAAGGTTAATAATTTAAAGGTAAAGGGGGAAATATACATGTTCTAGAAATAATAAAAATAATTTGAAATAACTTAGAACTGTAAACATATTGCAAAAATAAAGTTACCTGTGCTACATTACAAATATAAATAAATAGTTAAATATCTAAAACTATTCATATAGCCATAATCACAGATACATAATAATTATCAAAATTGAATTGTTTGTAATAATATAAATATATGTAATGCGACATGCAACAAGGAGATAAGGAGCAGTTATATAATGTGCAAATCGTTTGCAGTGAGTAGAATAAATAAGTCTACGTGGTATATGTAAAAGGATCAATATCCACAGGTCAGTAAAACATCATGATAATTGAAGAAACAGGTCATTACAAACCCCACCGCATGTATATTGTGCCAAACGATTATGCTATATGAATATTTTTATATATTCAATTACTTTTTTATTTATCTATTACAGCACAGGTGTCAAGGGAAGTACGAATGGTACAGGGGCTCCTAGGCTGACCCTAAGACTGGGGACCCTGTGCTGTCACTTATCTCAACGGTAGACTTGAGGGTTGAGCCTCCAGCATGGCCCTGACTCCTATTGGGCCCTGACCTAATACTCCCGTACCCTGAACCCAGGGTTAGGCAGGACACGAAGTAATACACCTCCCACCAGACAATGACAAAGGAGTAAAACTGAAACTTGCACCGAAAATATCCAGATGAGATACAAAAAGACACCGGAAGGAATAAACCAAAGAGGAAGGAGAAAGTCACACCAGGGAGCTACCATAAAGCACAGACAACAAATCCGTGGTCACCAAATGGAGGATCGCCACGGACATCGAGAAATCGTAACTGCAAGCAGAAACTATCTTCGGCAGTCTCCTACTACACTCCCTAGCCTTAAATAGGAAGAGAGCAGCTGAGGAAGGTAATCAACAACCTGGTTCTCAGAAGAGTAGCACAGGATAAACTCCTGCACGGCTGGAAGCAGTGAAACAACTCAGCCGACGCCCGGCAAAGCTGAGCACTTAAGAGGGACCAGGCTTCTGTCAGACTTTGCAATGTGAATGATGCCGTAGAAGTAATCCGCGTGTGCAGATCTGGACAGCATATGACAACAGGTCACTTTACTGTGTATATAGCTATAGTTTTGTAATCTATTTACAGATATAAATTATTTCAAATTTTGTATATTTTTACCTCTGATATTTTTTCTCTTTTCCTTTTTAACTATTAACCTTTTACCATTGTATATTTTGATGAAATAATAAATCAATTTTCTACGTCTTTTCTAGTTGTCTATCATATCTATAGGTTGTGATAGTTCTTTTGGATACATATCTGTTATTTATTTTTATATTTATATATAAACAAGTGCCTCATTGATGTGCAGCATCTCCCATCGATCACTTCTAGGATGCCATTGGTCGGTAATTGCAAAGGGAGCTGCTAGCAGTGGATCTTGATGATTTCCCAAAGTGCACTACGCATTGCAGAACATTACGCAGACAACCATTAATAACCTCATTAATAGCAAGGCTGTAAGTGGAGGGATTTCTGCGCTTGGTGCTCATACTCAATAGTGAATAAATATAAATGCAATAAATGGTAAAAGAGTCAGGGCCATGCACCTTTATCATTCTGATCTGTTAGTAGTGAAGAGAACTAAGTTGTTGTTGATGTTACAGAATTGGGATAAACACGCTATGTTGTATTTATATACAGTTTACTTACTATTGCGCTCCTGCTGGCTGGTGTCATGTACTGCAATTCTCAGAACACCTAAAAAAAACAAAAATAAATTAGATTACATATGGTGACTAGTTTATCACCTTAATTTGCATACATATGTGTCACAAACCACCGGGGGGGTCACTCAGAAATCCCCCGCGCTGGCTACCAGTACGTCACAATCGGGGGGTAACAAGTGGGGGTCACCCCTCCTTTATACCTCCCGACCGACAGACAGAGCACGTGACGCGCTCTCTAGCGCCCCTCTTATAGTCAGGCCAATTATGGAATTGCCCGACAATAAGCAAGGAGGCCGCTATACTACTTATGCCGATTATTGAAGGGTCCCCGGTGAGAGTAAGGTATATATTCCCCCGACCTCCGCGGGCGGAATATATAAAATCTCCCCGAATCTCACTGGCCTCCCCACAATAATCCTTGGCACAATTCGCTGCCACCAACCGATTTACGGTAACTATTAGCCGAACACACAGACGTGGGATTCAAGATCGAGATAACAGAACAGCCCAAGATTAATTATATAATTTAATCAGCCTAAAGCACACTAGAACTACAATATATACAATAGGGAATCTACAGAATATACATATGTCAGAGTACAGTTACAATCAAAGCATGGGTTACAAACAGGCATACACAGTTCCAGCAGTTACCTTGTTGCGTCTGGCCACAGGGGGGCGCTGTAGACCAGGTTTCCAGGAACTCCCTCACAGGTCTTTCCCAACCAGGCCCCCGAGCAGAAGAACACTGGAAAATGGCCGAAGTAGGGTTATCAACCTGGGCAGATCCAGGTCCCCTCCTACCTTAGTGACCTCACAGGGAGCACTGCTCCACCCCTGGCTTGAGTTATGGACAATATCCCAACATGGAATATGGGCCATAACTTTGCCTGGGAGCGTCGTAGGCGGACGCCAATGCTCTCATTGTGACAGTTATGAATTTAGCTACAGAACGAGGGGACTCATGACCTGTCTGCCAGTTCCCCATTGGCTGATATCACGCCTGGGGCATTTCCCAATGTCCTGCTCCCATAAAAAGGGGGTGCCGGCATCGTCCACATGCGGAGACACCATTTTTATGGTTGCCATATTTATCGGAAATATGGCTTGCGAGATATGAACCATTTTTTACTGGAGTCGTTCTGTCTGGCTATTTCCATAGCCTTGCTAATGAGATACAACTCTTGTTACAGGGTGACGGCAGGGAGTCATCCTGTGTCCATTGTTCCCACACCACCTCATTTCCATATCACAGGACATGGCCATGGGATTTGTTGCTAAACCAGTTGTGTGAAGGAAAGGGGGGGGGGTGACACCAGGAGAGGGCTTCCTGACATACTTGAATATCATGATTTATCGTCATATCTCCGGATTTACCTCACACCTCCCCCCTTTTGAGGGCGCTAGGGGGCAGCACACTCCGGTGTTCCCCCGTGCGCCCGTCCGCGACCTCTCCTTGTCGGGACAGCCCGTCTGCGTTACCGTGGTCACGGCCCCTTTTGTGGCGAATGGTGAAGTTGTATTGCTGGAGCGCAAGGCTCCATCGCAACAATCGCCCATTCGTCCCAGAGACGGTGTGCAACCAGCTGAGGGGATTGTGGTCCGTCTCCACGATGAAGTGGCGCCCGTATAGATAGGGTTGCAGACGCTGCAGGGCCCACACTATGGCCAGGCACTCCTTCTCCATCGTGGAATAGGCAACTTCCCTTGGTAACAGCTTCCTGCTCAGGTACAAGACTGGGTGCTCTTGGCTCGCAGAGTCCACCTGGCTGAGCACCGCACCGAGGCCGAAGTCACTGGCGTCGGTCTGTACTACAAACGGCCGCGTGAAGTCGGCTGCCTGTAGCACGGGCGGGCTGGACAGGGCGTCCTTTAGGGCCCGGAAGGCTGTCTCGCAGTCCATTGTCCAATCGACTGCAGAGGGCAGCTTCTTCTTGGTGAGGTCCGTCAAGGGCTTTGCCAGGCTACTATAGCATGGAACAAACCTCCTATAGTACCCAGCGGTCCCCAAGAAGGACATCACCTGCTTCTTGGTCCTGGGGGTGGGCCAGGATGCGATGGCTTCCACTTTCTCAGGCTCGGGCTTCAGGGTTCTCCCACCTACCCGGTGACCGAGGTACTGGACCTCGCTCATGGCCAGCTGACACTTTCCCGGCTTGATGGTCAAACCTGCCCGGTGGATCCGCCTGAGCACCTGTGCTAGATGCTCTAGGTGGTCCTCCCAGGTGGGACTGAAGACGGCAATGTCATCCAGGTACGCGGCCGCGTACCCTTCAAGTCCCTTGAGCAGGGTGTTGACCATCCGCTGGAAAGTGGCAGGGGCATTCCTCATCCCGAATGGCATCACCGTGGACTCGTACAGTCCAAATGGGGTAATAAAGGCAGAGCGTTCCCTGGCCTTGCGAGTCAGGGGGATCTGCCAATATCCCCGGCTCAGATCCATGATGGTCAGGTACTGAGCCCCGGCCAACTGATCGAGCAGGTCATCGATGCGTGGCATTGGGTACGCATCGGCGACCGTGACCGCATTGAGCCCCCTGTAGTCCACGCAGAACCGAGTGGTTCGGTCCTTCTTAGGGACGAGGACTACAGGCGAGGCCCAAGCGCTGTTGGATGCCTGGATCACCCCCAGCTTCAGCATCTCGTCAATCTCCTGGCGCATGTGTTGCTGCACCTCCAGGGAGACCCGATATGCTGAACGCCGGATCGGGGGATGATCCCCAGTGTCCACGTGATGGACAGCCAAGTCAGTCCTTCCGGGCTGGTTGGTAAACAACCCCCGGAAGGGGAGGAGGGTGGCCCACAGCTGGGACCGTTGGTCTTCCAAGAGCTGGTGGCCAACCTCCACATCCTCAATGGATCCGCCTGCCCTAACCTGGGCTAGCATATCCAAGAGGGTTTCCGCTTCTCCCTCCTCGGGCAGGTTGCACACGGGGAGCGCACATGCCTCCCGCTCATGATGTGCCTTCATCATGTTCACATGGAAGGGCTTCCGCCTTCCACGGGCAGGGTCCAGGGTGACCAGGTACGTTACAGGGTTGAGCTGCTGGTACACGAGGTATGGGCCTTCCCAGGCTGCCTGAAGCTTGTCCTGTGGTACGGGGACCAGTACCCACACCTTTTGACCCACTTGGTAGGTCCTCTCACAAGCGTTCTGGTCGTACCAACGCTTCTGATCGGCCTGGGCTTGAGCCATATTGTCGTGTACCAGTTGCGTCAAGGCCTGCATTTTGTCCCGGAAGCGCATGACATACTCGATAACCGACACTCCAGGGGTGGCCAAATCCCCTTCCCAAGCCTCTTTCACCAGAGCCAGGGGGCCCCGCACACGTCGCCCGTACAGGAGCTCAAACGGTGAGAATCCTGTTGAGGCCTGTGGAACCTCCCGGTAAGCAAATAACAGGTGTGGGAGATACCGCTCCCAGTCACGCCCATGGGAGTCGACCAACATCTTAAGCATCTGCTTTAAGGTGCCATTGAACCGCTCGCACAGGCCATTAGTCTGTGGATGGTACGGGCTGGCCACCAGATGTCGCACCTGGACTTGCTTACAGAGGGCCTCCATCAGCTGGGACATGAATTGGGTCCCCCGGTCAGTGAGCATTTCCTGGGGAAAACCCACTCGGGAGAAAATCTCCAGCAATGCGGTGGCCACCTTGTCAGCCCGAATGGACGACAAGGCCACTGCTTCTGGGTACCGGGTGGCATAGTCCACTACCGTCAGTATGAAGCGTTTCCCGGAGCTGCTGGGGATGGCCAGCGGGCCGACCAGATCCACAGCCACCCTCCTGAAAGGCTCATCGATGATTGGCAGAGATACTAGTGGGGCTTTGGGGTGTGGCCCCGCCTTCCCCACTCTCTGACAGGTTTCACACGAACGGCAGTAGGCAGCCACATCGGCCCCCATTTTTGGCCAGTAGAAATGCTGGTTTAACCTGGCCTTGGTCTTAGCGATCCCTAGGTGTCCGGCCATCGGAATCTCATGTGCGATCCGCAACAACTCCGTCCGGAACGGATAGGGTACCACCAACTGTCGGTCCCTGGGCCACGCCTCCGGTGAACCCTGCTGGACCGTGGCCCGGTACAGCCGTCCTTGGTCCCAGACCACTCGCTCCGGGTCCGAGTCCGAGGGAGGCTGTGCCGCCTGCTCCTTAAGAGCTTTCAGGCTGTCGTCAGCTTCTAACGCTGCCTGAAACCCCTGACTAGATGTGGCCAGAATCGACGAGACTGTCACATCTTCGGTCAGTACCCCGGGACCTGTGTCCTGGCCTCCACCTGACTCGGCTGCCACTTGGTCAGAAGGGGAAGAGCTATCGGACCTCCGGGAGGCCCCTTGGCTTCCAGCACTCCCACTGCGGGTGACAGCGGCCACAGCCGCTGCGACCGTGGGTCGTGCCTGCTCCTCCTCCGTTCCTGACCAAGTCGCCGGTTCAGGCAGACCTACCTGGCTTCCTGACACCCCGGTTGTGGGGGAACCATGCACCGAGATCTTACCTGGGAGCACTTCCGCTCCTGGACCGGCCCCAATCTCACCTGCCTGTTCCCCTCCTGCAGCAACAGAACCCCGCTGTGAAATCTCTGGGGACCCCACATTTGCTGTGGTAGCCCCCACCCCACACACTGGTCCTCCCCCTGCAGCACCCTGCTCTCTGCTTATCCCTGCAGAGGGCAACAGATCCCAGCTCACAGGCTGATTACTTGTAGAGGCATTGTCACACCTTTCTCTGACCCCCTCCCCTGTCACAGCTGCAGCTGAGTGTGTGTCTATGGTGTCTATGCAAGCAGAAATATCAGAGTTCACTCCCTCCTCCCTTACATCATTCATAGATAACACATTAACATTGTTAGGAGTCATGTCAGTACGGGCTGAAGGTTCAGCCCTTGGTTGGGGCCCAAACTGGGAGGTTATCTGCCCCAAATCTGTCCCAAGTAGCACGTTTGCAGGGATCCGATCAGTTACCCCCACCTCCCTCACCCCTCGCCCTGCGCCCCAGTCCACATAAATGTCAGCAACAGGCAGCGCCGGGTCAATGCCTCCAATCCCGGAGACAGCGAGGGTTTTTCCAGGGATCAAGTCTTGGGGGGACACCATCTCAGGCCGCACCAGAGTCACCTCCGAGGCGCTGTCTCGCAGTCCTATGGTCACAGACCGGCCGACGGTGACAGGTTGGAAGCTGTCCAGGGACCTACCACCACCCCCACCCACACAATACACCTTGGGCGGCCCTTGGGACGGGGACGGAGCCGGGGCCTTGGGACGCTGAGGGCACATGGCCTTGAAGTGTCCAGGTAGGTTGCACTGGTGGCACCGTCTTGGTTCCGCCACGGGCCTGGAGAGGGGAGTTGAGGGGGACACCCCCTGCAGTCTAGGGGCAGGTGGGGCAGTCGCAGAATTCATCTTACCCCCTCTCCAGGTGCTGCTGGTGGCCGCTCTCCTGGCCTCAGGGGCCCGGTTGTTGGTGTAGTCATCGGCAAGGGAAGCTGTAGCCGTGGACCCCTTTGGCTTCTGGTCTCGGATGAACTGGCGGAGATCCTCAGGGCAGTTCCACAAGAGTTGCTCCGGGATGAACAAGTCCAGGATATCCGGTCCGGTGGAAAGCTGCAGGCCTTGGGTCCAGTGGTCGGCAGCTCGGGCAAGTGCCCGCCGGTGGTCAGCCCAGGAGTCCTTTGGTCCCTTCTGTAGGCTCCGGAACTTCTTGCGGTAGGACTCTGGAGTGAGGTTGTACTGTTGGATCAGGGCCCGCTTGATGGTGTCGTAGCCCTGATCTGCCTCAGCAGGCAAGTCCCCAAGGATATCTAGGGCCTTACCCCTTAAACGGGGGGTCAGGTATTTGGCCCACTGGTCCTTGTCCAGATGGTGCTGCAAGCAAGTCCGTTCAAAAGCAGTCAAGAAAGAGTCCAAGTCTCCATCCTTCTCCAGCACTGGGAAGTCCTCAACACGGACCTTTGGAAGTTTGGTGTCTCGAAGGTCACGTGTGGCTGTTGAGGGCCGGAGCTGAGCTAGCTGCAGCTGGTAGTCACGGTCTGCCTGTCGCTCTCGCTCTTCACGCGCTGCCTGCCGCTCTCGCTCCGCAGCCTCACGCTCTGCGTGCCGCTCTGCCCTGCGCTCTGCCAGGAGTTCCTTGTAGCCCTTCTGGTCTCCAGCCTGGAGAAGGGCCATAGCCATTTGAAGAAGGCTATCCGAGCCTCCCAGGCTCGGTGGAATGGCACGTGGTGATCTGCGGCACGCTGCGGAGCCTGGTGATTCACTGTCCCTTTCAGAGCGGAGGGCTGGCATCTGGCTCGTTGAGGAACCTTGGGTGAGCTCCTCCTCATCTTGTCCAGCAGTGCCAGGTTGCGCAATGTCCTCGGCAGAACGGTTTTCTGGCGTCGAGCTCCTGGAGGACTCGTGGGCAACCTCCTCATTGCTGTCCACAGCACCGTCCTCCCTCTCTTCGGCTCCTGCCTTAGCATTGGCCAGTTGCATAGCTCTGCTCCTGGTGCCATCAGCCATTCTTGCAGACTTTTGGTCACTGACACAGAACTGACACCTGATGCCTCCACACACCTTACAGTATCTGCACTCTGACACTCTAGTGTTGAGCTAGTCTGAAGACCCCAGCAGCCACAGCTGCTGCAGGCAGTCTTTAGTGTCTGGGAGTATGGGTCTCACACTCACACACACTATTATCTCGATCCCACCGCTATGCCACCAATATGTCACAAACCACCGGGGGGGTCACTCAGAAATCCCCCGCGCTGGCTACCAGTACGTCACAATCGGGGGGTAACAAGTGGGGGTCACCCCTCCTTTATACCTCCCGACCGACAGACAGAGCACGTGACGCGCTCTCTAGCGCCCCTCTTATAGTCAGGCCAATTATGGAATTGCCCGACAATAAGCAAGGAGGCCGCTATACTACTTATGCCGATTATTGAAGGGTCCCCGGTGAGAGTAAGGTATATATTCCCCCGACCTCCGCGGGCGGAATATATAAAATCTCCCCGAATCTCACTGGCCTCCCCACAATAATCCTTGGCACAATTCGCTGCCACCAACCGATTTACGGTAACTATTAGCCGAACACACAGACGTGGGATTCAAGATCGAGATAACAGAACAGCCCAAGATTAATTATATAATTTAATCAGCCTAAAGCACACTAGAACTACAATATATACAATAGGGAATCTACAGAATATACATATGTCAGAGTACAGTTACAATCAAAGCATGGGTTACAAACAGGCATACACAGTTCCAGCAGTTACCTTGTTGCGTCTGGCCACAGGGGGGCGCTGTAGACCAGGTTTCCAGGAACTCCCTCACAGGTCTTTCCCAACCAGGCCCCCGAGCAGAAGAACACTGGAAAATGGCCGAAGTAGGGTTATCAACCTGGGCAGATCCAGGTCCCCTCCTACCTTAGTGACCTCACAGGGAGCACTGCTCCACCCCTGGCTTGAGTTATGGACAATATCCCAACATGGAATATGGGCCATAACTTTGCCTGGGAGCGTCGTAGGCGGACGCCAATGCTCTCATTGTGACAGTTATGAATTTAGCTACAGAACGAGGGGACTCATGACCTGTCTGCCAGTTCCCCATTGGCTGATATCACGCCTGGGGCATTTCCCAATGTCCTGCTCCCATAAAAAGGGGGTGCCGGCATCGTCCACATGCGGAGACACCATTTTTATGGTTGCCATATTTATCGGAAATATGGCTTGCGAGATATGAACCATTTTTTACTGGAGTCGTTCTGTCTGGCTATTTCCATAGCCTTGCTAATGAGATACAACTCTTGTTACAGGGTGACGGCAGGGAGTCATCCTGTGTCCATTGTTCCCACACCACCTCATTTCCATATCACAGGACATGGCCATGGGATTTGTTGCTAAACCAGTTGTGTGAAGGAAAGGGGGGGGGGGTGACACCAGGAGAGGGCTTCCTGACATACTTGAATATCATGATTTATCGTCATATCTCCGGATTTACCTCACAATATGTATATATAATTCTAAAATATCTTTAAAAACTAGACAGATAAAGGGATTGTTCAGAAAAATAAAAGCCTTTTCAAAATATTTAAAAATACAAATTTACATAATTCACGGTACTAATAAACCTTTATTGTGATATCAACCCGTGTTTTGATTTCACTGCCTGTAACATGTCACTTATTTACACTGGCTTAGAGGTAAGAAGAGCAATACCCTACCACGTTGTTTGTGATGTGGTTTAGGTACACTGTCAGGTTCAAAAACTCTGGCTATGAAGATGGCATACTAGAGCAATAACTGAATCCACTGGTCAGGGTCTAAATTTATTCCACAAACCTTGGGATTTTATTTTCATGACAAAGTTCATAATATGTCAACTATATAGCCTAAAAAAATGACCAATGCCTCATATCCAATTTTTAGAATCGTCTCTTATCAAGTGAACATGGAGCCCTTGTAAATAAGTTGCAAGTACTTGCGATATGTGAAGAAAATGATATATAGTTTACTAAATATTTTAAAAATATAATTCTGAAATCTGAAAATTATGATGTGCATTTGTATTCAGATCCCCTGAGTCAATAATTTTTAGGACCACCTTTCACTGCAACTACTGCTGCAAGTCTTTTGGGGGATGTCTCTAGGACCCGTGGAAGGTCAGTTCAGCGGGTACAGCCAAACTTTAAATTAAGATCCCTTTGGGACCCAAACTTGACCAGAACCCCAATGGAAGTCACTAATTGGGCAGTTCAGATCTCCACCAACATGCAGCCAGCCATAAACAGATCACTTGTGATGGTGGGTGGGTGGTTGTTCCATTTTTTTGGCGGTTGCCCACTACTGTTACCCCCAGGGCGTGCCGTTCACTGGGCCAAGCACCGAGCGTACCAGAGCACAGCAATGCTCGCGTGAGTGGTGTTCATACATAAAGCACCCAAACTCCGAATCCAAAGTCTATTTTTTTTGGGGGGGGGGTTTCATACGAAAGACATATGAATCAAGCATACAAAGTTATTCTGGAAAGACAGTTGCTTCCTTCTGCTCAGGCAATGTTCTCCAACTCTGAGGACTGATTTTTCCAGCAGGATAATGCGCCTCGCTACACAGCTAGGTCAATCAATTTGTGGATGAAGGACCACCACATCAAAACCCTGTCATGGCCAGCCCAGTCTCCAGACATGAACCCCACTGAAAACCTCTGGAATGTAATCAAGAGGAAGATGGATAGTCACAAGCCATCAAACAAAGAAGAACTGCTTAAATTTTTGCACCAGGAGTGACATAAGGTCACCCAAAAGCAGTGTAAAGGACTGGTGGAAACCAGCCAAGACGCATGAAAGCTGTGATTAAAAATCATGGTTATTCCACAAAATATTGATTTCTGAACTCTTCCTGAGTTAAAACATTCATATTGTTGTTTCTAAATGATTATGAACTTGTTTTCTTTGCATTATTCGAGGTGTGTGAAAGCAATGCATTTTTTTGTTTTTTTGACCATTTCTCATTTTCAGAAAATAAATACAAAATGCATTGCCTGGAAATTCAGAGACGTTGTTAGTAGTTTATAGAATAAAAGAACAATTTACAGTTTACTCAAAAATATACCTATAAAGAGAAAAATAAAAAAAACTGACAATTTTGCAGTGGTCTCTTAATTGTCGCCAGAGTTGTATAATCATTCAAACATAAATAAGTAAAAACATTCATCATATACATATACGGTAAATATTGTATATATATATATATATATATATATATATATATATATATATATGTATATATATATAATAATTTTTATTTATATAGCGCCAACATATTCTGCAGCGCTTTACAATTTAGAGGGGACTTGTACAGCCTAAATGAGACAATACAAATAACAGAATTAAGATACCAAGATGAATGAGGGCCTTGCTCGCTGCTTACTGTCTATGAGGAAATTGGGGATGCACAAAAGGTGAATGGAGGGGGGGGGAGCTTTTCAAACATGGTCCATCCATCAATTTAATAAGGGATTCAAAACCAGCTGCATGGACCGGTCGCCAGCCAGAATTTATACAGGTACAGAGTGTAAAAAAGTACATGAAGAGGAAGGAACCAGAGGATACAGGGGACAAGGATTGGAAGTAAATTTTATGACGGGCAGAAAGGGACAAGATTAGATGAGGGAAGTGAGGTGATATAGGCTAGTCTTAAGAAATGCGATTTTAGGGCCCGCTTAAAGGTGTGGATGTTGGGAATTAATCGGATTGTTCTTGGCAGTGTGTTCCAGAGCATAGGCGCAGCTCGTGAGAAATCTTGAAGACAGGAGTGGGAGGTTTAAATTGTTCAGGATTTCAGTCTTAGGTCATTAGCAGAACAAAGGGCATGGGTGGGGTGATAGAGATGAGGGAGGAGATGTAGGGTGGTGCGGAACTGTGGAGCGCTTTGTGAGTGAGAGTGATGAGTTTATGTTGGATTCTGTAGCGGATAGGCAACCAGTGCAATGACTGGCAAAGAGCAGAGGCATCAGTGAAGCGGTTGGAGAAGAAAATGACCCTGGCTGCGGAATTCAGAATGGATTGGAGAGGTGAGAGTTTAGTAATAGGAAGACCAATTAGTAAAGAATTACAATAATCCAGGCGACAATAATGAGAGGGACAGTAAGAGTTTTTGCAGAGTCAACGGTAAGAAAAGGTCGAATTCTAGAGATGTTTTTGAGGTAGAGGTGACATGAATGTGGGAAGAGAAAGAGAGATCAGAGTCAAATATAACCCCAAGACAGCGGGTGTGCTGCTGGGGCGTAATGGTAGAACCACACAGAGAAATGGATTTCGGAAGGTTGGGGGAGGGAGGAAACAAGAGAAGTTCAGTTTTTGACAGGTTCAGTTTTAGATAGATGGAGGACATGATGATGGAGACAGCGGACAGACAATCGGTAGTATTTTGTAATAATGCAGGGGTGAGGTCAGGAGACGATGTGTATAGTTGGGGGTCATCAGCACAGAGATGGTACTGGAAACCAAATCTGGTGATCATTTGTCCAATAGCGGCAGCGTATAGAGAGAAAAGGAGGGGGCCTAGGACTGAACCCTGGGGAACCGCGACCATAAGGGGTAGAGGAGAGGAAGAGGAGCCGGCAAAAGATACAGTGAAGGAGCGGTCAGAGAGGTAAGAGGAGAACCAAGAAAGAACAGTATCCTTGAGCCCGATAGAGTGGAGCATAGTGAGGAGGAGCTGATGAGATCCACAGTATCGAATGCAGCAGAGAGATCCAGGAGGATCAGCAGGGATCAGTGATCGTTAGATTTAAATGTTAGTAGATCATTAGAGACTTTAGTATATATATATATATATATATATATATATATATATATATATATATATATGCACACACTGTGTACATAGTGAATACATATCAAAATATTTACAATAATCTAAAATTAAAAATGTTTTTTTTTTGTGTTTTTTTTTTTACAGAAGGCATTTAATATTAACAAAAAATATATTCTTGAGCAGATACCGGGGATGTTCCTCTCTGCTTTGAATCATACTACATATGGGATATGAGAGACGACATCCAGCTATTGAAAGGGGGATTATTTACACAGCACTCTATCCATCACCAGCTGTTTCCAGCAACCGCATGCAATAGAGGTAGACTTTGCGGTGACCCCACAACAGCAAAACTTTGATGGAAGACTTTCTGGAAAAATTAAGACCGCAAACAAATTATGATTAGTTACCGATGACAGATAAGAGCCAGTTGGCCCTACGACCACCAAGACATTTTTTTTCTTTGTTCTCTATTTTTCCCTGCGTGTTACGATAGATTTTAGTATTCGGTAATCTTACTGTCTCATTTACCTTGTCACTTTTACTATAATTCCTTAATTCTATTTACAAGACCGTTTTGCAAGCTGATGACATACATCCTCTCTTTATTTCGGAAACACTGTCCAGAAATGAGCGAGAGCCGACCGTGAGCGAGCAAGAAAACATCCACAGCGTGTAGCAATTTCCCAAGTGTCGTGGAGTGGGAAATATTCACATGGGCGCTGGTATTTATTTTATGCTGTCATGTTATCATGATTTCCATGTGCTTTGTGCATTTTATTTCAATATTTTGATGACCTCTGCTATAATAAAATCCTCGGCTGAACGTCAATCCTTAATGTTTGTATGGTTTGAAAAAGTAATTATTTTTTAAGAAAATATACAAGATAGTTGGCCCACTCATAATATAGTCAGCGAAAATCTATAGAATGTATATTGTATATTTATAGAATATTGATATAGAAATGCCATGTGCAGGATTATGGGGCATTATGCGCTAATGTGTCACGTAAAAACCATACCCGACATCCTATCAAGAATAAAAATTACTGCGCTAATGAAGCACAGTGTCAAGTATGGTAAAAGGCAACGGCAAGCACTTACACCACCTACACCAATCACCCAAGAGGATGAAAACTACTGATGGGTGAAGTAAATAACACGGATTATTTCAGTACAATGGCACCTGCACAGAGGTGGAATATATCAATCAGTAAGTCAACAATCAGTTCCAGAAGTTGAGTGTTTTGCAAGCACAAGAAACGGGCAAACGTAAGCATCATAGAATGATAATTGCACAAAACTGAAGGCATTGTGGTTAGTACCAAAAGTGATCCAACAATGGACAACTAATAGTATTGAGCAACTAAGGCTATAAGGACAGCTAATAGTAATAAGCACCCAAGGCCTATAGGAAAACTAATAATAACATGCACCCAAGACCTAATAAAAGCAAATAATAGTAATGAGTACCCAAGGCCTAAAGGAAAACTAATAGTAATGGTCACCCAAGACCTAAAAAAAAAAAGTAATGGGTACCCAAGGCGTTAATGACAACTAATAGTACCAAGCACCCAAGACCTAAGGGAAAACTAATAGTACCAAGCACCCAAGACCTAAGGGAAAACTAATACCACTAGGCACCTAAGACCTAATAAAAACAAATAATAGTAATGAGTACCCAAGGCCTAAAGGCAACTAATAGTAATGGTCACTCAACATCTAAAAAAAAATTAAAATAATAGTAATGGATACCTAGGGTCTAAAGGACAACTGAAAATTAAAATGTATGGTCATGCAAGACCTAAAGAAAACAAATAATAGTATTAGGTGTTTAAGACCTAAAGTACAACTAATAGTAATGTCCACTCCAGACCTAAAAAATAAATAATATTAAGGGGTAAAGAAGGTTTAAAGGGTAACTAATAGTAATGGGCACCCAAAGGCCAAAAGGTAACTAATAGTAATGGGCACCCAAAGGCTAAAGGGTAACTAATAGTAATGGGCACCCAAGGTCTAAAGGGTACCTAATAGTAATGGGCACACAAAGGCTAAAAGGTAACTAATAGTAATGGGCACCCAAAGCCTAAAGGGTAAAAAATAGTAATGGGCACCCAAAGTCTAAAGGACAACTAATAGTAATGGGAACTCAATGCCTAAAGAATAACTAAAAGTAATAGTAATAAGCACCCAAGATCTAAAAACTACAAATTATAGTAATGGGTGCCTAGGGCCTATAGGACAACTAATAGTAATAGTCACTTAATGCCTAAAGGGAAACTAATATGTATGGACACAGAAGACCTAAAAAAACCAAATAATAGTAATCAGTGTCCAAGTCCTAAAGGACATCCAATAGTAATTAACACCCACGACCTTACGGACAACTAATAGAAACGGTCACCCCAGACCTAAAAAATAAATAATAGTAAGGGGTAACCAAGGCCTAAAGGAAAACTAATAGCAATATACACCCAACCCCTATTGTTGTGCAGAGATAGCTATGGTTAGTCAGTCTGATGAACTTGCTTAGGGTCATTTCACACATCTGGCATTTCACCGGATTGACGGATCCGGCACACTCCAGTACAGTGTATACAGTACAATGGCATCGCGGCAACCTCCGGTCACATGCTGTCATGTGACCGGAGCATGTGACCGGAGCTTGCCGCGATGCCATTGTACAGTATTAACACTGTACTGGAGTGTGCCGGATCTGGTAATCCGGGGAAATGCCGGATGTGTGAAACGGCCCTTATTATGGTGTATCACAGCTGCAGACAAATCAGAGCACACATACCAACTCTTGTCCATCACCCAAAAAGTCAAAGTTTGTAAGCATTTGTTTTTTTCTTGAGGGTTTTGCTGTATTTTTTAAACACACAGCTATGATTGGATGCTAAAGAAGAGAAAGTCCATTCTATACTTTTCTCATTCCATAAATGCTTAATTTCCTTTCATTACATATATCGTTGCATGAAGAGGTGACATGCAACGTTATGAGTGGATGATTTCCTCAGGACACACAACATTGTCGGTTATAAATGATTTAGTGACGACATATATAATTGGTGGAGGAAGGGTGAACTAGATGGACCTAGGTCTTTTTCAACCTATGTAACTATGTAGCATGAATTGTTTAATAACCACAACCAGGAAGTAATTGCTGTTAGTGGTCCTTTTGGGCCAACCTGTCATGAGTTTTCTGAAAAGATGGGCTCCCTCTCTAGCAAGCTCATGTCATTTGAATTAAAGTCTACCATGCAGAGCTGAATTTCATCTGCAAGGTAAATGTCTGGGAAGCCGTAGCTGTCTCTAGTAACATTCGTTGTTCTGGTGCTGAAGCTGTTTCTCCAGAGTGGAAACGTGCTGTGTGTGATGGAACATCTCCTTGATGCAGATGTGCAATGTTCAGACTGGACAGAGGTCTGTAGAGCTTCACGGGGCTTTCTAGGCTAGATGCTGTATTGGGAACGATTCCATATGAGGGATAACTCACATTTAAACTTTTCTTTGGCAAAGAACAGACAGTAAGTGAACTAATCACGCTGATGTAAAGATGAGGCACGCTGTGATTACAGGTTTGGAGCCAGAAAACATTAGAACATTTATGTGTTTTCTCATCTGATAATTATACAAGTGTTTAATGAGCGTATGACGCAAATACTCCTCTGAGCTTCATCAACAACCCACGTGTCCTAGTAATACTCAACCCTTAAAATGAATGCAAGTTGGAGCAATAATAAACTAAAATATAGACTATAGAAGAGTCTTTGCCATGTAGAGGACAATTTGAGATGAGAAGATCCAAGAAAAAGCCATCTTGTCTCTAAATAAACTATACGGGCCCCAAAATGTGTTAAACGTCTGCCCAACATGTTGATTTTGGTGGGACTGACTGAAAAAACCATCAGAGGTTTTTGTCAGAGGCTTCATTAAAAATATTGTACACTTGAGCTGATCATGGATGTGAAAGAGGTAGGTGTTCATTCAGCTGACAGCTGTCTGAGGTGTATAAGTGCAATAGAAGAGCAAAGATTAGAAATGAGTAGAGACTCGTGGAAGTTAAGTTCAGCAGGTTCAGCCAGACTTTAGATAAAGTTCGGTTTGGGACTCGGACTTGACCTGAACCCCAATGGAAGTCACTAACTGGGCAGGCCAGGTCTCTGCTCATATGCAGCCAGCGATAAACAGATCACTTCTAGGGTGGGAGGACGAGGTTTTTCCATTTCTTTTCTTTTTTGGTACGCACTACATCCGATCTCGCTAATGTTACCTCCAGTGTGAGCCATTGAAATACTGCAAATGGCTCGCACTGGGGCTGAGCACCAAGCGTACCTGAGCACAGCAATGCTCGCTCGAGTGGTCAGCATACGTAAAGCACCCGAACTCTGCTTGTAAAGTCTGTGTTCGGTACAAACACCAAACATGGGTTAGATCATCTCTAGAAATGAGAGACTCTCCCAAAATTTAATTCCGGGAGTATTGCCACTAATCAACCAGCAACCAAATCTAAACAATCTGTATAAGATTCTGTATAAATTTGAAAGTGCCCCAAAACCTTGTTAATTATGCTTTGAGGTTTCTCCAGACCCAAAAGTGTAGGGCTACCATTTTGCTTGGTTAATGTAAAATGAATTCCAAAAATGGGGGGGAATTGTAATGTATTCTATTCATCATGATGTGATGCACTCATCCCCAGTAAAGGATGATGTTGAATCAATGTGTTCCTAGTAGTCCATGTAGAGCAGAGGTCATTGGTACTACAGGTTTCTAAGATGCCAATTCAATGGTGACATTAATATGGCTGCACTTACTGTTGACCACTTTACAAAAGATGGATGGTACATTAGGAAAAAAAAACTGTAGGGACAAAAAAGATTACTACCAAATGTTGTATGCTTCTCTAACTTATGATTTACCAGCCTATGGTAAGTTGACATTTTAGCTGCCGTCACTACTAGATAAGAGCCCTGCTTCTTGCCTCTTACCTGCTGACATTCGAGGCTTCTCTTCTAATTATCTAGCCTGGTGATGTCATTGCAATACCATGACGCACATACAATCTTGCGCCAGGTCGGCTAATCGAAAGAGGAACCGGAGATGTAGAATGGCAGGAGGTGGTATTCTGCGCTCATGTTAATCAACCACAGATTACTGACCTGGCTGTTGGATTTGGATCCTGCAAATTTAGTCGCTCATCTCTAATTCTGACAAATAACCAGTACCAACTTGTCTCCCATTCCTGGTCCCATCTTGGCACACTGGATATTGTCAGAAGTGCTTGTCAGTCAATAATTGGCTGAGGTTGGTCACTGCTGTGACGATGAGTATTATTCTTTTACCTTTTTAACCAGTTTGAGCCCATTTTGAAGTATTTTTTTCACAGGACAACTTTGAGCAAACATTTTTTACCTATCCTATAAATTAATTGGAAATGCTGATAGTCGAGGTGGCATCACCCTCGCCAAACGATTCAGGCTTATTTGTAGTAATAATACAGCATTTGCATCATTTACTTCCAGATTTACAATGATTGAAATGCCCATAAGCCAGTAGGCTGGCTTTCGCATAGAAGATGCATGATATCCGGAGGAAACAAAAATTGTTACTGGAAGAAGAAGAAATGTGAAGAAGCCAAAAATAGATCAAAGTATCAAGTATAAATTGCTGATGTATAAAAAGAAGTGACAGGTGAAGAAAGTGATGAGTGGAATACCTGCTCACTAAATTAAAATTCAGAATGAGTTCCTATCAAATCCTAGGGGTGTTATTATATTCAAATAGGTTAATTAACTGCACACTTAATAGATTGGAAGTAATAGGCTGGGGCGTCACTGCGCTCGGTGGATATTTTTTGATGAAGACTATTAAGATGTGAAGTTCATCAGAACTGTCGTAATAAATCAACAAAGTAATCTACTTTCGATGGTGGTTATTAATGGGAAGAACTTTTGACATCTTCTGAAGTAGCAGAAGAGCCATAGACTTGGTATGACAACTCAAAAACAAATTTCATACACAAACACACTAGTGCCATTTTTATGGGAAGTAACATATTAAGCCAATTCATCATTTGGGGAAGAAACCAGAGTGCCGAGAAGAAACCCATGCAAGCACAGGGAGAAGAATGATAGTCCTTCAATGCAAGCAATAAGATAGACCAATAAAATCATGGAAATCATAAACGCACATTCAAGAAGCCTCAGAGCTCAAAATGAAGAAATAACAATGAAAGGTAGTACTAATAATCATTAGTGATACACGAATAGTAACTATTCAAGCAACAATATAGAGGTCCAGCACCAACCGCTTAACCATTAACTCCACTAATCGACAATGATGGTGCGCTGCACAAAGTAGATACTCAAAATGATACAAAAAAGAATAGAAGCAGCACTCATCATTTGTGTCAAAGTGTCCTTTGTTGTAGATCCATAAATTCACCGAATGATGGGGTGCAGGGAAGGGAAAGCCGGGAATGCCCAGATGACGGCATCAAGGCCCTGTTGAAGCGTGCTTGACACGCGCAAAACGGCCATCATTCGGACGTTCCTCGCTCCTCCTTCCTTGCACCCCGTCATTCGGTGCAATTATGGATCTAGAATAGTAACTATTCACGTTCGGATTATTCGTAACTAATCCAAAAGAAGTATTCTGGTATTCGACACAACAAAAAAAATTGACTTGCATTAGGTTCATTATTGGTAACTAGAGATGAGTGGACCAGTGGAAGTTCAGGTTCTGCTGGTCCAGTTGAACTTTTTAAAAATGTAGTTTTGGACCTGAACTTCATTTGAAGTCACTGATTGGGCAGTTCGGGTCTCCACCCACAGGCAGCCTGCCATAAAGAGAGCACTTCCAGGGGAAGGTGGGCAGGGTTTTTTTTCCATTTTTTTTTTGTTTGGTTGGTACACACTACAACCAATCCCGCTGTTGTTACTTCCAGTTCGAGCCAATCAAACATTGTAAGAGGTTAAAACTCAAGCACAGCGATGCTCGTGGAGTCGTTTACATTCATAAAGCACCCGAATTTTGAACTTTGTGTTCTTGGAAAAGTCTGAGTTCGTACTAGAGATGAGCGAACCGGTCCCGGTTCGGCTCGAGGCGGTTCGCCGAACGGGGGGTCTGGCTCGAGTTCGGCTCGTCGAACGTTCGACGAACCGAACTCGAGCCCATAGGAAACAATGGCAGGCAATCACAAACACAGTAAAACACCTAGAAAACACCCTCAAAGGTGTCCAAAAGGTGACAAACAACTCACAACACAACACAAACACATGGGAAAGTGACAAGGACATGTACTCATGCGAAAACAAAACAGCTGGACAAGGAAAAAGAGGAGGACACACAGATATAGGCATGGCACGCCCTTCTAAAGTCATGTAAAACACCGCAAGGTGACTCCAAGCGGAGTCTCCCTTTTTTCCAAAAATTGGGCCCCACACACCCACCCCTTCAGTGGCAGCAGTTGTGCCCCAGTTGTACACTTCACAGCTAGATTTGCATCAAGCACATTCAAAAATACGCCATTCTTATCCGTCCCCAGGATGACACCGGGGTAGGTAGCAAAGTCTTTCCTGATCCCAGCTCTGTTCATCTTGGCTTCTTTTAAAAACACAGCAAGCAAGGGTTACTCCAAGCGGAGTCTCCCTTTTTTCCAAAAATTGGGCCCCACACACACCCACCCCTTCAGTGGCAGCACTTGGGCCCCAGTTGTACACTTCACAGCTAGATTTGCATCAAGCACATTCAAAAATACGCTATTCTTAACCGTCCCCAGGATGACACCGGGGTAGGTAGCAAAGTCTTTCCTGATCCCAGCTCTGTTCATCTTGGCTTCTTTTAAAAACACAGCAAGCAAGGGTTACTCCAAGCGGAGTCTCCCTTTTTTCCAAAAATTGGGCCACACAGACACCCACCCCATCAGTGGCAGCACTTGGGCCCTAGTTGCAAACAGGATGTTTTGATTTGCATCAAGCACATTCAAAAATACGCTATTCTTAGCCGTCCCCAGGATGACACCGGGGTAGGTAGCAAAGTCTTTCCTGATCCCAGCTCTGTTCATCTTGGCTTCTTTTAAAAACACAGCAAGCAAGGGTTACTCCAAGCGGAGTCTCCCTTTTTTCCAAAAATTGGGCCACACAGACACCCACCCCATCAGTGGCAGCACTTGGGCCCTAGTTGCAAACAGGATGTTTTGATTTGCATCAAGCACATTCAAAAATACGCTATTCTTAGCCGTCCCCAGGATGACACTGGGGTAGGTAGCAAAGTCTTTGCTGACCCATGACTTGTTCATCTTGGCTTCTTTTAAAAACAATGTAAGCAAGGGTTACTCCAAGCGGAGTCTCCCCTTTTTTCCAAAAATTGGGCCCCACACACACCCACCCATTCAGTGGCAGCAGTTGTGCCCCAGTTGTACACTTCACAGCTAGATTTGCATCAAGCACATTCAAAAATACGCCATTCTTATCCGTCCCCAGGATGACACCGGGGTAGGTAGCAAAGTCTTTCCTGATCCCAGCTCTGTTCATCTTGGCTTCTTTTAAAAACACAGCAAGCAAGGGTTACTCCAAGCGGAGTCTCCCTTTTTTCCAAAAATTGGGCCACACAGACACCCACCACATCAGTGGCAGCACTTGGGCCCTAGTTGCAAACAGGATGTTTTGATTTGCATCAAGCACATTCAAAAATACGCTATTCTTAGCCGTCCCCAGGATGACACCGGGGTAGGTAGCAAAGTCTTTGCTGACCCATGACTTGTTCATCTTGGCTTCTTTTAAAAACAATGTAAGCAAGGGTTACTCCAAGCGGAGTCTCCCTTTTTTCCAAAAATTGGGCCACACAGACACCCACCCCATCAGTGGCAGCACTTGGGCCCTAGTTGCAAACAGGATGTTTTGATTTGCATCAAGCACATTCAAAAATACGCTATTCTTAGCCGTCCCCAGGATGACACCGGGGTAGGTAGCAAAGTCTTTCCTGATCCCAGCTCTGTTCATCTTGGCTTCTTTTAAAAACACAGCAAGCAAGGGTTACTCCAAGCGGAGTCTCCCTTTTTTCCAAAAATTGGGCCACACAGACACCCACCCCATCAGTGGCAGCACTTGGGCCCTAGTTGCAAACAGGATGTTTTGATTTGCATCAAGCACATTCAAAAATACGCTATTCTTAGCCGTCCCCAGGATGACACCGGGGTAGGTAGCAAAGTCTTTCCTGATCCCAGCTCTGTTCATCTTGGCTTCTTTTAAAAACACAGCAAGCAAGGGTTACTCCAAGCGGAGTCTCCCTTTTTTCCAAAAATTGGGCCACACAGACACCCACCCCATCAGTGGCAGCACTTGGGCCCTAGTTGCAAACAGGATGTTTTGATTTGCATCAAGCACATTCAAAAATACGCTATTCTTAGCCGTCCCCAGGATGACACCGGGGTAGGTAGCAAAGTCTTTCCTGATCCCAGCTCTGTTCATCTTGGCTTCTTTTAAAAACACAGCAAGCAAGGGTTACTCCAAGCGGAGTCTCCCTTTTTTCCAAAAATTGGGCCACACAGACACCCACCCCATCAGTGGCAGCACTTGGGCCCTAGTTGCAAACAGGATGTTTTGATTTGCATCAAGCACATTCAAAAATACGCTATTCTTAGCCGTCCCCAGGATGACACCGGGGTAGGTAGCAAAGTCTTTCCTGATCCCAGCTCTGTTCATCTTGGCTTCTTTTAAAAACACAGCAAGCAAGGGTTACTCCAAGCGGAGTCTCCCTTTTTTCCAAAAATTGGGCCACACAGACACCCACCCCATCAGTGGCAGCACTTGGGCCCTAGTTGCAAACAGGATGTTTTGATTTGCATCAAGCACATTCAAAAATACGCTATTCTTAGCCGTCCACAGGATGACACCGGGGTAGGTAGCAAAGTCTTTCCTGATCCCAGCTCTGTTCATCTTGGCTTCTTTTAAAAACACAGCAAGCAAGGGTTACTCCAAGCGGAGTCTCCCTTTTTTCCAAAAATTGGGCCACACAGACACCCACCCCATCAGTGGCAGCACTTGGGCCCTAGTTGCAAACAGGATGTTTTGATTTGCATCAAGCACATTCCAAATCCACAAGCATTTACTCTCCCCAGGATGACACAGGGGTAGTAAATTCCTTCTGGATCCATGACTTGTTCATTTTGATGAACGTCAGTCTGTCCACATTGTCACTGGACAGACGCGTGCGCTTATCTGTCAGCACACACCCAGCAGCACTGAATACACGTTCAGAGACAACGCTGGCAGCTGGACACGACAAAATCTCCAAGGCGTAAGTTGCGAGCTCTGGCCATTTTTGTAGGTTTGAAGCCCAAAAGGAGCAAGGCTCCAGTTGCACAGTCATGGCATCGATGTTCATTTGGAGATACTCCTGTATCATCCTCTCCAGCCGTTGACTATGTGTCAGACTTGTTGTCTCTGGTGGCCTTGCAAAAGAGGGTCTAAAAAAATTATGAAAAGATTCCATAAAATTGCTGTTACCGGCACCAGAAAAGGTCCTACTGGTACGGGTAGACTGTTGAAGATGACGAGACCGTCCCATGTTTGTCAAGTTACAACTGGGAGATTCACTCCCTGCACCTGCACGGTTGTTTGGTGGAAAAGCCGAGCTAAGATCTAGTAACAGCTTCTGCTGATACTCCTGCATACGTGCGTCCCTTTCTATGGCTGGAATTATGTCACAAAATTTGGACTTGTACCGGGGATCTAATAGTGTGGCAATCCAGTAGTCATCATCACTTCTAATTTTGACAATACGACTGTCATGTTGGAGGTAGTGCAACAAAAAGGCACTCATGTGTCTTGCGCAGCCATGCGGACCAAGTCCATGCTGTGTTTGTGGCATAGAGGTGCTACCCGTTCTTTCTTCCTCTGACATCTGACCCCAACCTCTTTCAACTGAAATTTGACCAAGGTCTCCCTCATCCGCTGAGTCTTCCATGTCCATGGACAGTTCGTCCTCCATTTCTTCATGTTCTCCTGCACCTTGCTCAACATTTCGCCTGCTACTATGCGCCCTTGTCGATCCCTGTCCCCCATGGTCCCATGCCTGCTGCGTTGGTGATGATGAACGTCTGGACCTTCGTGATGTTGTTGTCCCTTGCGCATATGAATCCTCCTGTAGTTCCTCCCCTTCATGTTGTCCCACCCCCTGACTCCGAATAGTGTTTAGCGTGTGCTCCAGCATGTAAATGACTGGAATCGTCATGCTGATAATGGCATTGTCAGAGCTAAACATATTCGTCGCCATGTCGAAACTGTGCAGAAGGGTGCATAGGTCCTTGATCTGAGACCACTCCATCAGGGTGATCTGCCCCACCTCTGCATCTCGTTGGCCCAGGCTATACGTCATGACGTATTGCACCAGGGCTCTGCGGTGCTGCCACAGTCGCTGTAACATGTGGAGAGTTGAATTCCAGCGTGTCGCCACATCGCATTTCAGGCGATGAACCGGCAGGCCGAAAGACTTCTGGAGCGATGCAAGTCGCTCTGCTGCGGCGCTTGAACGGCGGAAGTGAGCTGACAGTTTTCGTGCCCTGTTCAGAAGGCCATCTAGGCCGGGATAGTGTGTTAAAAATTGCTGCACGACAAGGTTCAACACGTGAGCCATACAAGGTACGTGTGTCACCTTGCCCAGGCGAAGTGCCGCACCCAGGTTTGCAGCATTGTCGCACACGGCCTTACCAGGCTGCAGTTTGAGTGGAGACAACCATTTATTAAACTCGGACCGCAAAGCTGACCACAACTCCTCAGCTGTGTGACTCTTATTACCAAGACATGTCAAGCTAAAGACCGCCTGATGCCGTTGCGCTCTGCTGCCAGCATAGTAATGAGGGGTGCGTGATTCCTTCTGCGCAGTGAGAACGCTGGTGGCCTGACCAGGCAGGCTTGGGGCGGAGGTGGAGGACCCAGATGAGGTGGAGGATGCAGAAGCAGTGGCGGAACTTGGACAGACAGAGGATTGACACACAAGTCGTGGGGACGGCAAGACTTGTGCAGCAGACCCTTCACCATCTATCACCATAGTTACCCAGTGCCCAGTCAGCGACATGTAACGTCCCTGTCCATGCTTACTGGTCCAAGTATCGGTGGTGAAATGCACCCGTTCACACACAGAGTTTCTCAAGGAAGCGGTGATGTTGTGTGCGACATGCTGGTGTAGCGCGGGCACACCTTTCTTAGAGAAGTAGTGGCGACTAGGCATCTGGTACTGGGGCACAGCGACAGACATAAGGTCTCTAAAATCCTGTGTGTCCACTAGGCGGAAAGGCAGCATTTCGGTAGCCAACAGCTTACAGAGGGATAGAGTCAACCTCTTAGCTTTGTCATGGGTCGGAGGAAGTGGCCTTTTATTTGACCACATCTGAGGGACAGAGATCTGGCTGCTGTGTGTAGACGGTGTTGAGTAGGGTGTCCCTTGAAAAATGCAGGTTTGTGAGGAAAGTGCAGGCGGAGACATGATGTTGCCTTCATCCAACGTTGGTGCTATCGATGTCTGAGAGAGCTGTACACACTCACTTGTTTCCCCTTCCAAACCAACTGACGACCTTACAAGCAAACTGCCTGTTGCGGTTACAGTGGTGGAAGTTTTGCGTGGAAAAACAGGTGTGGCAGCTGTCCCCACAGTCCTAGAAGATGAAGAGCGCGCGGATGCAGTGGAAGGGGCGGGCGGTGGATGGTTCGCTCCACTAGGCCGCATTGCAGCACGGTGAGCTTCCCACCGGGACTTATGATATTTAGTCATGTGACGATTCATGGAAGAAGTTGTCAAACTGCTGAGGTTTTGACCTCTACTAACAGAATCATGACAAATGTTACATATCACATGAGTTGGGCGATCTTTTTCGATGTGAAAAAAGGACCAGGCTAGGCAAGGCTTAGAGGCCATGCGACCTGTTGATCCACCCCGAATAATGCTCATAGGCAGAGTGGTGGCTGAGGATGCAGTTGTAGACGTGCTACCAGTGCTCCGACTCTGTCCAGGAAGGCGCAAGGTAACTTCGTCGTCGGTTGCATCCTCCTCCACCGCCTCTGTTGACCTCCTCGAGTGCCTGACTGGGGGTTGACAGTAGGTGGGATCTAGAACGTCATCATCAATTGTTGTGTTTGCACTCCCCTCCCCCTCAGACCGAGCCTCTTCTTGCCCTGACGGAATATTTAAGTTGTCATCCCAATCGGGTATCTGCGTCTCATCTTCATCAGTATGTTCCTCATTGTCTATAACCACAGGTGTTACAGTTTGTGACAAAGGGTCAACATTATGCTCAGAAACTTGGTCCTCACGGCCTGAATCTGAGTCACAAAGGTTCTGGGCATCACTGCAGACCATTTCCTGTTCTGTACTCACTGTAGCTTGGGAGCAGACCTCTGATTCCCAGGCTATAGTGTGACTGAACAGCTCTGCAGACTCAGCCATCTCAGTTCCACCATACTGTGCAGGGCTGATGGAGACTTCAGAGCTGGGAGAAAGCAAGTTTGATTGGGATGACAACTCAGAGGACTGGTGTTTTTTGGATGCGGTACTTGAAGTGGCAGAGAGGGCACTTGTTGGACCACTTGAGATCCATTCAAGCATTTTCCTTTTTTGCCCATCATCTACCTTTGTTCCTGTTGTTCGTGTCCGTAACAAAGGGAGCACATCGGATTGTCCACGGTAAGTAGTAGACATCTTACTTTTGCTGGTAGATGGTCTATCTTCAGCAGATGATAATGGAGCTTTGCCACCTTCCCCACGGACAAAACCTTTTTTGCCTTTTCCACCACGCCTCTTCCCCTTTCCACCAGCATCTGTCATTTTGCCACTCATGTTGATTGCGACAAGATTGTGGACTGAAAATGTGGTAGTAAAAATTGAGAGGTGGTGAAGATTGCAGTGGTGGTCTAGCTTTATTAACAGCAGAATAATAAAGAATAAATATCCCTGACAATGCAACTTAGTTATAATTAGTTGGAGTGTGCAACGCAGGCAGACGTGCTGCAAATGTCTTTGCACTAGTGGGACTATAGCAAAGTCCAATAGCCACGTATAGGATGCCACTAGGTACACTGAGTGTTTGCTAGTATAATGGCTTGGTTAGAATGAGTTGTAGTGTGCAACGCAGGCAGACGCGCTCTGCAAATGTCTTTGCACTAGTGGGACTATAGCAAAGTCCAATAGCCACGTATAGGATGCCACTAGGTACACTGAGTGTTTGCTAGTATAATGGCTTGGTTAGAATGAGTTGTAGTGTGCAACGCAGGCAGACGCGCTCTGCAAATGTCTTTGCACTAGTGGGACTATAGCAAAGTCCAATAGCCACGTATAGGATGCCACTAGGTACACTGAGTGTTTGCTAGTATAATGGCTTGGTTAGAATGAGTTGTAGTGTGCAACGCAGGCAGACGCGCTCTGCAAATGTCTTTGCACTAGTGGGACTATAGCAAAGTCCAATAGCCACGTATAGGATGCCACTAGGTACACTGAGTGTTTGCTAGTATAATGGCTTGGTTAGAATGAGTTGTAGTGTGCAACGCAGGCAGACGCGCTCTGCAAATGTCTTTGCACTAGTGGGACTATAGCAAAGTCCAATAGCCACGTATAGGATGCCACTAGGTACACTGAGTGTTTGCTAGTATAATGGCTTGGTTAGAATGAGTTGTAGTGTGCAACGCAGGCAGACGCGCTCTGCAAATGTCTTTGCACTAGTGGGACTATAGCAAAGTCCAATAGCCACGTATAGGATGCCACTAGGTACACTGAGTGTTTGCTAGTATAATGGCTTGGTTAGAATGAGTTGTAGTGTGCAACGCAGGCAGACGCGCTCTGCAAATGTCTTTGCACTAGTGGGACTATAGCAAAGTCCAATAGCCACGTATAGGATGCCACTAGGTACCCTGAGTGTTTGCTAGTATAATGGCTTGGTTAGAATGAGTTGTAGTGTGCAACGCAGGCAGACGCGCTCTGCAAATGTCTTTGCACTAGTGGGACTATAGCAAAGTCCAATAGCCACGTATAGGATGCCACTAGGTACACTGAGTGTTTGCTAGTATAATGGCTTGGTTAGAATGAGTTGTAGTGTGCAACGCAGGCAGACGCGCTCTGCAAATGTCTTTGCACTAGTGGGACTATAGCAAAGTCCAATAGCCACGTATAGGATGCCACTAGGTACACTGAGTGTTTGCTAGTATAATGGCTTGGTTAGAATGAGTTGTAGTGTGCAACGCAGGCAGACGCGCTCTGCAAATGTCTTTGCACTAGTGGGACTATAGCAAAGTCCAATAGCCACGTATAGGATGCCACTAGGTACACTGAGTGTTTGCTAGTATAATGGCTTGGTTAGAATGAGTTGTAGTGTGCAACGCAGGCAGACGCGCTCTGCAAATGTCTTTGCACTAGTGGGACTATAGCAAAGTCCAATAGCCACGTATAGGATGCCACTAGGTACACTGAGTGTTTGCTAGTATAATGGCTTGGTTAGAATGAGTTGTAGTGTGCAACGCAGGCAGACGCGCTCTGCAAATGTCTTTGCACTAGTGGGACTATAGCAAAGTCCAATAGCCACGTATAGGATGCCACTAGGTACACTGAGTGTTTGCTAGTATAATGGCTTGGTTAGAATGAGTTGTAGTGTGCAACGCAGGCAGACGCGCTCTGCAAATGTCTTTGCACTAGTGGGACTATAGCAAAGTCCAATAGCCACGTATAGGATGCCACTAGGTACACTGAGTGTTTGCTAGTATAATGGCTTGGTTAGAATGAGTTGTAGTGTGCAACGCAGGCAGACGCGCTCTGCAAATGTCTTTGCACTAGTGGGACTATAGCAAAGTCCAATAGCCACGTATAGGATGCCACTAGGTACACTGAGTGTTTGCTAGTATAATGGCTTGGTTAGAATGAGTTGTAGTGTGCAACGCAGGCAGACGCGCTCTGCAAATGTCTTTGCACTAGTGGGACTATAGCAAAGTCCAATAGCCACGTATAGGATGCCACTAGGTACACTGAGTGTTTGCTAGTATAATGGCTTGGTTAGAATGAGTTGTAGTGTGCAACGCAGGCAGACGCGCTCTGCAAATGTCTTTGCACTAGTGGGACTATAGCAAAGTCCAATAGCCACGTATAGGATGCCACTAGGTACACTGAGTGTTTGCTAGTATAATGGCTTGGTTAGAATGAGTTGTAGTGTGCAACGCAGGCAGACGCGCTCTGCAAATGTCTTTGCACTAGTGGGACTATAGCAAAGTCCAATAGCCACGTATAGGATGCCACTAGGTACACTGAGTGTTTGCTAGTATAATGGCTTGGTTAGAATGAGTTGTAGTGTGCAACGCAGGCAGACGCGCTCTGCAAATGTCTTTGCACTAGTGGGACTATAGCAAAGTCCAATAGCCACGTATAGGATGCCACTAGGTACACTGAGTGTTTGCTAGTATAATGGCTTGGTTAGAATGAGTTGTAGTGTGCAACGCAGGCAGACGCGCTCTGCAAATGTCTTTGCACTAGTGGGACTATAGCAAAGTCCAATAGCCACGTATAGGATGCCACTAGGTACACTGAGTGTTTGCTAGTATAATGGCTTGGTTAGAATGAGTTGTAGTGTGCAACGCAGGCAGACGCGCTCTGCAAATGTCTTTGCACTAGTGGGACTATAGCAAAGTCCAATAGCCACGTATAGGATGCCACTAGGTACACTGAGTGTTTGCTAGTATAATGGCTTGGTTAGAATGAGTTGTAGTGTGCAACGCAGGCAGACGCGCTCTGCAAATGTCTTTGCACTAGTGGGACTATAGCAAAGTCCAATAGCCACGTATAGGATGCCACTAGGTACACTGAGTGTTTGCTAGTATAATGGCTTGGTTAGAATGAGTTGTAGTGTGCAACGCAGGCAGACGCGCTCTGCAAATGTCTTTGCACTAGTGGGACTATAGCAAAGTCCAATAGCCACGTATAGGATGCCACTAGGTACACTGAGTGTTTGCTAGTATAATGGCTTGGTTAGAATGAGTTGTAGTGTGCAACGCAGGCAGACGCGCTCTGCAAATGTCTTTGCACTAGTGGGACTATAGCAAAGTCCAATAGCCACGTATAGGATGCCACTAGGTACACTGAGTGTTTGCTAGTATAATGGCTTAGTTATCAGTTGGAGTGTGCAGAGGACAAGAGGGTACAGTGGCAGGATTGTGGTGCTCTGGGTAGAGGAATGGAAGACTGCCTTTCTATTCCCTCCTAATGGTGAAATGCAGGTAGGAAATCCCTGACCTGGGCTACACAGACGCTGTTGCTGTTTGCAGGACCTGTCACCTATGGCTCTCTGACCCTGCCGGTTGGAGCCCTTAAAAGGACTGCTATAAAGTGCTCTCCCTAAGCTGTCTAACGCTGTGTATGCAGCGCATACAGCTGTATCGGCTATAGGACTCAGGAAGACGGAGCTGCGACAGTGATGTCTGACACCAAAGACGCAGAAGGCAGATAATGGCGTCCGTGAAGAAAATGTCCGGTTTTATAATGCAGGGACATGTGACATGCAGATCCTATCACACATGCCGTTGCTTCTCTGGCTCAAAGTCCACTTAGCTGTGTGTGTGTCTGGGATTGGCTGACATGCTGGCCCGCCCCACAAGACGCGCGCGCTTAGGGAAGGAAGACAAGAAAAAAAAAAAAAAAAAATGGCGATCGCCATTATAGAAACAGCAGTGATCTGAAGGCGCTGTTCACGCACACTATACACTGAAATGTGATAATAGTTTGATTCACAGAGTGACTTACACTATTACAGCAGAAACCAAGCTATGATTTAGCTGTTTTTTGGCTGCTAGAACCGTTCTCGAACGTTTCTAGAACTACCGAGCTTTTGCAAAAAGCTCGAGTTCTAGTTCGATCTAGAACATGCCCCAAAATCACTCGAGCCGCGAACTGGAGAACCACGAACCACGAACCGCGCTCAACTCTAGTTCGTACCAACACGTCAAACTTCAAGTTTGCTCATCGTTATTGGTGACGAATACCAGAATAGTACATTGGGATTCATTAAGAATAATCAGAACATAAATAGTTTCTATTCGCTTATCACTAATAATCGTACAAAACATTTACATACGTATCATATAGGATAAATGGGTTGAACAGAAAGTCCTGCTGTTGTAACCTGCAGCAAGTAGTTGCAATCCATGAGTAAACCCATCAAAAATTGGCAATTACACAAATCCGCTACTAAAGTTGAAATAAAAAATGTCACCTTGCCATGTAATGCAAGGATATGTTGGGTCGTCTAATTGTTCAATGCATTTTGGAAGTTACTCTGTGCTGAGGTTAAAGAAAAAGAGACCTAAATTACTGAGCCTTTCTACCAAAAACCCCAATAAGGACATTAGAAAATGGGTTTCACTATAAGGGTGCACTAAGGTACTGCTAGATGTAACGCCTGCCTGGATCCACAGACTCAGATAGGCTATAAAGGGGAGGCTAGAGGGAAGCCACTCACCAAGCAGGACCCCCAGAACCCTGAAACCCTTTAACCCCTCTACAGGGATTTGGAATTACACAGGGAACTGGAGATCACTACCTGTGGAAGGCTGCAGTCCGATGAGAGTAGTAGTCAGGCAGGGTCAAACCAGGAATTGCGGAACAGGGACAGAATCGGCAGGCAATGATGTAGTCAGCAAACGTAGCAGAGGTCAAATCCGGATCGGGCAGCGAGGTACAAAAACAGTAGGCAGGAGGGTAGTCAGAAAACACACAGAAGTCAACACACAGGAATCACCAAACAGAATAGGATGTAACAGGAGCCAGGAAAATCAGAACTATCTCTGGCAGTGGTCATGTGACAGGAGGGGGAATAAGAAGGGTAGGGTATCTTCCCATTGGCTGTAGCTGAACGCTGGCAACTTCAGGTGGAAGACACATGCCACCCACAGTCAGCCAGCGGTACTGCAGATCCCAAGCTAACCCAGCCCAGTGGATGATCGGAGCCTGCGCCCACCACTGGCATCGACTTCTCTCCCATCACCAGCACCATCCACGGCAGGAACACGGCATCGCCTAGCGATCGGAGCAGAAGTCGCTGGAGCAGACTACGGCGGTGACGTAACACTAGGTCACAATATGAACCCAATCTATGATTTGAACCCTTTTTTTCTTGGTCTACATTGAGATTTTATTTTTCCAAAAGTTCATTTTTTAACTTCCTTTAATTGAATTATAAAAGGATTTAAATACATTTATGAATTTGATTTGTGAAAAAATGTTCCCAGTTATGTAGTAAATACTGAAGAATAAAATATTTAAAAAGTGTTTGAGGTCAATTTACGAAAAAGCAGCTGAAAAGTTCCTGAATCCCATGTGTTGGTGACCAGATTAAATCCTCATTGCCCTTCAGTTCAACCCTGACATGAAAGGTTCACAGCCAGAGAAAAATCCAATTCATCTTTCATCCAGGCCAAGAGTTTAACAAAGCCCTTAATATCCCGGCTTTTGCTGAACTTTCTCTTAAGTGTCAGACATATCTGGTTATGACCCCCTCCGAGTTGCCAGCACATGAATAGCACGTAGTCAGTGTTGGACCTGTACCGAGAACGCTATAGAAAACACATTCTTAATTTTTGTAATATATACGATAAAATCACAATATTTATCCATAAACATGTGAAAATACAATTGTCTTTATTTTACAGATGAGTGAATCTTATGAAAATCGAGTTCTCAAGCCTCCCCGAATTCACCCAGGAAATTCAATTAGCAGCAAACTAATTTTTAAAATAAAAAAAGTCGTCTATAATACGGCGACTCTCATATCTCTCTCCCTAGGAATAAATTCTGTATTATTCCCTTTCCTCCCACACTAATCTTCTTCATCGTTACACACTAATTGTACAGTTTCTTCAGTGTTTATGGCAATTTTCCCCATCTCTTTGGCCTTGTATTTTTGATCCGGGTGCAATCTTTCCAAAGTTATTCAATGAGGCAGTTCACATGCCTGATTATTTCTCAGGAAAAAAAAATCACAGCATACACAATTTACCTACGAGACTTGGATCGAACTCAGCCATTCAATTCTATAGGGTACTTTACACACAACAATATTGCTAACGTTATATCATCGGGGTTACGGTGTTCGTGACGCACATCCGGTGCCATTAGCGATATCGTTGTGTGTGACTAAAAGGTGCGACGATCAACGATCGCAAAAATCGTTGATCGTATATATGCATATATATCAGATGGCTGTGGGCTTGCTTCGGAATGAACAGGATTTTCATTTACAAGCAGAAGATACAAGAAGAGAAAACCTCAGGCCAACGTTTATGATATACATAGATGAATGATCCTCATTAATTCAATGGATGGATGGACAGATGGATGAATGGATGGATGGATGGATAGATGAATGGATATGAAAAGGGGAGCAAACTCCAGGCTGACAGGGCTCCGTTCTACTTCAACAGACTGAACCTGCATTTGCGTTCAAAAAAGGCCAATTAAGTTCTTACTTTCTTTCATTTTCTTTTCATTTATTACTGTAGAATGGTAACTTTTTGGCCATATGTTCATAGGCCACTATGTATATATACACAGTATATATAAAACCAAATATACTACAAACTCATCTTTAATTGCTTTAATTCCATTAAATTATGCGGGCGGCACACGGTACGATCTATCGTGCGATCGCACGAGCGATCGTACCCGCCCCCGTCGTTTCTGCGTCACGGGAAAATCGCTGCCCATGTCACACAAAGTCGTTAAACCCCCGTCACATGCACTTACCTGCTGAACGACGTCGCTGTGGGTGGCGAACATCTTCTTCCTGAAGGGGGAGGGACGTTCGGCGTCACAGCGACATCACACAGCCGCTGGCCTATAGAAGAGGAGGGGCGAAGATGAGCGGGATGTAAACATCTTGCCCACCTCCTTCCTTCCGCATAGCCAGCGGGTGCCGCGGGACGCAGGTAAGCTGTGTTCATCGTTCCCGGGGTGTCACACGGAGTGATGTGTGCTACCCTGGGTGCGATGAACAACCGGCGCAAAGAAAAATAAACGATATTTTAAAAAATAAACGACGTGTACACGACTCACGATTTGTACCCGATTTGCGAACACTCGGAGGTGTCACACGGGACGACATCGCAAACGATACCGGATGTTCGTCACGAAAACCGTGACCCCGACGATGCATCGCACGATAGATCGTCTTGTGTGATGCCCGCATAAGTTACATTTCTCAAGATATTTTTATAGCAATCATAGGAAAGGACTGCGGGAACAACAGAAGCACAATTGGGTGATATCTAAATTGCGGGATTAGGTCAACGGTGGTACCGCTTACCTAATGTGTGTCTGAGTGAGACAACACTGTAAAAGTTATCATATAGGGATCCCAACTACTGCACCTCCACATATCGGCAAGGCCAATGTGTTATTATTTGGCAGCAGGGGATAACAATTTGGAACTAGCAAAGATTTCAGTGGTTCTTCTGGAGAAGAAGTAACAATACTTCAAAATGCGTAGAGAATAAAACCGCACTGGGATTGAACTCCATTAGAGAGCAGAGCAGGTTACCCAAACTGCTTCCAAATTGTTCTTTATAGCAATCATTGCGTTTCCTTTTTAATGCACGCAGTTCCAAACCCTTTCACTGCCATAGACTGAAATTATACAGTTGCTGCACATAGGCAATGGTGAGTGAAGCGTCTCAGATCAATGCAGTGTTATAAACTGAACTTTTCAGCTCCCTCTAGTGGTAGAAGCAGACTGCTAGGTTTTTATAATTTCTAGCGCTTTTGTCCTTACGGATGATTGTTCAGTACTGAGCAATGAAGATAAGAATCCAGTATTGGGGTGAAATAAAAACTTACTAGAAAGCAGCAGGAGTTTGTGTGTATCTCTCTCTTTCTGCTCCTTTTTTCCTCCTTCTTTCCCCCTCTCTAAATTTTAATAGGCAGCTGTAATCTGATTCCTCAGTGAGCAATCTTAAAAATGGATTTTAGCTGTTTTTCAGAGTAAATGATGAGTTCAGGAGGAGGTGGGGATGAGAAGAAATGGCTCATAGGTGGAGAAATAACACCTTTCGAACTGTTTTTCAGAGTAGATGATGAGTTCAGAGTGTGGGGTGAAAAAAAATCCTCATAGGTGGAGAAATAAGAATATTTCTAACTGTTTTCAGAGTAAAAGATGAGTACAAGAGGTGAGGTTAGGGATCAGAAAAAATGGCACACAGGTGGAGAAATAAGCTCTATTTTTAGAGCTAATAGTTCTAGCTGTTTTCAGAATAAATGATGAGTTCAAGAAGTGTTAATAAAAAGAAATGGCTCATAGGTGGAATAATAAACATATTTTAGCTGTTTGTCAGAGTAAATGATGAGTTTAGAAGATGGGGATGAGAATAAATGGCTCATAGGTGGAGAAATGAGCACACTGCTGACTGTTTTCAGAGTAAATGATGAGTTCAGGAGGTGAGGTGGAGATCAGAAAAAGTGGCTCATAGGTGGAGAATTAAGCATATTTCTAACTGTTTTCATAGTAAATGATGAGTTCAGGAGGTGGGGATGTGAAAAAAATGGCTCATAGGTGGAGAAATAAGCATATTTCTACTTTGCTGAGTAAATAATGCATTCAGGAGGTGGGGATGATAAAAATGGCTTGTAGGTGGATGAATAAGCATATTTCTGTTTTTTAGAGTAAATCAGTTCAGGAGTTAGGGATAAAAAAAATGGGTCATGACTGAGAAATAAGCACATTTCTAACTGTTTTCAGAGTAAATGATGAGCTCAGAAGGTGAGGTGGAAATCAGAAAAAAGGGCTCATAGGTGGAGAAATGAGCATATTTCTGATTCATAGTAAATGATGAGTTCAGGAGGTGGGGATGAAAAAAAATGGCTTATAGGTGGAGAAATAAGCATAGTTCTAGCTGTTTTTCAAAATAAATGATGAGTTCAGAAGATGGGGATGAGAAGAAATGGCTCATAGGTGGAGAAATGAACATACTGCTGACTGTTTTCAAAGTAAATGATGAGCTCAGGAGGTGAGGTGGAGATCAGAAAAAATGGCTCATAGGTGGAGAACTAAGCATATTTCTAACTGTTTTCATAGTAAACGATGAGTTCAGGAGGTGAGGATGAGAAAAAAATGGCTCATAGGTGGAGAAAAAAGCATATTTCTACTTTGCAGAGTAAATGATGTATTCAGGAGGTGGGGATGAGAAAAATGGCTTTGTAGGTGGATGAATAAGCATATTTCTGCTTTTTAGAGTAAATCAGTTCAGGAGTTAAGGCTACTTTACACACTGCGATATCGGTCCCGATGTCGCTAGTGTGGGTACCCGCCCCCATCTGTTGCGCGACATGGGCAAATCGCTGCCCGTGCCGCACAACATCGCCCAGACCCGTCACACATACTTACCTGCCCGGCGACGTCGCTGTGACCGGCGATCCGCCTCCTTTCTAAGGGGGCGGTCCGTGCGGCGTCACAGCGACATCACTGAGTGGCCGCCCAATAGAAGCGGAGGGGCGGAGATGAGCGGGACGTAACATCCCGCCCACCTCCTTCCTTCCGCATAGCGGCCGGGAGGCAGGTAAGGAGAGCTTCCTCGTTCCTAAGGCGTCACACATAGCGATGTGTGCTGCCGCAGGAGCGACGAACTACATCGTTACTGCTGCAGTAACGATAATCGAGAATGGACCCCCATGTCACCGATGAGCGATTTTGCACGTTTTTGCAACGATGCAAAATCGCTCATCGGTGTCACACGCAGCAACATCGCTAATGCGGCTGGATGTGCGTCACAAATTCCGTGACCCCAACGACTCCGCATTAGCGATGTCGCAGCGTGTAAAGCCCCCTTTAGGGATGAAAACAATGGGTCATGACTGAGAAATAAGCACATTTCTAACTGTTTTCAGAGTAAATGATGAGTTCAGAATGTGGGGAGAAGAAATGGCTCATAGGTTGAGAAATAAGCATACTGCTGTTTTCAGAGTAAATGATGAGCTCAGGAGGTGAGGTGGAAATCAGAAAAAATGGCTCATAGGTGGAGAAATGAGCATATTTCTAAGTGTTTTCATAGTAAATGATGAGTTCAGGAGGTGGGGATGAGAAAAAATGGCTCATAGGTGGAGAAATAAGCATAGTTCTAGCTGTTTTTCAGAATAAATGATGAGTTCAAGAGATGTGAAGAAGAAGTGGCTCATATGTGGAATAATAAGCATATTTTAGCTGTTTTTCAGAGTAAATGATGAGTTCCGAAGATGGGGATGAGAAGAAATGGCTCATACTGTAGGTGGAGAAATGAGCACACTGCTGACTGTTTTCATAGTAAATGATGAGCTCAGGAGGTGAGGTGGAATCAGAAAAAATGGCTCATAGGTGGAGAAATGTGCATATGTCTATCTGTTTTCATAGTAAATGATGAGTTCAGGAGCTGTTGATGAGAAAAAAAGGCTCATAGGTGGAGAAATATGTAACAAACTATATTATAAGATTTCTTATATTCGCTGGTATTATTGATTTGATTTATGAGAAGTTTGTTGAATTGCCAGTGATCCTCGATTATACAGTTTATCTTTCCTTTAGACATTATTTGTCATATTTTACGGCGAAGAAACCTCCTTTCCAGACAACTTAAAGCAAAGTACAATGTTTATGCTCAATCTTCTGAAAATCGGTACAAGTTCTTGTCAATATTTTACAGACTCCATGATCCCGCTTCTACCGTTAGCCTGCTCTTTCTCACCTGTCACGCCGCTGACATCTTGCAAGTAAAGGCCTAGATCGACCAAGGTCTGTTAAATTATAGGGCAATGCAAAGTGTTACATAGACCAGTCACAGCCATTATGTGCCCCGAGGCCTCGACTTTTATAATTGTAAGAAAAATCAATGTCTATACAGAACCATAAGAAGGAACTTTCCATCTGCTTTTCCTCACCGTCTCGCCGGCCTCACTTTCTCTCTGGTTTGTTCTCTAATAGACGAGAATGACTTATTTTTTATTATTATTTAATAAGGGATATTAGGGGTTTTAAGTTATGTGGGGAATTTGGTTCAATGACATTTTTTGTTATAAAACTGGATAAAAGCCATCATATACAAGTAATAAATAGAATATGTTACATTTAATGTACGGAAGGAACTTTCTAAAGAATTTCTTGCTGTAGACCAGAAGCAATTTAATACCACAACCCAAGAAAAGGCTCAGTATATAATAATCAAAATCAATAGTTTTCCATCAAAATAAAAATGAGTCAAGTTTTACATAAAAATCTAAAAAAAAATGTGTTTAATAATTACTTTATTACAGTAAAGCCGGATGACAACCAATTTGGTCATCGTTACGGCTTCCACATTGGTGTCACTCAACTTCTGTGGAGTTCTGGCTCATTCAGACGTCTATGCACACTGATCCAATCTCAAACCTCAGTACTGTAACACCCAGACCGGAATCCCCGTGCTGTCCTGCCCCACCCCCCAGCGGGGACGTAATTTCTCTCACCTGAATGGCCATCCTGCGGTGTCCACCCTTCCTCGGATCATGCTGCTGAATTCCCAGAGCCTGCACACACCTCACAGGCCTCCTGGGAATGCCCGTAGGGTGCACGCAAGGCCAAGCCTCTTTTCTTAAAAGGCCAGCGCACCCTAACCCAGAAGTGCCTGAAGTGCACCCCACAGGCCTCCTGGGAATGCCTGTAGGGTGCACGCAAGGCCAAGCCTCTTTTTTTAAAAGGCCAATGCGCCCTAACCCAGAAGTGCCTCTCAGCTTAGCTTAGAGTTTTCAGGTATTTAAGGCACCTTCCACTTAAGGGAGGTGCCTGGGAATCGAGTTAGTGACATTGCTAGTTGTCGGGTCCTTAAGTGCTGTTGTCGCTGCTGCTATGTGCTATATTCTACTGCTGACTCGTGTCTATGTTTCAGTGGTATCCTTAGCTGCTCCTGCTATGATCATCCATGCTGGCTACCATGATACCCACTGCAGCAAGTTTCCACATTAATCACTGCTGCCATATCCATCCATCCAGCCATACATCCATCCACCATCTATACTGTATGGATCAATGACTCTGTCTGCCGCTGCTGTTGCTTCTACCAGAGACTGTACGGTATCTGTGGTGCCAGCTGCCAAGGTACCGCAGATCCCCTGGGGCTTCCCGCTGCCAGCTGCTTACTAGCGTTTGTACCTGCTGCCACCTCCGGTGACAGTAGATAATAATCGTCGGCCGGTCCAGTTCCCTCTTGCAGGCAAGTGAACGGTACGTTCAGACTAGTGGACACATTAATCCTGTGCTCACTCCGCAAGCTAAAAAAAAAGTACACAGATTGGCAGTGACATTCCGACCTGAGTGTGACAACTTCATGGAAATATATGAAACTACCATGCTTCTTTTGGTAGACCCACGACCACTCTGTGCACAGATGTCTCACTGAGCCATCATGGATGGTTTTAAGACTTGGATTTTTTGTGTCTGCAGTTGGACTTCCCTTTAATTTTATTTAATTGTTGTAAAATGTAATCCATCTCGAACATCAGGAACACCAAAAAAGATTACAAGAAGCCAAGGAAGATCTTTGGCTTTCTGCTCTAAAGGCCCCGTTACACGCAACGACGTATCTAACGATATATCACCAGGGTCACGGATTCCGTGACGCACATCCGGCATCGTTAGTGATGTCGTTGCGAGTGACAGGAAGGAGTGACCGTTAATGATGGAAAATACTCACCTTATCGTCCATCGTTAACACATCGTTCCTTTTCAAAAAATTCTTGATTGTTGAGCTCATCGGTTGTTTGCCATTCCCGAGGCAGCACAAATCGCTACGTGTGACACCTCGGGAACGACGAAGTAAAGCTTACCTGCGGCCGCCGGCAATGCGGAAGGAAGGAGGTGAGCGGGATGTTACGTTCCGCTCATCTCCGCCCCTCCGCTTCTATTGGGCGGCCGCTTAGTGACGCCACTGTGATGCCGAACTAACCGCCCCCTTAGAACAGCGACAGCGACGTCGCTAGGCAGGTAAATTCCGTGTGACGGCTCCAAACGATTGTGCGCCACGGGCAGCGAATTGCCCATGATGCACAAACGACGGGGGCAGGTGCTTTCACCAGTGATATAGCTAGCGATATCACTACATGTAACATCCCCTTTACTCTTCCATACGTTCATTCATGCATAAAGAGAGGCAGGTTTTCAGCTCAGGGTAAACAAGCTAATCGGAATTGAGGGAAAGAAAGCTCCTGTACCTATAGTGCTGGCAGAATGCTGGTAAGAATTTCCACCCAAAAAAATGAGAATTTCAAGGCAGAGAGCATGAAAATCAAGCCAGTTGTTGGACATATTAGAGTAGCATGTATACTAAAAGTAGTTTATAACTTGCTATAGATGAACACATCAAGACCATGCTTTTCAACAAATATTGTAGGCAAAAGGTAAGAAAATAAGGTGCCTATCCAGGTCAGGGTTGATATTTAAGGAGATTTCCAATGCTGTTTGTAGCCAGATTGACAGAGCGTCAGACTTTATCAGTAGAACCGCACTGTATGCTTCTTAAAATATTAACATTTGACCTGTATTCCATTAGGAGCACACCATGTTCCATTATCTATCTGTAATGGAAGATACGGCTTTGAAAAGCTATTTTACATGTGTCACATCTAAGAAATTGCACTTCAAATGTATATAATTTGCTCCAACTAAAAACCGAAGAGTGTGCACCCTCAAAACATTCTCTTTTCTTAAAAATAATTCTAGTATGTCTGATTAAGAATAAGGAAATAGAACTATGAGACATACACAATAGGCGGCCATTGTGGTCTATCATACTGCTGGAGACTGGATAGGCAAGATTATTACTCACAATAGAAAAATGAGAGTGAATGCATACACACACACACACGCACACACGCACGCACGCACGCACGCACGCACGCACACACACACACACACACACACACACACACACACACACACACACTGGATCGCAACAATCATGATCGCAACCAGGCCCATGCTTCAAGGGGGGCCAGACAACCTCAGAGCTTACTTCACCTAGATATGTGTCCAAAGATGCACATCCAACATGGGAGCGCATGGCAGTGATGTAATGCATCATGGTGCGCACACCGATGTCAGCTGCCGGCTCATGCAATGACTGTAGGAAACAACGCTGCATGAAGGAGGAGCGGAGTGAGGTGAGTAGAATGGGTTTGTTTTATTTATTTTTTTTATATACCACGATGAGGGAAATCTATACCAGAATTTGGGACATATATAACAGGGTGGGGAACATATATACCAGGAGGGGGCTCAGGATTCACGACATATATACCAAGAAGGAGCCCAGAATATGGGATATATATACCTGGAAGAGGTCAAGGATGAGGGACATGTATACCAAGAAGGGGCCCAGGATAGGGGACATATATACCTGGAAGGGTCTGAGGATTCGGGACATATATACCAGGAAGGGGCTCGGGATTCGGGACATATATACCAAGAAGGAGCCCAGAATGGGAGACACATATACCTGGAAGAGGTCAAGAATGAGGGACATGTATACCAAGAAGAGGCCCAGGATGGGGGACATATATACCTGGGAGGGGCCAAGGATGAGGGACATATATACCATTTAGGGGCCCAGGATGGGGGACATATATACCTGGAAGGGTCTGAGGATTCGGGCCATATATACCTGGAAGGGGCTCAGGATTCGGGACATATATACCAAGAAGGAGCCCAGAATGGGAGATATATATATATATATCTGGAAGGCGTCAAGATGAGGGACATGTATACCAAGAAAGATCCCAGGATGGGGGGACATATATACCAAGAAGGGGCCCAGGATGGGGACATATATACCTGGAAGGGGCTCGGGATTCGGGACATATATACCAGGAAAGGATCCAGGACGGGGAGCATATATACTTTGAAGGTGCCCAGGATAAGGGACATTAGTACAGGATGGGGGTAAGGGAACACATGAATTTATAGGATTTAGAAAGTTACAAGGGCCATACATCTGAGCAACATGCAGGGTGGATGGTAAAGCAGGGGGCATAGCAAAATCTTGCACCGGGCCCATCAGACTCTACTACACCACTGCAAATATAGTGTTACGACACTGCTGGAGTCTGCTCCAGCGACTTCTGCTCCGATCGCCAGGCAACGCCATGTTCCTGCCGTGGATGGTGCTGGTGATGGGAGAGGAGCACCTGTGGGCGAAGGCTCCGATCATCCACTGGGCTGGGTTATCTTGGGATCTGCAGTACCGCTGGCTGACTGTGGGTGGCGGGTGTCTTCCAGCTGAAGTTGTCAGCGTTCAGCTACAGCCAATGGGAAGACACCACACCCTTCTTATTCCCCCTCCTGTCACATGACTACTGCCAGAGATAGTTCTGTACTCCTGGCTCATGTGCTGTTTGTATTTTGATTCCTGTGCGCTGATTTCTGCGTGTTTTCTGACTACCCTCCTGCCTACTGTTTTTGTACCTCGCTGCCCGACCCGGATCTGACATCTGCTACGTTTTCTGTTTACGTCCTTGCCTGCCGATTCTGTCCCTGTTCTGCTATTCCTGGTTTGACCCTGCCTGACTACTACTCTCATCGGACTGCAGCCTTCCACAGGTAGAACTCTCCAGTGCCCTGTGTAATTCCAAATCCCTGTATAGGGGTTAAACGGTTTCAGGTTCCTGGGGCTCCTGCTTGGTGAGGGGCTTCCCCCTAGTCTGTCCATTACATCCCCCCTGAGTCTGTTGATCCAGGCAGGCGTTACATATAGGTTTTCTTCTAGGAAACTAGCTTAGGATATAGGATCTACATCCATTCCTATGAGCCCCTAATGCCTGCAGCTCTAGTTTACAAGTATTGATCTAAGTTTACAGAAAATTAGGTAGAAAAATGAATAAACACATTAATCATTTGACACTCCCGTTAATTATTTGTATTAACATTAGATTATTATTGCTTTCAATGAGGAGGTATGAGTATTATTTACAGCGTTGATTGTATGGTAAAAAAAAAAATCCCTGGCAATATGATTGTCCAGGTCAGTATCATTATGCAGACACCAAACATGCATACTTTCTGTTTTATTAAAGTGGTGAAAAAATGTCAAAAAGTTGTAAAAAAAATTTTTTTCCTTATGTTGGCACTTTCGGAAAACCGTAATTTTCAATTTTTGGAATATAGAGCTGTGTGAGGACTTGTTTTTTGTGCCCCGAGCCATAGTTTTTATCAATATAATTTTGGGGGAGATGGATTCTGATCGCCTGTTATTAATTTATGTTGTTTTTCGCAGCCCCAAAAAATGTATTCTTGCTCTTTACGTTTTATTTCCATTACGACGATTAACGATCAGATTAATTATTTCTTATTTTGATAGATCGGCGTTTTAGAAATAAAGTGATACCAAATATGTATTTTTTTTTATTTAAAACATTTTTTTTACTTTTAACTCTATTTGCATTTTCCCTACGGAGATTTGAACCCGCAATTATCTGAACTCTTGTGCTGTGTACAGCAATGCCACTGTATTGCTGTATATAGAAGATATGGTCTCCTATGAACAGGCTGGTTTTCACAGGAGAACCGTGATGACAGACCCAGGGGTCTTCAGCAGACCCATGACTATCTTGGCAACACATTGGCATCCCGTGATTGCGTCACTGGCGCACCATAGTGAGAATAGAATGGTGCCCCTCCCCCTCCAGATAACGTTAAATTCTGCTATCATAGATTGACAGTGGCATTTAACAGGTTAACAGGTGTGGGCGGAGCCAATTTTTTATCTTTACCAAGGGTTTGGTGCCCACAGGATTATTTGTGGAGTGCTTTTAAAGATAACCTGTCATGAGCATTTTATACCCTAAATTAATGGCATGTATATAAGGATGCTTTAATGCTAAGCAAATATTTACCGGTCTTGTAGAAATCTGCAGTAACAGTTCTGCTTCTCTCTCAATTTCCCTTTGACTTTTGACTTTGCAGAAAGTAATAAAAATGCCTTAAAACACTCTCTCTCTCTCATTATTCTGGCATTTGGCAAATATAAATAATTTTGGTTCCTAATTGACCTAAAACGGGAAAGGTTTATTCTGATTTCATGTCATATAGTGAGAAAAACATGCAGATGTGTCTTTATAGAGAGTGGAGGGAAACTTCTGGTTGCAACTCTATATAGATGGGGAAAAAAGCAGAGGAACAGGGGAACTACAGTAAGTAAAAACTAGAGCCACTTGGTCAACCACTAGATTATGTTTTTACTTTTTTTTTTAATGCTGATTAGAAAATGTAGGAATTTAACTTTCACTGTTCCATTTTTTCCTGGCAAGGCTTTTAACAAATGAAAGCCAATGTAAAGGCCGCTTTACATGAAATGATATCGCTAACGAGATATCGCTGGGGTCACGGAATTCGTGACACACATCCGTCCTCGTTAGCGACATTGTTGCGTGTGACACTTACCAGCGACTGCTAACGATCCGAAAAGTGCCCAAAATCGTTGGTTGTTGACACGTCGTTCATTTCCCAAAAATCGTTGCTCGTTTGGTACGCAGGTTGTTCGTCGTTCCTGAGGCAGCACAGATCACTACGCGTGACACCCCGGGAACGACGAACAACATCGTTCCTGTGTCCTCCGTCAACGAGGTGGGAGTGACGTTCATGAGGCTGGTCTCCACCCCTCCGCTTCTATTGGTGGCCTGCCGCGTGACGTTGCTGTGACGCCGCACAAACCTCCCCCTTAAAAAAAGAGGTTGTTCGCCGGCCACAGCAACGTCGTTAGGAAGGTAAGTTCGTGTGACGCGTACCAGCGATATTGTTCGCCACGAGCAGCGATTTGCCCGTGACGCACAAGCGACGAGGGCGGGTGCTATCGCTCGCGACATCGCTAGTGATGCCGCAGCGTGTAAAGCCTGCTTAAGGGCCACGTTGGTCCAGAAATCCGTTACCTGTACCTGTCTTGTATCAGTTTATATTTTTTATCCACCTACTTTCTTGTTTTTATGCTTTTTTTGCATTAAATAAAATTGAAAATAAATTACGGATTTGTGCTGGTACTATTTCTACTTTTGTATTTTCTACTATTGTCTTCAGCCGTATCAGGTATTATCATGGCCATCTTCTACCTCTGCACCCTGTGTGGCTACTCTCCCTGGGAGCAGCTGGCCTGCAAGTCAATTTGGAAGGTGCAGTTTTATAGGTTTAAGGTAACGGTCACTACCATCTTCAAGATCCAATCCCAATATGTAGTAGGTATAATAATAAGAATATTAGCAAATATCTCTAATTAGAAATGTAGTATAGTTCTCCTGATATAGCTATGTCTCTTACCTCATGTGCAGGGCATTGCAGCTTAGGCATCTAGTTGCTTGTAGTTGTAACCATGGATACCTAAGCTGCAATGCCCTGCACATGAGGTAACAGTGAATCAAGAGAGCTATACTACATTTCTAATTGTAGGTATTTGCTAATGTTATTATTATTACACCTACTACATATTGGGATAGGATCTTGAAGATGGGAATTACCCTTTTTAAACTATATATTTTTTATATATGTTTACAAAAATAAATATTCAGCATTTTCATAATTTCAAATGCTTGAATACAATATTATTTCTTCTATGCTTCAGTGCTCGGCTGTTTTTTGTAACAGCAAATGGTGAAAAAAAGGTGGATTCCAGCAGAACAGATGTATAGAATAAACAGGACATTGTCAGGGTGAAGTGCACGGTGATAAATATTTAATGCTCCTCTGTGCCCCGTGGCTCTTTCTCTTGCTCCTGACACACTTCTCCAGTTCCTATGCGCGACTGCTGAGCGCTGCATTTTACTGTCATACCTACAGCCGCTTTTTAAAGCTTTTGCTTAGTTAGCATTATTTACTTAAAGCAAAAGCTCCTTACATATTGAAAATATCAATGTTATGATAACTAACAGTGGCCAAAAGGTGTGCGGTCCTGGATTAGACCAGCCTCTGGTTTATACCGCGCTGTGATTTGATGCAGAGGTATACAATGGTTGTGGCTCATCGATTTATAAAAAAATCTATGAGAGAACAAAGAGTGGCGTGCAGCGCAATGTGCAGCATTATGCAATACTTCAAAGGCTAGGTTCAGATGGCCAAAAATTCTGGTGTTACATCACCACCAGAGTCCACTCTTGTGACTTCTCCTTCGATCATCAGGCGATGCCGTGTTCCTGCCGTGGATGGTGCTGGTGATGGGAGAGGAGTTGCTGCCAGCAGCGCTGGTGGGTGCAGACTTCGCTCATCCACTGGGTTGGGTTTCCATGGAATCTGCAGTACCACTGGCTGACTATAGGTGGCGTGTGTCTTCCAGCTGAGGTTGCCATCATTCAACTACAACCAATGGGAAGACACCACACCTTTCTTAATTCCCCTCCTGTCTGCTGACCACTGCCAGAGATAGTTCTGTTCTCATGTTACCTGGCTCCCACCCTGTGCTTGGACTTCTGCTTGTTTTCTGACTACTCTTCTGTCTGCCGTTTCTGTACCTCTCCGCCAGTCCCGGTTTTGACATCTGCTTGTTTTCCTGATTACGTCCTTTCCTGCCAGATTTTGTCCCTGTTCTGCAATTCCTGGTTTGACCCTGCCTTGCTACTACTATCATTGGACTGCAGGCTTCCACAGGTAGTGATTACCGGGGCCCTGTGTAATTCCAAATTCCTGTATAGGGGTTAAAGGCGTTCAGGGCTCTAGGGTCCTGCTTGGTGAGTGGCTTCCCTCTAGCCTGTCCATTACAGCCAGTCTGAGTCTATGGATCCAGGCAGGCGTTACACCTGGATAGTCACGTCCGCATCTCCATGTGCCGTCTGCAAAGCGAATAAACACAGAAGCTGCCTGCTCTGTACATGTACATGTCTGTTCCATAAATCGGATGAAACTAGAGAATGTTGCGATTTTTTTTCACATGGACTATAGATCCATAAGAAAAGTAGCCCACGTGCACAAGAAAATAGGCTAACATTGGGTTTGTGCAGTGTCCGTTATCTCCATGGCCAAACAATAGTTTTGCTTGAAGGTACCCAAAGGAGGAATACAAAATGTCATGGAGTCAGAATATGGAAGTTCAAGGACAATTCATAGCTCTGTAATGTGTCACCCCACAGGGTCTGTGTGCATGGCTAATCCATATGTAGATGGATCACAACTGGCTTAAAGAGTAATACTAAATGGCTACACATCAAATTAGTGAAAAGCGAGGTACCACAAGGCTCTGTCCTGGGGCCAGTGCTGTTTAATATCTTTATAAATGATCTGGATAATGGAATTATTGGGAAACTCAAAAAAATGTGCAGATGATTCTAAGATAGGAGGAGTAGCCAACACTAGAGAGGAAAGAGAGCATATTCAACAGGATCTAGACACTCGAACAATGGGCCGAGGAGAAAAGAATGGTGTTTAACAGGGACAAATGCAAAGTCCTACATCTGGGTAAAAGAAATATAAAAAGTATATATAGTATGGGAGGAATAGAACTAGGTGATAGCACCGGGGAAAAGGACTTAGGCATAATAGTATGTATGTATGTATGTGTATGTAGGTATGTCCGCTAAAGGAATCTGCACCATCTCATTTACAATCACAAAATTTTGCACAGACACCCCATTTGACTCAGGAAAAATTTAACCCTGCGCTTTACAGTTATTCACCAAAAAACCTGCTTACATTAAAGTCAATGATTTCGGTGGAGAGAGGATAGAGACAAACAGAGATAGAGACAGACAGAAAAAGAAAGACATAGAGACAGACTGAGCAACAGGCAAACAGAGAGACAGACAGAAAGAGAGACAGACAGAAAGAGAGACAGACAGAGACAGAGAGAAACAGAGATAGAGAGACAGAGAGAGAGGCAGACAGGGAGAGAGACAAAGACAGACACAGAAAGAGAGAGACAGACAGAGAGAAACTCATACAGAGAAAAACAGAGCGAGAAATAGAGAGACAGACACAGAGAGAGAGACAGACAGACAGACAGTGAAAGAGACAGACCAAGAGAGAGAGATAGAGAGAGGCAGAGAGAGACAGAGAGGGAGACAGACAGAGACAGACAGACAAGGAGACAGACAGAGCGGAAAAGTAGGAGGGAGACAGAGAGACCGTTAATATTCCGGGCAATGCTGGGTACTACAGCTAGTTGATTATATAACAGTATCTTGAAAATGTTTTGGTAAACAGCTAAAATGCCAAAACTTATGTCACTGTCCAAATGTTTCTGAACCTAACTGAATACCATATCTGCAACCTTTGCGGCTGCAGAGGGACAGTGGATAAAGTGACAAACTGCCACCTAAAATAGCTAATTTCTACCTCTTTTGTAAATAAGGGAGTGACCTCGTAAATTTCAAGTCTCACAATTACCAGTGGATTGTTGAAAAGACTTATCTACAAGGCCTTATTCAGTTCTCGTAGAAACTGTTTCTTGCTTTAAAGCACATTTGAAATGGAAAACAATAGTGAAAAATGACTCTTTGTCTCGTGTTGTTATGTGGTTTCCAGCCACATTATATGAAATGGATTTACCTTAATCCTTTAGGCTCCTTAAGTCAGACATGATCCCCAACTTTTATTTTGCAGCTGTACTATTGAAAGTGCGGAGATGATAGATGCCCCTACAAAGCTCTGCATGCAAAAGATTTATGAAAGTTCTTTTTTAGAAGGTGGTAAAGATGGGGAAGACCCGGTAGAAGAAAAGATTTGTCAATACTAAAGTTTATGTTTAGGCATCACTAGTTGTGTTTGTAGATTTTTCTTCTTTTCAACTTCTCATAGGATTAATATCAGGGATTTATAGAAAATGCTTGAATGTGAAGAAGACTAATCAGTCAGTCATAGTAGTCGTATCTGTCATCTCAATAGCACTTTTATAAAGACATCACTGGATGAATAGACAACACTTTCAGGAGTTATAGAAACAGATCTTAATGAGATGAGACATATGTTAATTGATCCTTTCAAGTGCTACCTTCAAAAGATAAGTGTGCACTCATCACTGCTAAGAAAAACAAAGCCTTGGGGTCAACGTAATGGCCTCAAATTGAAACGGGTTGTAAATTATCCACGTAAAACTCACTAAATGCTTTTATGTATGCAGCTCTTAAAGGTAATTTGTTACCAGGTTTTCATACCTAAACTGAGAACAGCATAATGTAGGCGCAGAGATTCTGATTCTTGTGAAGGTAATGTGTCATTTACTAAGCTGCTTGCTGTAGTTCCAAAACAATAATTGTTTTATCTGCAGGAGATGATCACTAAAGGATTGTAATGGTCACTGCCATTGTAGAGGCAGTGTGCGGGATTAATGGACCCACTGGACCACAGGGAAAACCCGGACTTACCCCTTAGTGGGAGGGGCTTAACTAAATGCCCACCACAAGGCGGACACAGGGTACCACTCCCAGGCCAGTGACCGGGACTGTGGCAGCTGACCCCAGGACTCTGGTATAGGCACAGGTGCACGCAGGTACAAGCGGGATGTCTGAGGAAGACAGGCAGGTGGGTACAGACAGGTATGGTGGGCACGACAGGGGCAGATAGGTATGGAAAGGCAGACTCATACAGGTGACGGACACAGGGACAAAGGAATAGAAGCTCAGGACCTGACAACTAACTAGCTAGCAGACTGAAGACTGACTGACTAACTCAAGATGTTGTGCAAGCACCTCCCTTAATGGGAGAGTACCTTGAATACATAGTCCTGGAAAAGGCACACCGGCTGTTTAAGAGGAGGTCCATGTGCATGTTTGTCTTAGGTGCACTTGCAGGAACCCTGTGCGGCATTTACAGGGCCCAAGAAGGGAAGGAGGCAGCAGCAAACATGGATGGCCAGGGAAGTGCGGGAGAGGACGTGACTCGGCCGGGGCGGTGAGTAAGTCGGCACTACAAGGACTAGTAAACCTACTGCAATGTAGAACTCCATGTTCATAAGGTCTGTATAACCCCACCCGCACTACCGATTGTACTTGTGGATAGGCAGAAAGCTGGCAAAGAAATCGGTCAATCAAGGATGTGGATTATCAAAACAGCTGAGCCCACAACACAGTGGGTGTCGGCTGTGTTATACATCTGGAATTTGCTTCTAACAAGTATGATCATATCTAACCCAATCACTTCTGTTTAAAGCACCACCGCTTTAAATCTAAGCCTCCTGCCCCGTCACGTAATCACTTTCTGCCGTTCTCACTGTTTACTGTTGCTATTCCGGTCGCATAATGCCATCTTGTTACAATAACTTCTGATTGGCCAGAAGTCAGAAGTTATGTCACAAGCTCTCAATGCATCTCTATGAAAGTCGGAACGATGCTCCCATAGCGATGCATTGAAGAGTAACTTTTGGCGCTTTATAAAACACTAGTGTGCGCTGGCAGATCACAAATCGGTGGAGCCCAATGGAGAGGCAGCAATAACGAATGAAGAGGCCAGAACGTGAGTATCAGACAGGGGCCAGCGGGCTTGCATTTAAAGCACCTCTCCAGTGGTGCAAATAAAAAACAATGCTGGAGTGGTGTTTTAATTACTCCAATAGCACTGTCAATATCTACTCCAAAAGTGAAGCAAAACCAATGGGGTGTCCATTTGTGCACCTATCGTTTCCTTTGTGGTACAATTGCAGGGTGTCGATGATTTGCCATGGCAGCTCGGGACTTATTAAAAATTCTTGTAACTGCCATCCAGTGGCATATACATGGGGGAGTGAGCAGGGCATTTGCCCTGTGCATAGAAAGCCGGGGGGTGCCATCATGCAACCTGATACAGCGCTTCAAGGTGTCTCCCCAGCAGCAGCAGCTGCCCTCCCAGACCGGGATTCAGACATTTTTTGAGTTGGCTGTCAAACTCCAAACAATCAATCATACTCAAATCTTTCAGATACAAGTACAATTGAAGCCCTGACCACTGGCACTTCCTGGCTAGGGTGATGTCAGCAGCATTATCAAGTCATCTAATCACACTGCTGATGTCACTTGTTGGATGGGTGTGGACACAATATGGGGAGAGAGAGGGATGTATGCGGACACAGTATGAAGACTGAGGGGAGGAATGTATAAGGAAACAGTATGAGGTGCAAGGGGGTGGATGTGTGCAGACACAGTATAGGGACTGAGGGGGATGGGATGGCTGCAGATGCAGCACAATGAGCAAAGGGGGGATTTGAGGACACCATATGAGGAGTGAGGGGGGATGTATGATGAAACAGTTTGAGAAGGGTGATGGGTGTAGACTCAGTAAGGGAAGAGAGGAGGGGCATGTACAGTATGAGGAAACAGTAAGAGGATGGGATGTAAGTGTACACAGTATGGGAAGCAAGGGGGTATGGGTGCAGACACAGTATGGGGAATGGGGAGATGCATGAGGAGAAGTATGGGTAGATGCATGAGAAAACAGTATGGAGAGATAAGGGGCAAATATGAGTGGAGACAGTATGGTTAGTAGGGAGGGATGTGAGAGGAGACAGTATGAGGGAGGGGGAAATGTGTGAGAACCCCCTTGAGTGGAATAGTATGAAGAGACAGTATGGGGAGAAAAGTATAAATGGGCACAGAATAGAAATTAGAAATTGGGAAGTGTGAGTGCGGGGGGTCCACAGTGTAAGGGCACAGCCGGGACAAGGGTGTATGTGATAAGTGGGCACAGTATAGCGAATGGGCTGTATAGGAGGGTCACAGTGTGAGAGGACAGTATGAGGAGGGGTCTCAGTATGGAAAGTGAAGGACAGTGTGGAGGACATGGGACAGTGTGTGGGTCATATTTTGTGCAGGGAACACAATGAGGGGCAATTAATTATTTAGACACACAGCGTAGGTCAGATATTTTTTTTCAAGAACATTATAATCCCTGTTATGATCCGGAACCATGGAAGATCACAATGTATCATTGGCAAAAAAGGTGACAAGAGCATTGGCAACTAATCTGGCCGCCATCGCCTTACTAACCATCAACACTAGAAGTAGCTGAGGGGTGAACTATGATCCTATGCACCGCGAACCCAGCTGGAGAACTAGCTATCCTAAAGGAAGGAAGGATGAATAAATCTCTGCATGAGAAATAGACCGCCAAAGGTATAGCAAGCCCACCACATTTAAAGACTATGGTGATATAGGAAAATACAATACACAGATGGAGGATAGGATTAGCAAAGGTGAGGCCCCACTAACTAAATAGGAAAGGATAGGAAAGGGGCTGATGGTGGCCAGAGAAAAACCCTACAAAAACCCAAATACTTGATAGTACAAAAAGGTCCTCAGATCGCACGATCTAAACTCCGTCCTATATCAGGCGCTCTTGTCAAACCAATGAACAGAAAACAGGAACAATTACAAATTCAAGAAGCAACAAACACATGGAATTATAGGAGCAATACTCCAAACATACCTGCAGGGAGCTTCCCAGCAAAGCAACAGAGAGGGAAGATTCCTGCATGCAAATAAACTGACAATAACCACAATAATTGACAACCCAGAGACGAACAAAAGAACAAAAACAACATAAAAATGAACCAAGCACTTATCTGTCGTAGAAGTAGTCTGGAGCAAGATAAAAAGGCTGGTGAAGCACAGAAAAATTGATAACCAGCCCAGACAGCCAGGAGACCAAGGCTTAAATAGGCAGAGAGATAGCAATTGCTCAAGAACACCTGGTCTCTGTCAAACCATTCCTGGCCACAAGAGGGAGCCCCACAGCAGCAACAGCATAACTGACATTCACAACAAATCCCTCTGCTATTTTTAAAGGAATCATATTGGGATGTGATGAAGAAGACTGGAGAAGATGGAAGTGTGCAGAGGTGAGCTGTGAACGTTAAAAGTCATCATGGCGCCTGAACAAGATGAAGAAAAGAGAGAAATGACTCAGATCAGAGACAACATCATTTATAAATGATAGCTAAATGTATATAATCATTTACGATACTGACTAATTTGCATCAATACTGTGGTTCCTGCATAGTCTGCAGTCTGATGATGGCTGATAACAACAACTCCCAGTATATCCTTAGCATTAATAAGGATGTACTGTGTACTGGAAGTTACAGGTTCATGCGATACAAATGTATATGGGTCTGACCTGCCAATACAATTGATGTATCATGTACTGATGTTCGTTCTGGTGATGTATTTTTGTGTTGTTATTAGCTGTGATCCTGTACATGTGTAACTTGTAAGATTACATGAAACATGGCTAAGCTCATAAAGTATTGTGCCATCTAGCAAATTAAGGATTACTATGTTTTTATTTATGTTGGGAGGATTACAGAGATTTTCCAAGTTTTTGATAAAAGTCTGCAATCCCCCTATAGGGTGCTTTACATGCTGCGCCATCGCTAACGATATATCGTCGGGGTCACGGTGTTTGTGACGCACATCCTGCGTCATTAGCGACATCGCAGCGTGTGACAGCTAGGAGCGATGATCAACAATTGCAAAAACGTCAAAAATCATTGATCGTTGACACGTCGCTACTTTTCATAATATCATTGGTGGTGCATGCCGCTGGTTGTTCGTCGTTCCTGCGGCACCACACATCGCTGTGTGTGACACCGCAGGAATGACGAACATCTCCTTACCTGCGTCCATCGGAAAAGAAGGAAGGAAAGAGGTGGGCGGCATGTTCCGGCGGCTCATCTCCTCCCCTCCTCTTTTATTGGACGGCCGTTTGGTGACGCCGCTGTGATGTCGCTGTGACGCCAAACGCACCTCCCCCTTGAAGGAGGGATTGTTCGGCAGCAACAGCGACGTCACTAAGCAGGTATGTGCGCGTGACGCTGCCGTAGCGATATTGTTCGCTACGGCAGCGATCACCACATGTCGCACGTACGACGGGGACGGGTGATATCGCTCGCAACATCGCTAGCAATCGCTGTGCTGTGCTGTGAGAATTCAGAATTCTGCAAGTCATCTACCTATAGTGACTGCAGACGTTGATCACAAATGTGGAAAAGCCCTTTAATAACATTAAACACTATAGCCCAATCCTCACAGTGTGTAATATACTCACTGTAAGGATACCGCTTGCTAGTTTCTGCAATTCATCACATGGCCACTCCACTCATATGTGATTTTTCTTACTTATGATATCTAGCTGTTCTTCCTGCTTCTATTAATCAAGCATGAGCTGTAAAATCTAGAGCCGCCATGGCTGCCGTCTTTATATTACTATCATAGGAGATTGTAAATTTCACTTTATACTATATAGTACAAGCAATCACATAACTGTAGGTCCAAATTCCTTAGACAGGGGCTAAAAATAATAGAAGAGGAGATGTAAAAAGGAATGGAAAAAAAAATGTAAATATAAATAAAATAAAGAAAAGTTTGAATCACACTCCCCAAATACAAAAACTAAGAACTTAAATTAAAAAAAAAATAAGAATTTGTTCTCAAAACTCCATCTGACGCATGAAATGTCAACCATTGTAGAATATGACTGCTCTATGTTGCGGGACAGGTTCTAACATCTGTAAAGGTGCTGCAACAAAGAAATACTGAGAAATGAGTTGCGCGGGCTGTCTGCTGTAATTACACTCCGCACACACAAGCCCCGGCATTTCTCCGCACTTCCTGGAAATGCTTTCTAATAATGTCTGCTCTGTCAGAAACTACTAAAGAAATCTTTTAGACAGAATGTAATGTATCAGGTATACAAACCAAGCGCACAGATGAAGAAAATGTATGGAAATTCCAGGAGACCAGTAACAGGTATTGAACCAACATGTAAAGGATACATTGTTCGGAACAGTAACAGCTGAGAAGAATACCCATCAGAGACAATGTGAAGGTTTGGTCACTTGACATCAAAGGAGAACAACATTTTGAACCCATCAATGAGTGTTTGATTGATGGGACACACACTGATCCTGAAAATAGTGGTCCGAAGACCCCCAAGTGAATGGAGCAGTAATTTGAGCCACCCTCTGGTCTATAGATTGGTGAGGTGGAACCTCACCTATCCTGACGATAAGTAAAACATTTTATTAATAGGACAACCCATTTAACTGCATAAGTTAGGGTCAGAACCACCATTAGCACCTAAGCAGGTAGCATTACTCATTGGGTTTGGATTACCAATGGCAGGTAAACGTATTTTAGCCAAACGTTGGTAAAGGACTGGTTCAACATGATATTTACTGAATAGCCCTCAAACACCTGGAGCCGATCCTGAATTTGGAAGTCAAAGAAAGTATTAATGATGTGTAGAAAGTCTTGAAAAGACAAAAACCCAATTTCACGATGTGTGGATAAAAAGAAATGTATTGAAAATCCATCCAAAGGTAACATTTTCACATTAGTTATGGGGAAGTACCAAGCACATGGCAAAAGGGAAAGGAAACCCTGTGTCTAGTGAGAAGGAAGCTGGTGACTCCTGACCGAATCTACTGCTGGTCCTTGGGGTCCCTCACCACTCTAGATAGGTTCCGCACCTATGCGCAAAGCCGCATACCTGATTCTAGGTATCCCTAGTGCTGGGCCCTAAATAGGGAATGAGTGGGATGAGCTCTTCGTCAACCCCACTAAACACTATAGAAGACACAAGGAGGACACACAGGGGAAAATGTATGAACTACTTATCATTAGATGACTCAGGTAGGTGTTCAAAATTCATCAATGATACCACAGAGGAGTACAAACCACCTGCTTGCAACAAGGGCTTGAAGGAACTAAAACTATCACCAGCACAGTCCAAAGGAAGAAAGAGGTACTTAAACATCAAGAGAATGCTGATGACAAGGAATTGGGCGGAAGGAGAGCTCCTGCTGGGTCCACAAGAGGGAGAGATGAATCCAGCAGGAAAGCTAACTATACCAACGAAAACTGACAACAGAAACTATGGAAAGTCAGGAAGAATTCTGCGCAGCTAGATGCTGTGACCTTCTATGGCCGGAAACCACATGACTGTCTGTCACATGTGACACACCCATGACAAATATAAAATTAATATCAATAAAAAGATAGGAAAAGAACTACGTGTTTTGAATCTATTTTGCTATTGACATTGTCTATGTTTTACTTTGGATAGAATTTCAATAGATTTCTATTTTATCCACACAACGTGATCCTGGATTTTTGTCCTTTTAAGACTTTCTCCACAATTACCACTGGTTCCTTTGCTCCGGAGTGCTGGTCTGATGATGAGCTTGACTTTTTCTTTTTTCTTTATCAATGATGTGCCCCTTGGTCCTGCTCATAATGAATAACCTTTTAGACTTTAATTTCCCTTTTCCAGGAAGTTTTGATGACATTTTATATTATAGTATTCTCACTAATGACTAGTTACTAGTATTCATATTCGGCTTAAAGGGTCCATGCTTTGTGAAGCCACCATCAGAAAGGACCTATAGTCCTATATATAATATGACAGAGAAGGAAATCACTTTTTTTCCAATGTCCTAAATCACAATTACACATATAGCTCCACAACACACCTGAGCTCTCCATCAGACTTTACTGTGTGTGGGAATAATGCCTCCAACAGATGACTTTGGATGGCATGTCAGCCATAGATACTCATGTAATAAATTGTATATTGTTCTTGAAAACATGGCCGGCTTGTTTTGACAACAGAAATGTCACCTCTTCACTCAGGATAGTCATATTGGGGTAAAAAATAGGCTAGAAATTGGGACAAAAATGACCATTTTATTGCCATAGTGCCACAAAAGTTGTATCTCTCATATGGAGATACACTTAGGCCGGTTTCACATATCTGACAGCCACAGTCCGAGTACAAAGCACAATGTCTGGATGACCTGGGGGGTCTCCTGACCAGAAGTCTAGAACCTTATATATACTTGTTTGAGTCTGGAGACTTGCAGTTGGACTATGAATGTTAGATGTGCAAAATTGGCCTAATTGGTTACTAGGGACCCGGCCATACCTGTGCGGTAATTCATGGTGCCCAAACCACATGGGGCATGAATCATAACCTGCACAATTGAAGCCACGTCTATTATTCTCTAAACTGTTCCATGAATTTAGAGAAAATGTAGTTTAAAGATCCAGCCAGGGATCATATTAAGAGACCAGGCTAGCCTGGTTCCCCCCAATCCTTCATGTGTACACAAAAAGAGACCTGTCAGTCATCTGCAATGGTGCTGAGAAGAGCCAGTGGGGAAGCCCTGCACTAGTCTGGTCTCTGCCTACAGCCCGCAGCCTGATCTTTTCTGAAACATCAGAGCAATTCAATTTTCCTGGCTGCATTTGTGTAGCTAGACTCTTATTCATGCTGCTCGTAGTTTCGGCAGCATAAATTGCCTGACAGGTACCCTTTAAATTGTACCCATCTATTCCTAAGGGGTATACGGTATTCTTCTCAAATAGTATAAGACATTGTTAGATTGTTTGCAACTTAAAGGGAATCTGTCAGCAGGTTTTGGCTTTGTAAGCTGAGGACAGCATGCTGTGAGAGTTAAAAAACAAAAAGCAACTGTGCTTCTCTTATCATTGTGTGTGCAATTGTTTACTTAAATGAAAATATTTATTACCCTGTGTTTATCATAACAGGATTAGAAATTCAGGTGCAGGGCAGTCCAACACTCACCCTGCTGTGTATGACACTTCACTGTCAATGCACAATCTCTATTGAGAGCCTGGTGTCTGCAGGGAAGGTCTGCTGTGTTCGTAAATCTAAATTCTTTAATTAAGAATGGCTGCAGCAAGAAATCTATGTGATACACCATTTGATTCAGAATCTCATTGCCTGCATTATGTTGATGTCAGATGAGGTAGCAAAAACCTGCTGATAAATTCTCTTTAAGGGTTCTGTATTGTTACTCATACCCTTTTATTTATATTTATACTAGCTGTACTACCCGGCTTCGCCCGGGTTAATAACTGTTGTTAACAAAATATAATGTATTAACAAAAATTTATTCTGCACACAAAAACCACAAAACAAACAGATAGAAATGTAATTATTAAAAGGCAAAAACTAAGCTAATAGAAGCATTTCACAACATATATTTCAACACCCCAGATATTCCACACAGATTTTACTAGATTGGCCAAGTAATGTTCTCCGTCTGTCTCTTTCCCCGTCTGTCTCTTTCCCCGTCTGTCTCTTTCCCCGTCTGTCTCTTTCCCCGTCTGCCTGTCTCTGTCTGTCTCTTTTTTTTGTCTGTCTCTATCTCTATTTATTTCCCCATCTGTCTCTTTCTAGGTCTGTCTCTTTCCTAGGTCTGTCTCTTTCCCTGTCTGTCTCCCCGTCTCTTTGTCTGTCTCTTTCCCTGTCTGCCTGTCTCTGTCTGTCTCTTTCCTTGTTTGTCTCTATTTCTCTGTCTCTTTCCCCGTGTGTCTCTATCAAGGTCTGTGTCTTTCCTCATCTATCTTTGTCTGTCACGCTGGCTGTCTCCTCCTTCCCTGTCTGCCTGTCTCTGTCCCTGTCTGCATGTCTGTCTGTCTCTTTCCCCGTCTGTCTCTTTCCCCGTCTCGCTCTTTCCACGTCTCTCTCTTTCCCCGTCTGTGTCTTTCCCCGCCTGTGTCTTTCCTCGTCTCCCCACCGACATCTTATTACCTCACATATAAGTTTCTTATACTAACAATGTCTTTTGTTCCTATAGCAACCAATCACAGCTCCTACTAATAACCTGTAGTTCCAGGCTCCATTTACTTTAATTGAGGCATGTTTTTTGGAGAGTAACTGTAAAGCGCGGGATTAAATTTTCCTGTCAAAACATATTCTACGACGTTCCCTGGGTCGCATCAGGTGTCTGTGCAAAATTTCGTGATTGTAAATGTGACAGTGCGGATACACTTTTCGTTTCACTTTTTCCCCATTATGTAGATAGGGGCAAAATTGATTGGTAAATTGGAATGCGCGGTGTGAAAATTTCGCCTCACAGTAGCCTGTGACGCTCTCGGGGTCCAGACGTGTGAGTGTGCAAAATTTTGTGGCTGTAGCTGCGACGGTGCAGATGCCTATCCCGGACATACACACACACACACACACACACACACACACACATACATACATACACACATTCAGCTTTATATATTAGATTTCCCATCCCTTGGTTGAACTTAAAAAATATGTGTATTATTTAGCAATATGTTAAACTATTTTCATATTAGGGAACTCTTATTTTATGATGCGGTGCATTGTATGAAATTCAACACTAACAATCAGGTTTCCCCACAGATAACAGTAGTTCCTGGGGGTCACGGCTTCTGAATATTTTGAATCCCATTACTTGGGGAATCTTTAAGCAAGCAACTATTATCCAAAATAGGGAACCCCTTTAAATAAATTCATCCTGGGATGTCCTACCACTACTGCATGATAAATTACAGAGGCTGGATAGTTTCAAGGAAGGTAGACCTATTCAAGATATTTTATGATATAATCTGATCCTGTTCTTCAAGTCATCAGAGGCAGATCTTGAACCAAAAGATCACATGACTATCTCATAAAACAAGCAATTTGGTAAATTAAAGGGGGTGTTACACACAGCGATATCGCTGGTGAAAGCACCCGCCCCCGTTGTTTGTGCATCACGGGCAAATCACTGCCCGTGGTGCACAATATCGTTTGGACCTGTCCCACGGGACTTACCTGACTAGCGACGTCACACGTAGCGATGTGTGCTGCCTCGGGAACGACGAACAACCTGCGTCCTCTACAATCAACAATTTTTTGAAAAGGAACGATGTGTCAACGATGGACAATAAGGTGAGTATTTTCCATCGTTAACGATCGTTCCTTGCTGTCACACGCAACGACGTCGCTAACGATGCCGGATGTGCATCACGGAATCCGTGACCCGGTGATATATCGTTAGATACGTAGTTGCGTGTAACGCCGCCTTTAGAGTAACATTAATTAATCATAGTACTGACAAGTGAAGTGAATACCAATTACCTCGCTAATCTGACAAGGGGTGGCATATACGGAAATAGGCAGCAGGTCAACATTCAATTCTTGTGGTTGGTGATATAATTAGGAAAATATGCAAGGGTGAGGATCTCAACAACTTTTGATGGCCAATTTGTGATGGCCATATGATAAACCAAAGTATTTGCAAAATTTCAGGTCTTGTATCCTGTTTCCAGTATGCAGTGGTTCAAGGAACAACAAAAGGACAAAAACTCAAAAGTAAATATGGATATTCTTGTATGTAAAGGCTTGTAGAGAAGAGTGGTGGCACCCAGATGCTAGTCCACTAACACCCATTAAAGTCCGTATCTTTAGAATCTAATCGACTAGATATGAGCAAAAAGATTAGCACTGCTCTGGTCCAGAATCCAGTCAATTCCTCAACTGCAGTCTTTATTTTGGCTGACATCCTTGTCCTAGTGTTCTTGGCACCTCCAAAGTGTGCTAAGCTCTGTGGTGTCATGATGTTGTGAGGGATCTACTGATGTGACCAAGAAGAGCCCATGATATAGGCTACAGGAGAGAAAACTACCATGGTCTGGCTGTCCTGGCAGACCAAACTGGATGCCATTCAAGGGCACCGTGAATCTTTTTGTTCAACTCTACAGTAAACCTTTAGGTGTATTTTCGAAGTGTAAGTGTATAGCAGAGTACATGGAGGAAAAAGAAACAACTACAAGGGAAACATACAAATGCTTTGCAAGTGTAGTCCTTGCCAGATCTTAAGGAAAGGGACCAAGAGCTGCAACACAGCAGTGCTAAACACTGAGCTGTTGGTAAACAGGTAGCGTGTTCATAGGTGCGCAAGGCTACTTGATGCTTATGAGGTTAGTCCATTTAAAAATGTAATGCTGTCTATAAGAGAAAAATGTCAGGACACAGTGCATCACATGCATATAGGGCATTGTATCCATAGACTGGTTACAGTGCCGATGCTGACCCTTGTGCACCACCAAAACATCTGGAACAGGTTGTGTGAGTGTCAGAACTGGACCATGAAGCAATGAATGAAGGTTCGTATCCATAGACTGGTTACAGTGCCGATGCTGACCCTTGTGCACCACCAAAACATCTGGAACAGGTTGTGTGAGTGTCAGAACTGGACCATGAAGCAATGAAGGAATGTGACCTGATCTGCTGAATCAAGTTTTGTTTTAAATCATGCGGATGGTTTGGTGCAAGTACATGCAAGAAGAAAAGGTGGAGAGGTGAACATGGGAGCTATGGATATGGTAGGAGGTGGACATACTGCTTCAATTTAATACAATTATACAGTAAATATCCACATTTTTTTCACATACAGTGATTTAAATTTGAGATGAAAATGCAGAGAAAGGGTCATCTTAAAACTGATCTATTTAGTTGAACCAAATTGCGTATTCTTGCTTTGTCTACCTACGTTCATTGGGAGGCAGTGTTTTTCTTGGCCCTCATGACCGACATGCTTGTTCTCTCTTATTTTACACTATGTCTTATGTAGTTGGGATTAAACGTGATGTTAAGCAGATGTTGGCCATTATCTACGATACCCTCCTTTTTCCCCAATATGATGTCATTTGTTGGCTTTAAGCTCAGGCACTAACCTATTGGACGTGACACAAGAAAACATTTCAGACAGGATCTTGATTGTAGCTGGG